>NC_056558.1:39503510-39538421 GCF_013358625.1 Macadamia integrifolia | reverse complement strand
GTTACTCAGCTCTATATCTTCTTCATTTTATTTTCCCTAAGCAATGCATTGTCCAGATATCTAACAAAGAATATCAAAATTGCTAGGCTTTTGACATAGAAAAACATAAGGCACTGATATATATTTATATTTATATATATATATATATATATATATACCCGACAGTTGGACTACAAATGAAATCACTAGATCTGGTCAAAGAAAGATCACCATCACATTAAAGCCGGATCATATCTCTTTAAACGGTATTAGCATCAAGGCTTGCAGGTAAAATAATCCTGGTATCAAATGATATTCAGCACCCGGAACAAAGTTTAAACTATGGTTGAAAATGCAAACCTTGTTTGTCAAGGGAGAAGTGGGAATCTCTATATTCAGTAAGAAACTTTTGGGGAATAGTCCTTTCTCAATATCTCTTATGGCTGCATTTATCAATGGTAAGCACACATCAACTGCATCTTTGAAATCACTTTCATGGCTTTCATCTTTCTTCCTATCAACAAATTACAATGAAGCAGCTTGAAACATATTTATACAAAAATATATATATATATATATATATATTAAAATTAAATTAAATTAAAAAAAAAATAAAGTACCCAAAAACAAGTAAACATGCACTAACCAGTTCAATGATATCGAGAGAGATGGTATACCACAGATCAAAGCTTCCCTTGCACCGGAAACAGCACCTGAGTAGAAGCTGTCGGGAGTTCCAAGTAGATTAAACTACCAAAAAACATGAAGACTATCCAACCAAGTACGTGCAGCAACTTCAAAAATTGGAAATATAATATGGTTCAGGGAGTTCTTAATGGATCACCACTTTTAAAGTTTAAAAGGCCCCAACTACATATAGAGACAGGAAGAGGCTAGCATCCAAGAATAAGTTAATAATATGAAGGGAACAGCATGGTACTTACATTTGATGACCACAACTTGAACCCCTGTTAATTCCACTGATGACCTGAAAAACAAACTCAAAACCTTATGATAAATTGATGATTGTGAAGCCAAAGAGTCATATGAAGAGAGGAGAAAAAAAAAACATACCAGCGCTGGCTTTGACCAAGAAAACAATGCACCCGACAGAGATAAAGAGACACAATCCACAGGAGTTCCTGTTCAAAGAACCAAATCTCAAAAGGCAAATACAAATAAAATGATGGCCAAAATAGCAAAATCAAAATGAAATCAGTGACACACATTACAAGCGTGATATCCCAAACCCCTCAAATTGGTGGAGAAAAACAAGTAAATTGAGCAATATTCAGGTCAATCAAACTACCCCACAGTTGCATTGACCCAATTTTCATTTTAAATTAAAGAAAAAAAAAAGTAAAGGAAAAAAACAATTACGGGTTGATATGGGGAAATCCAAAAACGTAGCATTTACCAGAAACTTCATATGATGTGGCCCCGCCAATTTCAGCCGAACTTACAGCAAGCGTCTCACGAAGCGTGACCGAGTGACCCGAAACGGATTTATCCCTACACCAACACAATAAAAACTAAATAATTGAACTCAACAGAGAGATAAATCGAAATCAAAGAAAGGACTCAACATACCCAGATGGAAGAAGTTGAGAAATCTCAAAATTTTCAAAAGTAAAATTAATTAGAATGAGAAAGAACCCACGATTGAGGAGCGCAGACGTGAACACTACATTGGCCTTCTCGGACAAGAGCTTCGACAAGGAAGAGAAGACCGGGGGCTTCAATTCCATCCCCATTGGTCACCAGAACAATGGGTTTAGAGCAATCCGTGGCATCAACGGCATCCAAAGATGAAGAAAAAGAAGAAGGAGCTTCGGTTGATTCATCAGGCTTCTTGGAGGGTTCTTCTTCGTCGCCCTTTCTATTAATTAGAACCTCTCGAAGATTAGAAACCAGTGAAGGGGGTAAGAAGTTGTTCCTCACAGAAGTCGTCATCAAGTTAAGGATCCAACGTCCAAAACCAACGAAGAGAAATGATGTTCTTCTCTGTCACAGAGAGATTAAGAGCGAGAGAGAGAGAGAGAAAGAGAGAGTAATGAAGATGAGATGACGGGTTTTGGAGGGTTAGTGTCTCAAAACTTAATTCAAGGAAAGGGAAAAACCCTAAACAAAGAATGGAAAGACAGTCCGGGCAAAGAGGGTAATAAAGCGCTTTGGTAGAAAAAGGTCCCCTCCAGAAGAGAGAGAGCGATGAGACCGAGTCTAATGGCGATTTTCAGAAAACACGCGAAGAGAGAGAGAGAGAGAGAGAGGGTTGCTTGTACCGATCGGAGGGGGAAAGGATAATATTTTTTTTTTTTTCTTGGGTTTGATGTTTTGAAGGGAAGGACGGGAGGACGGGAGTTAAAACCATTATTAATACGTGGCAACAATTGGACGGTAGATTCTGATGGGACCCACATTTGATACGAAGATCCCCAGGAGTAACAAGTGATGGTTGTGGCGCACTTTTACTAGCAGAATCCTACTCGTGCTAACAGCTAATAGTTGTGCGTTGCCACAACTGAACGGCCCCTGTGTCGGAACTCGGAACAACTTTTCACAACGTGGATTGATGATGTGGTAAATCTATACCGTTGAATATCTAAAGAACCTTTGTATTAGGCCGTGTTTGGTGTATGCATTGTTGAAATAATTTCTGGGTATAGAAAGATATTCTGAAACGTTAAAAAAAAAGATAAAGCCAAAACCAACCGTTCTATTATTAGTTGGGTTTTATATTTATTCATTTTCATATCAAAATTGATTCAATCTGATTGAAGTCGAACCGAACTGACCCATGATATTCCTAAATTCTTATGGTTTTTTCTTTTACGTTGTATTTTTTTTATATTTTTTTTATTAAAGAAATAATGCACCCTAATTTTATGGCCAAAAAATACATATAGGCATCTAATAAAAAGGGACAAAGACTTTTTTTTTACATCTTTCTCTATCTTGGAGGATGCGATTAGATAGCATTATTTTCCCATTTTTGGTAAGCATAGAATTGGATTGATGGAATTTTTATTTTCAACCAAATTTTCAATTCTATGCATTAACGCCTCACTTTGTGAACGCACACACGGATAAAAATCCTCTGCAATTCCCATCTCATGCAATTTTGTGCAATACCCCCTGCAGAGGTTGACACGTGGACAAAGTGAAATGAACGATTCAGATTGATTGTTGGTTGAAACAACCCCAAAACTGTGAACCACAGTTAAACCAAACCGTATCAGTAGATCAAACCGGACCTCTCTCTGGTTGCCCTCTCTCGCACGACACGCTGTCACCCCTCTCTTTGTCACTCACACCTCTCTCTGCTCACGAAGGAAAAAGCCCTAGCGCCGTTGCACCCAAGCTCCCGGTCAAGGTCGAAGCTCTGTTAGGGATTTACCTGCAGCCGAAGGGGATCAGTCTTCTCTCTCGCGAAGGTTGTTCAGGGTTACCCAAAGTCGATCGGTTTCTCAGTCTCTCTCAATGCATGAAGCAATCGCTGATACATTAAGCATTTTTCTGGTTTTGAGTCATTTTTGTGCCGCTGTTACACTATTTCTCCCGCCAGTTCAACAATGTTTTTCCTGTTAAGGGTGAGATTTTAGGGTTAAGACTATCAAGAGGGTGATTCGGTTGAAGTTTCAACCAGATCTGATTTCTAGATTGGGTTTAATTAGAAGTTATCTATTTCTTAGAAGTTGGGTTTCAGATTTCAAGAATCAGTATCCTCTTTCCTTATAGAATCCACCGAAGTATAGCCAAAGTTCACCCTGCCAATTAATGCATACCGGTATAATCCCAACCGTTCTTCATACGCATCTTGGGGTATGATGATTTTTGTTGAATTCCCTGCATACACCGGATCAAGATGGTCCTCCACAATCAGTAGAACCCCCCTACTGCGTTCGCATAAGACTCGCGCTATGCACCGTCCCCTCTCTCACCTCCTACTGGTCTGAGCCTCGGTCCTCCATCAACCACATTCTCTTCACCGCCAGAACGTTCAGGTATACCTCCATTAGTATTTGTCGTCTTAGGATCCACAAATCTTGGACATGGTTTCAAAAATTGTGTACTCAAAGGCTGCCTTCGATTATCCTTCTCACCCCCAGCATTGCACTCCTCGCTGCCGCTAGGACCTGGCCGCCGCCGATCACCATTACCATACCGATCAGGGTCTCCCATGGGAGAAACCCTAAGCTCCATGCCGCTTTCCAGAATCGCTTCTTTTTCCCTCCTGAAAAATCACTCGCAAACTCTTCTCCCCAAAAGAAAATAAAGACCAACCCACTCAAAACCCCAAAAGAAGAAGAAATGTAGGAAAACGTAGAAATCTTCCTCTAGGACAGAAATGGAGCAGGGAGAGAGAGAGTCGAGAGAGCAAGGAACAAGGAGCAGGGAGCAGGGAGCAGGGAGCAGGGAGCAGGGAGTTTGTTGTGCGAGTTAGGGCAGAGAAGGAGAGCCGTAACAGAGAGAGAGAGAGAAAGAGAGAGAGAGAGAGTTGAGAGTCGAGAGAGGAAATGGATACATATCTCTTAGGTTTTGAATTAAAACCTGACCGATTGGGTTTGAATAGTCGACTCGGTTCGGTTTAAGTTGGAGAACCATGGTTTTGGGTTGTTTCATTGGAAGGTTAATCTTAGCCGTTCAATCCGGAATGTCCACGTGTCAACCTCTGCAGGGGGTATTGCACAAAATTGCATGAGATGGGAATTGCAGAGGATTTTTATCCACGCACACACAAAAAGAAACACACTTTAACGTTTGATTTCAAACTTGACATCTACAGAAGGAAGGATGTGACCTAATTATGAGCGAAAATTGGGCCCCACATAATCTTCTACGTAATCAATTGTTCAAGACTGTTTTAGCCATATAGGTGTCCACTTTTTTTTTTTTTACTCCAAAATAATAAAATAAAAAGCCTAAAGTTGTTGGTTGTGCTAGAATGCATGCGAAATTGAAGAAAATGAGAAGAAATTTTCATCATTTCATGTGTCTTGAAGTTAAGAAATTGGAGACAAGATACCAAATAGCCTGCTAATGTTATGGTTCCTTCAAACTTTTAAGCGATACACCCACTGAGTTGTGAACAATTTATGGGGAAATTGGATTTTTTTTTTTTTAAAGAAAAAAATTATGAAAAAATGAACATTTCATGTTCGCTCGGCCTTGCATCCACATATAGAGGGTGTGGTGAAATGACACCCCCTTACCCATCATCCCTATGAAATTGTAATAATCCACATCTATTGATGTTTATGGACTATTGTTGCCAAGAATCAGTTGGAGATTGAAAGCCTATCCTGCAATAACACAGAAGGCAGAGGCCCGGAGATGACTTTGGGATTAGTTTTTCGATGCCCAAGTTAGAGACTCATGCAACAGTAGTAAGAGAGCAATAGTGAGTGTTTACCCCTGCCTGCTCCATTGGTTCTCTTTTATAGGATTGGATCCTGTAAAGTCTTACTAGGAGACATCCTTCTACTTATGATAGACTTGAGGTAGTTTGAAGAATCCTCTCTCGTAAGTCTCCTTTTTCTACGGGGAATATTCTCTTCCTTTGGAGATTGTCTTACCTCTTTCCTTTAAGTGGTTGGAGTCTTGTTATGATCTATTATGGAAGGAGGGCTTAAGTCGAAATTGTTGGTTTTCCATGGTAAATTCAAATTTCCCTTGAATTTGGACGTGTGTTTAGATGCCATGTGTCAACATCTCATTGGGTGATCAATCTTGTGTGTATCATGGACAACCCTCATTGGCATGAGGGTCACCGCTCTTTTTCCCTTAATTTGAAAATGAAAATTTCATCCTAGCACAAAAAGTACTTATGTCAAATTCATATTCTTTTTTCCTTGTGTATTATATATTTTATATTAGGAAGAGGGTTCCATAAAAGGCAACATGGCTTCTACACCAGTATAAGTACCAATGGGAACGCACGTGGAAGCATCAACATTAATTTGATTTCCGTCTTTTATGTTAGGTAGGACAACAATTTCATCATCCAATGTGTCTTGGCACAAGGGCCACGCTGCCTTTAGGGTTCTATTCCCATTATATTAAAACAAAAGGGAGAGGATTTCCTAAAAGACAGCGTGGCTCTTGCACTAGCATGAGACCTAAAGGAAATGAACGAGGAAGATCTACAAGGGTGAGATTTCCACTTGCATGGTGAGGTGGCCATTACGCCCCCTCTGCCTAAACCTACACTAGGTGTGTAAATTAGTTTGGTTTTGATTTATAATTTGGGTTGTGGTTTGATTCAAAATGTAATGAATATAAACTAAATTCAAATCAATTAATAATCGTTTCAACTTTTAAAACAAAACCAGTAGATTTGGTTCGGTTCCTAATTGGTTTTCCTTTTAAAACTTCATTTCATCAAAGGTGCAGAACAACCTGAAAAAGAAAAGAAAAAGAGAATACGAGGTTTAAAAAGAGGAAAAAAAGCCTGCATGTTTTAAATGAAGAAATAAGAACCATTAGATTGAAGTTTAGTTGAAACAATTTTTTCCCACGTCCCTTCTACCCGTTTTGATATGCTATTTAGGAAAAAAATTCCTTTTCTTCCCAACTGAGAACCCAAAAAAAGAACCATTTATGGGTTCACGACTGGGGGAAAATTTGGTAAGAAGTAAGGCTTTATGAAACATTGAAGGAACTAGAATTTACATTGAATGCTCAACATTTACTCATAAATTCTTCACCACTTGGCAGCAATTTGGGTGAAAATTTGAGGGATTAAGCCTTACATGTGTAGTTTTAATAAAAGAATATTTAGATAAAGAAAGGAACATGTTTCACATGACACTAAGGTGAGGAACCACACACATGAAAGGTCAGGAGACAGATTCATTTAGTAGAGGGGACTCATATTTTGTCTAAGAAAAGAGTCGCAGTATGGCCCCTCAACTTGTTATATAAAGGCGTATGCGAAGGAAACCCCACTTGGGCATGTGGGTATTTTTTTTTTTTTCCCTTTCAAAAGCTCTAATTGTTTTCATGTAAAAAGATAGAAAAAGAAAATTATCTTGTTTATTTTAATATAAACTATCAAAAACAGAAAGACAATGAAAATGAGAAAATTTTCCATGTAAATGACAACAAATAAGCAAACAGGACCTTAAGAAAACTGATTTTTTTTTTTTCCAGTCATTTTCTGGTCATGTTTGGTTGGCTCTTAAAGATAGTGGAGTGAGAACATTGTAACTTCTTTGAAATGAGGAGGAAAATGAGAAGATAAAGATTTTGTCAACAAGGAGTCTTTCTCACGTAAGCGTATAAACATTTCAATTTTTGAAAAACTTAAAAAAAAAAATTGAAAGGTAAAAGGAAAGAAGTAGTAGGATGAGTTTGGGTAGTGTTTGTATATGTAAGTTGGAATGGAAGACTTTGAGCATATGTGGGTTTTCAGTGTTTAGGCTGATGGCGGAGTTAACATTGTTGATTATGGATTGCTTTCAACATGTCAATAGGAAAAAGGTTACTTGGTTTTTGTGTAAATTGAGACTTTTCTTCACTTTCATTTTCACCTAGTAACTCCCCCTGGCCAATCTAAATTAGGCCTCAACTTTAGTATTATAGCATTTTATTACTCATTGATTGATTTTCTGATATCTTTAACCTTTAAGTGACAAGAATCAATTAAGACTACATATAAGCTTTGCATAGGCAAGCCATAATCTCTATTAATTGGTCACTACCACAAAAGTTCAAAAGCAACCATCTTACACCTGAGAAATAACTAAAGCAACATAAATCATTATGATCATATGTTAGACGTTGAGTGTTAATCTTGACTAACCTAATATGATGGAGAGATTAGTTCTTAAAATTTTTTTTTTTATTTGTGTGATTTTGTCTATCTACGTTGACTTAATCTTTCAAAATTTAGATCCAAGGGAAATTTGGGGCCTTGGCTCGAACCATATGGACAATTTAATAAAAAGTTAAGAGAGAGTTGGGATTAATCACACCGAAACGTCAACCATATCACTCATTATGTTTGCCAGTAATTTCTTTTTTGTGTTCTTTACTTTTTAATTCTTGATTCCATTTTATTGAAATATTTTTTTGATAAATGAAATATAGTTTTAAAAAAAAAAAAATCATTTTTTTGGTTTGAATGCAAGGAAAAAATATAAATATTTCCCTAAAAGTGGATATATTTTACCTTCATTTTTTTTTTTTTTTTACTTACAAGCAAATGGAAGAGCAAATTTCCATTTTCTCATAAATCTCCATTTGTTATAACATTAAAGGGGAAAGCTTTCATTTACAAACCGCATAGCCATCAATGGCCATAAATGTCTGCCCCTCTTTTTACGAATAGTCAAAATTACCTATCCATTGTTGTGTGATACCCTTTCAACTGCGTTTGAAGACTTTGATCAAGGGAAATTACTAAAGCCTAATGAAAAACTCATTCCAATATAAAATATTTAGAAGTAAACTAAATTAAGAGTAAGTTCTTCCCTCTCTCTCTCTCTTCTCTCTTCTCTCTTATTTTTGCAATTTTTGACCATTAAATACTAGATCTTAGTGTAAAAGTATCTATCCCTTCATTTTACTTCTAATAAATCAAACTTTTGAATTAAAAGATTTCTAATAAATCAAAATTTTGAATTAAAAGATTGGCATCCATCCTCCTTTTGTCAGTTTTACCTTGAAACAAATGGAATCTAAAAAGCCATTCTTTTGCTATCCCCAACCATTTGTGTCAATCATTTCCTTTTGGCAGAGAAGTTAGTTTCTTATGTTGTTTTTCTTTATATCTTAATTGAGGGGATTTGATAGTAAAAGAAGTGTGGGAAAAAGTCCAACATAGAGTACATTAATGAGTTGGAGTGGACCACAAAACTCAGTATATGGTGAGTGTGTTTTGACGAAAATGATAATGGAAATAGTACAGTCCCACATTATTTAACTTCTAGTCCTACCTTTCATCAACTACAAACTAAAGGAGGTTCCATGTTTTCCTTAATAAACTTCCTTAACTTTTAGTGTTTTGAGGCTTGAAATGTTGAATCTTGCCAATGTAAAAACAAATAGGGAAAGGGTTCTCTAAACATGGTTGCCTTCACACATAGATTTTTTTAATTGACTTTGTTAAGAAAATTGAAAAAATTATAAAGAAAATCAAATGTGATTGAACGTTTCGTATGACTCATATTCGTAGAGATTTATTAAAAAAAAATCAAATGTGATTGAACGTTTCGTATGACTCACATCGTAGAGATTTATTCAAAAAAAAATCAAATGTTTCTCTCTCTCTCTCCCCCCCTAATCATGTGGATCCCAGGTAGATGATATCACTCCTTAATTAGTGTGGCATGGCATCCTCCCCCTTATTGTAAAATATGTACAATTTTGATTAATAAATTATCACCTAAATCATTTTCGATATCTATTAATTTGACCAACAAATCAATTTTGCTGCATTAGTCTCCTTAAGTATTAGTCGAGGTGCTCGTAAGCTGGCCCAAACACCTTACTTAGGCAAAAAAAATGTCAAAATCTGATTTACATTTTTGAACAATCAAATGACCAATCTTAAAACAAAAGCCTGACCAGTCCCATGACTCCCATATGGATCTGAGTTATTAACTCACTGAGTTTTGAAACAATGTCATAACTTTTCTTCATGGGTTTAACTTAAAAGAGCAACCATATCATGTGGATGGGCATATTGTTATTTATAATTGATTCCATCCATAATGAGGAAGTTGGATTCTAGGTTCATGAACCAAACTCCTCTCTCTCTCTCTCTCTCTCTCAATGTAATTTTAGCATGAATTATAAAAAATAGAGTTGAGTTTCCCTTAAACTCAATCATTCTAAAAGATAATCTCTTAATCCATGAGATATGACTATCTAATTGTTTTGAGAAAAAATATTTTAAACCTTCGTAAATAGGGGTAGGAGTTAATGATAAAATTCATTATTTCAGAAGTCCAATTATAACATCAAACTATCATACATGAAAATATTCTCCCATTATTTTGATGGTGAAAAAAATTCATGTGCCGATAATATCACATTTAAAAGGCGTGTTTGAGTTAGCAACAATATATACACTTTTTTTTTATAAGATAAATAACATATAAGCTTACAAAATAAAAGAATCAAACTGATTTTCAACCAAAAAAAGTTTGACCAGCTGGCATACTTAATTTTCTTAGACAAAGCCAAGCATCCATTATTATGGAATAGCTAGGTAACATATCATTTGATCATATATATACTTTATTTCCCATCAGAACTTAATTGAGTATTGGGTGCTTTAAAATTTGAATGTAACATTAGATGCTTGAGACTTGGATTAAAAATAAATTCTGATTTAAATCCTAAGGTTTATCAACTTTTATTGTCTTCTAAGTTTCAAATCCAAATAGCTTAAAGAATTGTAAAAAAAAAAAAAAAAAAAAAAATGGAAAGATAAGATTCAACTTAGAGCTTCAATCAAGGATGACATCCAAACTGGAAGGATTAGCGAATGGTCAACAATTCTCCGTAATCAAAGGAGGGAAAGCATTCAAATTTCAAACTAAAGTAGAAATTATCACACTTTTTCATATTTAAATATTCCAAGCAACGTCTTTTTGTTGTTTAGCTACTCAATGCTTAGCTTAACAATTGGCATTTAATGACATATAAATTCAGGTCTTCACTTCCAAGTTCCTACCATCTCTCTTCTCTCTATCTAATTTAATTTGCATCTAACCCATAGTTAAAATCAAGTGTAGAACTCAAGGAACCTCCATTGAGGAACTCTGCTCTTTGCTGCCAATTAGGGTTTTCCCTTACAAGTGAACAGAAAGGAAGTATATATTGTCATTGTGTACATTGCAATAGGAATTTTGTGGTCCTTGGCCAACCCAAAATAAATAATGAAGCTTGTTATCTCTTTCAATGCAATGCGCATAAAATCATAGTAAAATCAGTACTATTTGGAAAAGCTTTGTGTTTCAGTGCCTCTAAAGCTTTGTAGCATCATTCCTTAAAAAAATTTGTAGGAATTGCTAGCCTCACAAAATTTGTGACCAACGCCAATCACAATTTCAATACAAACATGTTAGATTTTTTTTTTATCTTTTTCTCCATGAGGAACCCCATAAAATAGGGAAGATAGAAAAATAAATATTATCTTCCCAATAATTGATTTTTTTGTAAAATTTTGTAGAAATACTTGATTGAACTCGTGACCGATGGCAACTTTGTGAGGATTGTTGGTGTTCGATGTCTCGTATTCCGTCATAGTTTAATCCAGGGAGTACTGGTACAGGCCCCCTGCTCGAATTTTTTATTTGAGGACAGTTTTGTATTTTTTAGTATTAGAGTTTTTCGCTCTATATTTGTAGCGAGAGTTACTTTTCTTTGTAAGAAATTCTGAGAGGTGTGAGGACAAGCGTTGTAACCTTATTTTCCATTGACAGTGAAATAGAACCTCATCTCATTGAGGACGTAGGCAATCTTGCCGAATCTCTTAAACCTATGTGCATTGTTTGTTCTTGTTTATCCAGTACTTTCTGCATCGCTTTCGGGGGGCAGTTTGTTGATAGCTTGGTCAGAAGAAGAAGAAAGATAAAACCCTTTCAAAGGGGGGGGGGAATGAGCAGGGGAGGGGGGAGGGGGGAGAGGAGCATGGGCAAGGCTTGCAGTGGAGAATGGGGCATGGTTGCAAAGTGGGGCAAGGAAGCAAGGGGTGGGTTGGGAATGGTCCTTGTCGGCGGGGGTAGGGGAGGGTGATGGTGGTAGTGATTGAAGACATAATTGAAAATATAAAAATAAATACCTCAAATAAAATTTCACAAGCAATGGTTACCCAACTGTTACTTACTCAATAGTTAAATAACTAAAATGTATATATTTCTTATGATGACCACACATTGAAACGCTAGGGGAGAGATTTTGTTTAGTAGGGCACCCACATTTTGTTGGAGGAGAGAGTGACAATGTGATCCCCCTGGCTCACTATGTGAGAGGGTGTGAAAATAAAATATCCACTCCAACATTTTCTTGGCATGATTGATTGGCTTTTGAAGTAGGTGGGGTGGGAAAGTTGCAACTTCCTATCGTTTTTTCTCAAAATCCAATCAAATTTGATGAGATTTTGAAAATGGTGGGGTGAGGGGGATAAGGGGAGGATTTGTTAGGAGAGTTTTTTTCCACCCTAAAGTATATAAACATCTCAACATTTGGAAATTTTAAGAAAATTTAAACATCTCAACATCTGGAAGTTTCAAGAAAATTTAAAGTTGTTAAACTTTCATTCACTTTTATCCCCAATATTATATTAATCCTCTTGCCAGTCAAGTGAAGCCTCAACTTTTGTAAGGAAAAAGAATCATGTTAGTTTCGCACAAAAAATGTTCAAATTGATGCAAATACGAAAAAATCACACTGCCCATCCCAGCTGTGTGCATTGAAAATGCTCCTACTCTCTGTTCTCCTCCCTTTACCTTACGGGGTCTAGTGTTTCCTTAGCCAAACCAAGAGGTTCCTTACCCCACTTTTATATAAAGGTATCTTATTACTCATTGATTGATGCTCCAGTACGTTTAGGTGCGTACCACATGAACCAATTAAGACTTTAAGCTAAACCAAGAGGTTCCCTTACCCCACTTTTATATAAAGGTATCTTATTACTCATTGATTGATGCTCCAGTACGTTTAGGTGCGTACCACATGAACCAATTAAGACTTTAAGCTAAACCAAGAGGTTCCCTTACCCCACTTTTATATAAAGGTATCTTATTACTCATTGATTGATGCTCCAGTACGTTTAGGTGCGTACCACATGAACCAATTAAGACTTTAAGCTATGCATACATAGGCCAGCTTTTGTGTTAATTCAGTACCCAAAAGTCTAAATCCAGCCATGTTACTCCTAAGAAATATGTAAAGCGACATACATCATAGGATCGTCTGTTAGAATGTTAAAGTATTAATTCGACTTGCCTGATGTGATAGGAATGGATTGTTTCTTCTAAATTTTTCCTTTTTAGTTGCGAGATTTTGTCAATCTGTGTTTGCTTAACCTTTTAGAAATTCAGGTCTCAAGAGAAGGTTGAGGATCTAGCTCTTCTTCTAAGCGTCCATCGCCCAGGTCTTGCCAATAGCTATGTGGGCGAGCACCACATGTCTAGGCGAGGATCCAATTGATCTCGACATTTTGCTTTTCACACCTTTGTCAATGCCTCATTCATCGTACCTCTTTTCAAAGCATTGGATCTTCGTCTCGACACATGGCACTTGCCCAGGTAACTATGGGCCAATCAAGGCGCTCAAGAAAAACGCCAAATCCGAAGCTTGGGGCTTGGCTTAAGCCACATAGAGGGAGAATATGGTCAATAACCATATGGACGATTTCATAATTTTTTTTTTAATAAGTTTCATAAATAATAAGTTGAAAGAGGCAATCGGGATTGATCACATGTCATCTCAACTATATGATTTATTAAGTATTTTTAATTAATGTATTTAAAATTATTTGATTTGATTTTTACACTTTATTTCACTATTTCAAATCACCTTGGATGTAGAAATTTTTCTTCGCTTTAGTGGTCTGAAATTTTTCTCTTGGACAGTTTCACTTCGTAGATTTAGATTTCCACTTTGTTATGCTTATGAAATTAATTGAGCATTTAAACCTTCTGAGTGAACAAATTAAACAATAATAATAAAAATAAAAATTATGTCCCAAATATTAATTTAGAAGGAAAATTTGACTTAAAAATGATATATATTTTTTCGGTAAACAGAGAAAAAAAATTGATGTAAGAATCAAATTGATTATTTTAACCTAAATTGAATTTACTAAAAAAAATAAAAACTAATAAAAATTTTTGGAAGAATAAAATTCAACTATTTAACATCAATCACGGATGACATCCTAAAATGAAAGTAGTGGATGGCCAACAGTAACCAGTATGATGCTTCATAATCAAAGGAGGGATATGATAACTCATATCAATACTAATTGGAAAAGCATTTAAATTTCAAACTAAAGTACAAATCTCACTTTTTTTCATATCCATGAAAATGAAGAATATGAAAGCCTAACCAACTACCGTGTCTACTTTCTCTTTTGATACTCAAATATGTTCCAAACGAATGCTACTTTTTGGTTAGCAAGTCATAAATAAATAAATAAATCAATAAAATCATATTTGATGATAGATATATTCAGGTATTAAATTCCAACCATATCTCTCTCCTTCCTATCTAATTCTTTATCTAACCAATATTTAAAAACTTCTAATGTCTTGAATTATTTTCTTTTGGAGAGCCTCACTGATAACATAATATGCGTCACGATGCTTGCTTTCAGCAATTGATTACAACATTTTTCAATCATCACCTTCCATTGTCTACATGCCCAGTTCTAAAACTAGTTAGCTGTTTTTGTTTGGACCAAAATTTGTAATTGAATGCCTTTTATGAAATCTTCACCGCTTATATTTTAATAAAAATAAAAATAAAATTTAAAAAGGAATAGAAGTGTAGAACTCGAAGACCTCCAACAAGGAACTCTGCCCTTCACCTCCATTAAAGGTCTTCCCTTATAATTGAAGGAAAAGAAACTACACATTATCGGTGTGTACACACAATTGGAAATTTTTGGTCGTTGGCCAACCCAACATCATTGATGAAGCTTGTTAACTCTTTCCACGCAAATGGGCATACATCATATTAAAACTTGTACTTTTTTGGAAAGCTTGATGACATGTTCCCTCTAAAGCTTTATAGCATTCCTCCACAAAAGATTTTTTTCTATTGGAGTTGCTAACTGCACAAAATTTGTGGCCAATGCCAATCACTATTTTGAATACAACTACATTAAATATGTTTTCTTTTTTCATCACGAGGAACCCATAAAATAGAGAAGATGGAAAAAAAAAATATTACCTTCCTAATAATTGATTTTCTTATGAAAATTTGTAGAAATGTTGTGAGGTTAGCATTTTTGTTTTCGTGGAATAGCATGCTGATATAGATTGATGAGTGTTTATCAATTAAAAAGTTCATGATAAAAATAAAAAGTAAAAACAATCGAAAAAGATGTAGACCTTATGAAAGTCTCCCTCTTTTCTCTCTATTCATTAAATATATTATTCCGTTGTCTGCTATTGGCTTGAAATGTAAGATGTCATCCTAAAAAAAAAATTTCGATTTTGAAAAGTCTCAACCACTTCACTTGATCTCTTGAGTCTAAGTATGAAAGCAATTTTAATGGTCCTTATAGGCCATGCCATGGATGGTATGGTTTCAGTTGAATTAGTTAGTCTGTTGAAGATAACTAGAGCCACTTAAGGGTGTCAATCGGTCCAGAACTAGGTATTTGGTCTAGTTCTGGTTTTGGTTCCAAGGACTGTTAGTGTGATCTAGAACCGGACCAAGTCCCATCTCGGTTCTGAAAATTGATACTCGTACCCAATCTATCCTATTCCGGTCCGGTTCTGATTCCTATTCAGGAACAAGCAATAAATAAGGACAAAGGTCCCTAGCTCAATGACCCATTATCTGCAATGTGGTAGATTGGATGAGTCCTAACATCATATCCATAGATAAACAACAATAATTTTCAAGTTTCATTTCAAGAAAAAACACATACATCAAAAATATAAGAAAGCTCATACAAAAAGTTGCAACGTTGTTGGAGATTAAAAATCAAACTAGTGCAATGTTGTAGGAGATGAAAAACTGACCTGCTATAATGTTGTTGAGAAGAATTGACCAATTGACCATCGGAAAATCATGAGAAAAGGAAGAAGGAATGCTTTGAGCCATTGCAATTTTGTCTAAGATAAAGGGTCGCTACTATGCTAATCACAGTTAAATAAATTATTTAACTCAGGGTTCATGAGTCCTAAGGCAACAAAAAGTAAAAAAAACAAAAAAAAAAGAGGGTTTTACTGTTGGAGTATAACTGTAACTCTACAAAATGATTTATCATTTAGGTGATTAATTATGTCGAGTTTCCATATAAGTTACGTTAAATTTTTAGTTAAAGAGGAAAAGGTGGCATTAAGCTATTCAGTCTGATTTTGATTATATTCGACGGTTCTTGGCATAAATCTAGATCCGGACTAAACTGAATTATAAATACTTATTTTAGATCTAGAATTTAACTATTTTAGATCTAGAATTTAACCATATTATAATGGGTTGGATTCGGTTCAGGTTATTCGGTCCGAAATTGGATTTGATTTTTGATTTCGGTTCCAATTTGACACCCTTAC
Source organism: Macadamia integrifolia (assembly GCF_013358625.1). Taxonomy (NCBI): domain Eukaryota; kingdom Viridiplantae; phylum Streptophyta; class Magnoliopsida; order Proteales; family Proteaceae; genus Macadamia; species Macadamia integrifolia. Next base: position 39,522,198 of record NC_056558.1, on the reverse strand, counting down.
AACCATCCCTTTACCTCATGAGCTGGGCTTGAAGCTTAATTCCATCCAAAATCGAAAGAACTAGAGCCCACTCCTCTGCCACATGAGCTGGCCTTGGCTTAAGTTTAGTTGTTTTGATGCAACAAAAAATTGAGCTCAGGCCCAGCTCATATGATCCGGATATGTACTTCGATGTTAAATCATTGATCACCCACTTGACACAAGCTGTCAAGCCAACAGGTCGAAACAGCCCCTGGATATTTTCGAGGTAAGACTGTGTAGTTCTCATCCCCACAGAACTCGCACTTGGGGGAGCCTTGTGAACTGGGTACAGATAAAAAAAAAAAGAAAAAAAAAAAAGCCATTTCACCTTGCAGATTCCAAATGGTCTAGCTACTTTTGGAGATAATCTACTTGATAGTATTTGTAATATTCAGATAAAAGATGCTCCAATATCATCCCTTCTTATGAAAAGAACTGAAAACTGCCAGAACATGAATTACAATATATGCAAATACAAGAACTTCCAATAAGCAATCTTGAACACACTCACAAAAGCCAAGGACTACAAGGTGGTGAGAGTATAGAGAATGTCCCAACCTTTGACATTTTTACTCAAAGTGGCTGCTCTCTAGACTCAAACCCAGGGATTTGCTTGAACAGTCCAAACCTTCCACATTTCTTCAAGCAATGCCCCACAAAAGTAGTGTATGATTCCACAACAACAATCTCTCTCTGAAATATCTTCATACATTAAAAAAGAGAGCTCTCTCTGAAATTTTCCAAAGCTACAGCTGAGTTTCAAGATGAGGGACAACAAGATGTTGAACTCTGGAAATAAACACAAAGAAACCCTAACTTTTCAATCATAATAACTGTTCTCCCTTTCCCTTGCTCTCATGGTGTTCTTATCCAACCGTGTGGACAAGTTAACTGACTTAGACAAATTGACAGAAGGAGGATGAGATCCAGCACTGCTCTTGCTATCCAGATTACAAAGTAGATCTGATTTCTTATGAAACTGAAAATCATCCATGGACTGCTGCCTCTGCGTTCTTTGGGAAGAATAATTGTAACTTCTCTGCTTAGCCTTGGTAGATTCTGTTAGGTTCATGTAGTTTGGCTTACTGTTATTGCTCTCCTCTGTTCTATCAGATGCCAACATGGTATTCCCAGATACAGGAGTCATAGATGTGCAGATTGAAGAAGACGATGCCGAGCTCTCATCATACATACATTCAGAACTTGGCCCTGACGATGAACGAGGAGGCTTTGCGGAAATCCTGGTGGTGACATTGTTCTTCCTAACTTTAACTGAACTGGGTTCCAACAATTTTGGGCGGCCACTGCCGACCAAATAATCCTCACATTTCTTAGATGGAGGAGTCTCTGAAGGATCAACATGGACCTTTTCCATCAATCTATTTTCCCATGGCCTAGCTGCCATCCAACGTTCTAACCAGCTCCATCCCCAGCTGTTTTTATCTACTTCAAATTGCTTGAAAGAGGGCAAATATGAATTCGAATTTGTCTTTGCGTTCGAGATAGATCTCCATTGCTACAACAAAGAGTTTTTTTTCAAAATCGTTTCCCAAGACAAATTATAGTTAATGGAAACAATAACTGCATAATACCTGTTGAGCAAGAGAATATACAAGTGCTCTCTCCCTCTTGATAGCCCCTTCTTGCCTCATTTGAAGCTTTGACCTAACTTCATCTAGTGTTCCCTGACTATCGCACCAACCTTCCTATAAATTCAAAAATGAAAACCAAGTAAGAAATACTACAGATGAGGCATCACTTCAATGGTGATCCCATGGGAGAGTTTATCATACCTCGGCTTGTTTCAAGAGATCAACTTTGTTACGATGTTCATTCAGTAGCTCCTGCACAGCTTGACCCTCCATAGACATCCTTACACGCCGGGCCCTGACTCTGGCCTGAACACGAACTAGTGCTTGCATGCATTTCAATGTCACGGCAGCTTGCTTCCTCACTTGCCGGCCACGGACAAGAGCTTGAATCCTTACCACACCTTTCAAAGCCCTCAATGCCCTCCTTGCCTTCAATCAATCCGAAATATGAAGAAACAGAAAGTTACCCAATTCGTTTCATTTGTCATAGCTAAGAACAAATCTGAGCTCATACAAAATAAGACTTTTTGCTTGAGCCTAAAAGTACCAATATGGTCACGATTTTCTGAAGCAGAGCCATCTAAGCAGGAGCATAAAAAGTTAAAATGGAGCCAAGGAAAAGTTCAGATTTAACTAAAGGGTTGAAATAGAAGAGATAGAACTCGCAGGACCCAAACTGTAGCTACCAATTAGCTCGAAAACCACCGTCAACCCAGTACAAACAAGCTGGATCTAAGGGCAACTTTGGATCTAACTCATTAGCCCATCTACTGGCTCTCAGATCTAAATCGGTCCCTTTTATCTCCAATCTCCCTATTTCTTGCCTGTTTAAACAGCTGCAAAATGAGAAAAGAAAAAGAATATGGAACAAATGAATAATATTTACCAGAAATCCACGAAACGCCGTCTGAATCCGGAGTGCAGCCCATTCTTGCCTCACAATCTTGAAATCCTTTGGTGGAGCCCTAACGACAGCAGCAACTGCAGCACTATACACATCAGCCACGGATGAAGAATCCGAAGTCTCTGATGCAGCTTTTTGCCCACCTTTAAAACCCTTCCATGAAGATCCAAGATCAGCAGAAGAGCTTCTCCATAGTTTCCATTTCCCTTTCTTCCCACTGACCTTTTCCTTCAGAAATCCAAACAAAATCTGTTAAAAAAAGAGGGAATATTTGGAAGGAAACAAAAAAACCCAGAACCTTAATAGAGATATGGGATTACATTGTCGTCCTTGTCGAGCTTTTTATTGCCTATTAAGGATTTGAACCACTTCCCAGAAGCACCCATCACTGATGAGCTCTTGTTCGAAAAGAACAGAGCTAATAGAACTACTAAAACCTCAACTACCCGCTATTTCTTGAAGGAATAAAGCTACAGGGAGCTGAAAATACTGGTTTCAGCAGGACAGAGAGACTCGCGACGAGCCAAATCTGGAACAGAGAGCGAGAGAACGAAAGAGCAAGTTAGAGAAGCGTGACTAGTTTTGTTGCCTAGTTGAGGCCAGTCCTCGAAGAAGTAGCCGTTCAAATTTTGAAATTCAAAAAAACAACGGGAAGGGAAGACTGTTCCCCCGCTCGATATGCCTCGGGTGATGAGATCATGCGACCACTAGGGCCCCTTTGGTTCTGTGATGATATTACGAAATTATCCCCAACTGACATCCTTTTTAAATTATGAAAAAAGACAGAGCCCTTTCGTACCATACAAAGTTACAAAACCGACGCATTGAAAATCTCTCCTCACTTTTGTACAGATCTGGTTGCTCCCTAATTTAAGGGGTAAAAACCAGACCGGTCCTAAGGAATCAGGACCAGAATGGTTCCAAATTTAAGATACAGAACGTTTAGGGTGGGTCAGTTTTGATTCCCCATCTATTCTGAATTGGGGTATTGCACAGGTCTTGTCCATAGTTACCTCAATGATTGACACATGTCCAAGCAGTGATCCAATGATTTTCAGTGCGGCACCTCCGTTTTAGTTGATAGAAACCTCTGTTCTGACAAAAAAAAGAAACCTTTATTTTGGTCGATAGAAACACAGATGTTGGATCAGTGCTTAGACACACGTCGATCGGCCCTTAGGAGAGGAGCTAGATCCATCTATTCCAGGCATTGTCATAGTATTCAAAATTTCAAAATTTTCACTTATACAAATTACCAAATACAAATAAAAATAGGAACCAAAATAACTAGATATTTATCCATGAACCTATAAATAAAAATAGGAATAAAAAATAGTTAGAAGGAAATCTCCATTACTTTTTTAATTTTTTTTTGTTAATGACATCTATCTAGTTCTTTTGTCTAACTAGTCTCGTGAGCTCATATTGACCCCACAACCATCTGGGTTGGGTCATACCCAGGTTGAATGAGAACCATTTAATTTTTATCAAAAGCAATGAAAAACACTAAGCACTCCATGTGAATGACCTTAAGGAGATAAAAAGAATCCAACTCATAACCACACATTTCTTACGACGAAGATCCATACTAAAGCATACAATAAATCCAAAATTCTAAAATCTACATTACCAACACCAAATATATGATTATATGCAAGTTTTAAATGTGCCCTCACGGTTATTCAGTTAGTTCCAAAACAGAAGTGGTCTTTTGGTTTTGGGACCATACATGTCCTACAACTAACCCTGTTCCTTTTACTAAATGGTTCTTATATTCAAATCCAAAACTAGACCAAAAACTTAATGGGGGTGGGTCAGTTTTGATCCGATATTGGATACTAACCCTAAATCGATACCTTTACTTCCCATTAGCTAGGTATCAAGCCCCAAACCCAAATAAGTTATTTAAGTTTCAGCCCTTTTTCCTAGAGCTATATTTAGTTACAAAGGTAATCAAATGGAAGGGACATAAAAATTTTCATACCTGAAAAAAAAAATATTATAATCATTACCCAATATAATTATATAAACCAACTTAAATTTCTTATCAAATTTAATATTAATGTATTTTCTTTATTTTATATTTTAGACCAGAGGGATTCATTCAGATGCAAAATATGGTAACATTGAATAATCAAATTTCGAATGGTTGGGATTTAGTGATATAATAAAATGGGTAATGTTAACAAAAGTTTCTTTTTTAACTTTAAAAATTTTTATGTGTCTTTTATTCCCCTTGTAATCAAATGAAGCTTTGCGGGGATCGAATTGGATGATTCAGATCGTACTCAAAATACTCCATCACCAATAATAGTATATGGAAAGGAACCTAATTAAGCAAATGAGTTGATCTGAATTCCCATTTAAGTCGATGCAAAATTAAACTAGAGAGCTTTTCTTCACCGTGTCATAGATCTAAGGTTATAATTATCCTTCTCGCAAACCTTTGTCTACTACGAGTAGGTTCATGAACAGAGAAGTGGGTGGAAGGAAAACTCAGTCCTAAATGAAACCAAGGTTGATCTATTCCGATCTGATTTTGAAGCCATGGATTTGCAACAGCTCACAACCATTTAAATTTAAATGATATTTTAATAAGGGGTTTTTTTTTTCCTCTCTCTCTCTCTCCTATCTTGACCATGTGGATCACATATGGATGATACCAAATTCTACACCTCTATTGGTGTGACGTGAGAGATTCCCACTTTAGCATCATGAGAACCCTTTCATTATTTTAATATAATAAAAGATAAATATGGGCTACTGGCATAATTTTCCACTTTATGAGTTAAATTTTTTCTCTTATACTTATGTGTTAATTTTGTTACAATAAACTATTAAAATACAAAGCTTTTTCTCTTCTACTTATGTGCAATAACATACGACTAATTCGATTAAATGAGGAGTCAAATTTTACACTAGAAGAATACATTGTAATCCTTATGTGCTATGAGGTTAAAATGTTGCCAAATAAAGGGAAAAAAATATAGATGTAGAAAAATCTTTTTTTTTTTTTTTTTTTTTTTTTTTTTTATGAGATCAATAATCTTATGGTTGATTTCTCTGATGTCCCCCCGGGTCCAGTCCCATCAAATTTTCATGCAAAACTTTTACTTAATAGTACAATACTACAATGTATTCAAAATGTCTTGGGGGCTGTGGCTATAAATGGCTATATGAGGTGCAATAGCATATGCTAGAGAATCTACTCATGAATAGGTCCAACTAGTGGTGGACTATTGGAGGATGCATTGATAAATATTGAATCAAATTAAGTTCAAACCTGACCTGACCCGACCCGACCCGTCCCCCCTCCCCCCACCCCCTCAACTAATATACCAAGTTGGAAACTACTTGTTAATCAAATGAAATAAAGAAGCAAAAGTATTTTTATTTTTTTACAAACAAATACATGGTGTCCACTTCCACAATATCCCAGTTGGCTTTCATTGCATCCATGTGGAAAAATTGCGGTATTAGAACTTTACTCGTTTTCTCACTTTAGAATGCTTTTTACACCCAAAATCTGTTTTGAGAATGCATACCAAACTCAAGCTAAAATTGTATTCATTAGTGATACTGTTGAAAGAGAATTTTAAATAACAAAGATTTCATTAAAAATGAAAAACTGTCTTACACATTACGTAAGAACAGCATGATTTACATGACAATGAGGTCAAAAAAAGATTGAAAGAATGGGTTAAAAGCCCACTAAAGAAGAATATTACAAGGGCAGGATGTTAAGCCCATGTAAAACTGAAGCTGTAATTATTTGTTATTGAAAAGAAAAAGAGAAGTCTCTCAGAGTCAAGGGTCAGGGCACGGGAAGGGCCCTTTGACACACAAGATCCTGGAACCATTTCACTTGCCCAGGTTCATAAAAACCCAAGAGGATAGGCCATTAGGCCTCTATTGAAGTTTCTATTTAGTGAGAAATAGTAATCTTAGAAAGTAGTGGAGGGCTGGGAAGGCCCATGTATGCAAGCCTAGGAGAGAGGCGAACAGTTGGACTGGGCCTTGGTGAAGGGATGGGCCCACAACCCCAAACTGCTCCAGGTGTGAGCCTTGGAGAAAGGTTGACTTGCTCCAATGCCCTGAATTGAAGCTCTGCTGGATAGTCTCTCACGCACCCTATACGCGGCCCTGTTCCTGTGCTCCATTTGCAGGACAAACGCTTACCCAGATCGAAAACTCCTTGTTCAACTCCCACTTCTTCCTCTTGATGATCATCAACAGAAGAATCTTGGGTGGAACCACCGATAACTGCTGCATTTGCAGATATGCCATATGATTGTGGCTCACCTGTAGCTTTAGCTGTAAAGGGCTCTTCCTCTGATGACTCTGGCTTAGTTTCCTCATCTGCTGCAAGTATGTAAGATGAGCTGTCGTCGTCTATTGCGATCCTCTGTTAAATGAAAATATAAACATAAGAATTGGGCGATTTTAAATTGGGTCAGTCCAATTTTAGACGTCAAACATTACCATTATTGCAGGTAATGATTGTGGATTGCAGAAGAATCCCAAAATATTGAATCATAATCATATCCAGAATTGCAGGATAATGGCAAAAGGTATATTACCTTGACACTGGTGAGGTCTACATGATGCTCTTGAAGGAAGCTAATGAATTCCTTGAAGTTCTCCTCTGTTGGGTGATAGTGCCCACTGTAAGGCCATATAGCCTATATGTAACAAGAAGAGAAATTAAGAAGAGATTGAAACAGAGAGAACTTGCCACAGGAAATCAATGAAAGGGTAGAATGGTTATGGACTTATGGGTACCTCAAGAACACCATCGTGAGCGACCAATCTTCCAGCGGCGGTGGTAGCCGCTCCAGCTAGAAAGCTGGAGTGTTGGAAGACTCCTTTCTTCTTCTGGCCTACGTACAGTGCCCTTGCTGTGCTCAGCACGAAGATCCACTTTGACCCTTCATCTGTGTCTACAGGCGTCCCCTTCTGTTTGTACACTAGCTTCCCATTTTCCACTATCACTTCGTATGATTCCCTCTCGTTCTGCAAACAAAAACAACATCGTCAATCAATTGGATCCCCATTGTTTTCCATGTCAAACCTCTGTAGATGAGAGGTTTTTTACTTACCGGTCCCAGGTATTTGATGCATTGGCGCTGAAGATCCACCCTCGGGCACTTGTCCAGGTTTACTTCTTTCCCGTCTCCCACATCCAACCTTCATATTTTTTTCAGAACAAACAAAATTCAGTCAACATTAAAGATTATGGATGATGGGTTTGCGAGAACAATATTAATTAACTGGGAATTTTGATGAGCTGTAGCAGTACCAGTAGAAGAAAGGTTCGGTACTCTCGCTATCGAACCAGATGTCGTAATATAAGTGTAGATTGTGCCCATAACGATGCCGCGGATCTATCTGCAAAATACACTAGCCATTAGACTAGGAAATACGACCTCAAGCAGCTCTAAATGAACTTTCACGGCAATTTCCTATCCCATCCCATAAGAAGGGGGCCCGAAACTGGAAACCCAGATCGTATTCATTCCATTAGAGGAGGCACAGGGTTGGTTGGATATGGCTTTTTTGACTCGTTGATGGTATAAGTGGAGAAGATGACCCACCCAAAAGCAGGCAAAAGAAGGAAAAAAGGGAAACGGGAAAGGGCGACTAATGTTTGATGTTTTGCCCCAGTCAAAATCAAAGAAGGTTTGTGAGCAGATATTAGAAATAATTGAAGAGAGAATGGAAAGCTTACAGCTTCAAGCCAATGTTGTAGCGCTAGCTTCTGAGCTTTCTCATCCTTGGACAAACCTTTACCCACCTGCACATCCATACAGTGAAAATTAATCATTCCCAGAGAAGTTTTCAATGTATTTGGTTATCCATGAATCTAAACTGAGCCCAAGACACCTATTTGCAATTTAAAAAAGAAGAAAACAAAAAATTATGGATTACCTTGGCAGCCCTCGTCCTGGCCCTTGCCCACCGGGAAATCGCAGTTTCTGGTCTCTCTATGTCAAAGAACGACACAGAACTTCGCTTCAGAGCTGCGAAATCTAATGCCTTCCACCTACAAAGTTACAACTCAATCAGATGAAATGATTCAACCCCAAAAAATCAGAACAGAGAAAAAAAATTAGACTAAATTGACGAGGAAGACGAACCAGAGCTCCTCTACCACAACGGCACAATCTGCGAGGTTCCTTCGGGTCCTGTAACTCTTATAGACCTTCTGAAGCGTAACTGCAGCTGCATCAAGCTCGCTCACTGGCTTTGGAGGAGAAAAAATCCTTGGAGAAAAAACTACCGTTGGTTTTGTTTCAGGAAGAAATATCTTTGGTTTCTTCTGTATTCGGATGAAGTTATCTTTACTCTTCTTTGCAACTGAACCCACATCCTCCCCGTCTAGAACCATATCCTTGAAAGACACCGTTGCTTCAAATTTCAATTTCTGGGTCTCCCCATTCTTGAAGCTTATCGATTCTTCAATGACCATCTTATCAGAGACATCTGATTTCGAAATGGCATCTGAATCTTCTTTCTTGAAGCTAAGTGTTCTAAGGGTCATCTCCCTCTCCTTCCTGTCGAAGCTTATGGACCTCACTGTAACTTTCTCAACCTCGTCTGTCAATCTAAAGATCCTATTCTTCAAAATTCCAATCCAGGCTGCTGCTAGCAAGGAATGCGATAATCCCATCGAAGCTCTAGCAGTAACAGACTTCTAATTGTGAATAAAGAACGATCAAAGCTGCTTGATAAGAGGAAGAACACTAAGTATTAGCATCAAATCCAAATAATCAGAAAAGCACAAAATCAGTTGAAGGTTCTTCCTTTACCTGTAAACCCAAAAAGAGAACAACCTTCGCAAGGTCTTATCTTCTAATCAAACCAATTTGTATTGATAGATCCTTGAGTACCATATTCCTTACCAGATCCCTGGTTTATATATACATATGGGTAAGTCAAAAAATCAAAAATTTAGAAAATGGATAGTCAATCTACTGAACCTTCAATTACGTTCTCAAGATAGATTGAGAAACCAATAAAATTAGAAATTCTGAAGCTCACGAGGGATTTGAACTAGAAGAATTCAAAGCTTTAGAATTGTCTAACTACAATTCAATTGTGGGTTCTTGTTCTTCAATTCTGTTTTCCCAGACAAAAGAAGAATGGACTACTGAGAAAATTTGAAACCCAAGATGGGGGCAGTCAAGAATCAAGATTAAACAAAACTATATTGCCTAGAATAGAAAGGTTTTCTTGAATTGTAGTTTCAGACTCTGCTTGATACAAGTTATATTTTTATACTTAAATGTGATCACTTGGGATTAGTTTTTCCTGTACAGTCAACACTTCTTTCAGAGTCGTGACACATGCGCAGGCCCCCTTTGAAAATATCAATCTACGGCTCTCACACTGCATTTTCTTTTCTTTACTCGTCTCTTTGTCTCCTTTTCCGACTCCCTTATATGGGCACTTGTTTTCTCTGTATTTAATTTCCTGTAAATTTCCGATCGGTTAGTCCTATCTATTCTGTGAAATTAAATACAGATGATGCAGATGCCGTGGGAATAGGGACACCACTTCAACTTGATAAAGAGATAGCTCACATCCTCTTAATGGTCGATGGATAAAGCTTTGGGAGTGGACCCGATTTGGTCCTATCAATAATAGTGCACCATAGTCTTCATGTGCTGTCCCTGACTCCAGAAATGATGGTTAGTGATTTTGGTATGAGGGTGAGATAAGATCACCAAAATCTTAAATTACTTGCCACTTCTGTTGCGTGACAAGGCGAGTAGTGCAGATTCAAGTAAGGATGTGAATTTGTAATCGAAACGATTTATCGAAACTTAATCGATCTGTTTATATCGAAATTGTAAAACCGTTTAGTAAATGGTGCGGTTATAGTTTCAAGTTTCAGGTCGATTAGCTAAACGGGTCGGGTCGGTTTTAACCGTGGAACCGATTGGTTTCAAAACTAATTGAAACCGTTTAAACCGATCCGATTAATCCGTATAACAATTAAATAAAGAAGGAGCAGTAATCCGTATAACAATTAACAATTAAATTAAGTGTCCATCTTGCTTTGGTATGATCTATTACAATTCAGTTCAAGTTTAGGCTTTAGATCATGAATTTGTAATCCATATATGTTACTATGTTATTATGTTATCATGTTATCATAGATGGGATGTTTTGGATGAACCACCTGTCATTTTAATATTTTATGTTATAAAAGACTAGATTTGGATGTTGTATAATATTAGCTCTAAATGTTTGAGAATGATCATGCCAAGAAATAGCATTAGATTATCAAATTAAGACATACCATCGTTAATATAGAATTTTATTTGTGGTTGCCAAATATTTTTTGATAAACTTATGATCTTTAGTTTAGAGATGGTTGCAAGTTATAACAAACAGATTGTGAATCGTTTTACAAATCGTATAGAATAAATCGAAACTGAAACCATTTAAAACCGTGAAACCAATACAGTTTAGAAACCATGAAAACCGAAACCGTTTACTAGATGGTCACGGTTTTAGAAAGTGGAACCGTTTAGTAAATGGTGTGGTTATGATTTTAGTCAAATAAATGTGAACTGAACTGATCCACACTGTTTAAACTGATATCGAACCGATTAACACCCTTAGATTCAAGGGCGGAGAACACTTTAGTTGATGCATCCGTGACTTGGGCTGCGTGTCTAAAAATTCTTAGTTCTTGAATCTCTGCTACCCTGTAGCATGCGTTACAGACAAGCCTGATCCCAGAAAAATTAAAAGATGATATGGAGTGAAGTCCACTTGAAGAGCCTTACCAGAAAAAAAAAAAGTCCACTTGAAGAGAAATAAGATCATACAAAGACCAAAATTGTTGGACCAGGCCTATCTAAGACAATTTGATATAATGACTAAGATCGCTCATTATTACTTAGGTTGAGGCTATTAATTCTCATGGGGTCATTGATGGGGCTTTTACCATTAAAATGCCACCAGTTTTAGATACAATGACACACATCGTATGGGGCTGTCAATGAGTACTTGATTAGTTGATTGCCTAGTGTTTTAAGAATCATGATTGGATCCAGATTGGTTGATTCTGAATGATTCCTAATTGATTAAGAGCAAACCTGAATTGGCAGAGATAGACCCAGACCTCAATTCCGTTCTTTTAAATTGTGTGATTACCCAATGTGGAATGTCTTGTTACTATTGAGGTTTGATGTCTTGTTTTCTGTAGTTTGGCTTGTGGATTGCCTTTAAAAGGCTGTTAAAAGACTATAGAAGTCAAAAAATTTAGAGTTTATAATGGGGTAATTTTGATTAGTATCTCTTTGTGTTCCCTTTTAGGGATGGAGGTTATTTGGGTTATTGAGTGTTGCAGCAAGAAATCACATGACGTCTTTCCAAGGACTTACACAGAAAAAAATGCAAAGGGGAGTTGGGTTATTCCGTCAGAGGACTCTTTGATGTTTAAGTTAGTTATCTAGCAACAATTGATCTCAAGAGAACAAAAAATTGATCCTTTTTTTTTTTTTTTTTTTTTTTTGGGGGGGGTGGTGCAGGAGGGGGGAGCTGCTACGAAGAGAGACAGTTGGGGAGAGTCCCAATTTGGTAGCTAATTTAATTTAGTAAAAAATCTTTTGGGGGGAGTCCTTTTCGACAAGTGCCGCTTGGTTCAGTTTGGACCCGTGTCTCGATGGATCTCTTGAAAATATTTTTTTGTGGCCTCCAAGTGAGAAGATTCATTGAGCTGGCAATGAGGGGATCTATGGACGAAAATCAGAATATAGGTCTGTTGCCGGATGGTGGTGTACTGGTTGGGAAGATCCATAGTAGAAAGTCTGGAGTGACGAGGTTGACCATATACCAGGCTCTAAGCTCGACCAGGTTTCGACTGGATGCCCTGTCAGGCCTTAAGTAGAGTAGTCAGCCTTATCTAGGGCTACAAGGGGCCGAGGCCATAGATCGAGCTTCAACCGATCATTATATTGGAATGCCCCGTGTCACACTCTGATTGGTGGATGAATTTTTTACTCTCATCACTAGGAATTCTTTGCAAAACATAAAGAGTGAGAAAGAGAGCTTGTAATTCCATTACTAATAAAGACGTTCTTATCTCATTGTGGACATAGACACCTTGCCGAACCACCTATGTCCTTATGTTGTGGTTGCTTGATTGTTTTTCTTTCTATTTTGATTTGTTTTCTATATTGTGAATATATTTTTTAGAACTACTACTTGTAGTCATATTTCTTTTTGATAAAATTTTCTCTCAATTATGGGCAAAATTATGAAAAATAGATGGAAAGACATATTAGTAGTGCCATTTGGAAGCTTAATTTAGTCACTTTGTTTGTTATGTAGACTTACCATGTATAAAATTTAATATCCAAATTCAGTCATTTACCTTCTCGTGTAGTTCCATGCATATATACTTTAGTCGTCCAAGCTTTCTGTTTACACTATTTCGATGGTACTTGATTCTTGAAATTTTTTTATTATTATTATATAAACTATTCCTTTCGAATTGAACTTAAGACATGGAAGTAAGAAAAAATGTGATTTAATTCTCCATAAAATTTCAATCCAATCTCACCTACCAAATGCCACCTATTTTCATAAATGTATTTTATTAGTAGAAACTCAGTTTCAAACCCTTTCCTTTCTCTTTCCTAATATTCACTCCATAATACTGTAGAGTGTATAATGACCTGAATATTTGTGAGCTCCATGTTTGATACAATCCCAACATATGGTTAGGTCTCGTGAGTAACTATAGTGAAAAAGACAAATATGGGACGAGAAGTGTTGAGTCTTTTATTGCCAACACTGCCACACTTGTTTTTAAATTATTTTTTAAGAAAAAGTTAGGGTATTTCATTGGTATATCGAAAATTAGCATTCATTGTGTCAATCTCTCTTTTCACCTATTTGAAATTAATGACCCCCATATCCTTCTTGTATGATATTCCATAATGTACCTCTATTAATACTATCTGCTAGTTTACCGTACACCGATGACGTACTTATCTCTCTTCTTGTTTTTTATTTTACACTAAAAGGTCATAAATTTGCACTTTGCTATATTTCGTTGCTTTAATGCTAACATTTCTCTTTCAATTATATATTTTAGCAATTTTAGGCTTGTAGTTGATTACAGTTGATAATTTTTTAATCGATTGAAAATGAACATCTTTTTTTTTTCCCTTGAACGATGGTATATAAGCACAATTGTGACATAAGAAACAAAAATAGATCAAATTAATGAGGAAGGGACCATTGCCAAGTTATATGCGAATCCAGATCAGATCTTCGTATAAGAATCATTCTCGTATAGTGCCTGATTCACACATGGAATATATTTAATCTCTTTTTTTACAACAAGCTGAGAGATTGAATGGATTCTAACTATTGATAAAGCACCATATGAAAATGATTCTCATACGAAAACCTGATCCAAATCCATTACATGCTAATAAAAACATGAATAAGAGACATCAATAAAAATAGATTTTTTATATTCCATAAAGAGTGATGATATCATTTCGTCCTCCCTCTATGTTGGATGTAGCCGTGTAGGTGCCATGAGACCCACGTACATGAGACCAGCGGGGAATATCAAGTGGTGACTTTTGACTTATTTGAAAATCGGAACACGCGGGGAGACACACGAACCGTGGGGACCGGGAGTGTGGACGGTCGACCAAAAAGTTCAGAAAATGAAAGTAAAAAACATGGTAAGGCTATTTCAGTAAAATCCTATTTCAATTGTACGGTAGTGACGTATCGTTTACAGTTTTCATGATGTTGACTCGAGATTTAGTTTGGTCAACTATAAATCCTTCACTCACTCGTCAACTTTATTACGGACTACGAACAGTTACCCTTGATACGACACGTGTTGCACTATGTAAATCCATATTCATCTGTTGGATTGGAATCTTTTGATGGTCTTCGCCAGATATAATATTATCTAAGATGCATCTCACTCATCTCACGTATTTACCATTAAAGTGACTAATTCCTCGAAATAAAAGGCGTTGAGGACAAAGAAATTTTTACGGTTACAATTTCTATCTAGTACCAACAAACTTAGTGTTAATAAAGAATCTCTTGCGGGGAAGGCTGGCTAGAGATTTATTGGACAAACATAGCCGCATCAGTTTATAATGAATATTTCAATCTTTTTTTATTCTGTGGATTATTATCATTAGGCACAGAAGGGAGGACCCGTATGAGATGAAAATCTCACGTATGGTTCTGTAGTGGAGATTCTTTGAATAAAATGAAGTTCTATGCAAATTTTTTTATGTAAGACTAAAATCGTATCATTTGATAAGTAGTTTCAAATATTGAAATCAAACAATTTATAAACGGTTTTTTCTCAAAATTTTTAATTTTTTATCTAAATAATTTATTTAAATTTATTAAATATTCTATTAAAATGGAGGTAAACTTAACATTGAAGTGAATTGTTTTGTTGTTGTGTGTTTTCTTTTAATATTTATTTAATATAAATTTAAAATTTGTATTGAAATTGACGTAAACTTAATATGGAATGACTTAAACTAATTAGGTATATATAAATCGATTTAATGATTTATTAAATTCAACTGAAAAGTCTCAATTTTAAAATGAAAATCAAACTAAATTTTAAATGGTTCACGGTTTCTGTGTAAATAGTTCATTTCGGTTTCAGTAAACGGTTTTGATATGATGCCCTTATCCTAACCCCACACCATTTGAAAAGGTGAGATTTGGACATCTAAAAATGAGACCTGATTACATACAAAAAATTGAACAGAAATTCCCTCATGGAACTTAATTGTTTAATTAATTTTGACTCATGACCTCCCAGGAGTTTGTACTCCACTTACAAAACACTGACCAATTGAACGAGCAATTATCTTTAATCTAATAGATTGGTGTATGTTTTTTGTATGTGAAACAAAACTTGACATCTACCATTTACTTAAAAGGTAGTAGCAAGGTTTGACTTATATGGTTGATTTAAGAGGTAGTATCACTATTTAAACCTAAGGGAACAAAATGTGTTGAAATCCTAATAGATATTTTGGTTAAAAATAAAAAATGATATTGAATACATATTGTTGGAACCTTTCCAAATTCTCTGTATCTGTTAATGTGGATTAAGAAGTTCAAAGGACATTCTTTAATTAGGGTACATATCAATTTTGGTGGCTAAGCTCAATAATAGGACTACCATTTATGGGGTTTATCCCACCACTCCTATTTCAATAATCCTTATTATCAATTCAAATATTTTTATATAAAAAGTTTTTAAGACTTTATAAAAATGCATATAAAAAATTAACTATTATGTACTCTAAAATTAATTAGGTGATTATGTTGACAATATGATGATGTTAACACTTAATCCAGCTACTATATCGCATTTTAAAACTGGCACATCAAAAACGAATCCACTAGAAGTAGCTTGAACCTCTGATAGCCACCATTGGTTGTCATAAATGACTAAAGCTTCCATATAGAATTTTTGTTTTCATTTCCTCTTTTAATATCTAGAAAATATGCACTTGTTTTATATTATAAAAAAATATATGGGTATCATATGAGTCAAGGAATACACGAGCTATGAATCCATAGGCTAATAAAATATGATAATATATATATATATATTATAAAAAAATATGGGTATCATATGAGTCAAGAAAATATGCACTTGTTTTTTATGTTTCATTTAACGATTAAAATCTCGCTAGCATACCGCGTAATACCTAGGAATAAGGTATGCTAGCGAGATTTTAACCGTTAGATGAAACATAAAAAATATCATCCGTTTATAGGGCAAGCTCTTACAAAACATGTCCAATATTGCCGCTCCAAGGTACTACTCTCCCAACCACGACCCCTTCTCTGGCCAATATGCCTGAACGTCGCTGGCAAGTTTAAACATTCCTGCAACACCAGTGGAGGATCGGGCCAGCAGTAGGTTTATCTTCTAAAACAGCAGAGTCCAGATCGCGATTCCGACCACGACCCCTTCTCTGGTCGGTGTGCCCGAAGCATCACCGCCAAGTTCAAACGTTCATGCAAATCGATAGAAAAAAAAAAAAAAAAAAAACCAATCCTGTCGCCGATGTTCACGTCACTGTCTGCAAATGGATAGAAGAAAGGAGAAAAACGAGCAGATAGAGAAACAGAGAGATGTCTTACTTATCAAGAAGCCGAAGCCTCTGGTTTGAGCCATTGCTTGCAGCTGTTGTTGTCGTCGCCGCTGCCGTCGCTGCTACCACCGCCGCCGTCGATGTCCACGCCGCTCTCTACAAATAGATAGAAGAAAGTGGAAAAACCAGTAGAGAGAGATGGCTTACTTATCAAAAAGCCGAAGCCTCTGGTTTGAGCTGATGCTCACTGCTACTGCTGATGTCCACGCCGCTCTCGGCAAATCGATAGAAGAAAGGGAAAAAAAAAAAAAACTCTTGTCGACGATGTTCACTCCGCTCTCTGCAAATCGATAGAAGAAAGGGGAAAATGAATGATGTACTTTGCTTTCTCCGATTCTCTACAAATCGTCAATTTTGTCCAATCCTAAGTTCTTGATAACACAGGAGAAGTACTTTGCTTTCTCTGGCTAGATCCGGTAAAATGAATGACTTTTTCCAATGAGAAGAGAGAGAAAGAGAGAGAGGAAAGGTGTTGCAACCATGAATTGAAAATTTGTATTCTTCTCTCCATCCAACAGTTCAATTCAAGTTGATCAAATCCTATGATCAAAATCCCGCTAGCATTCCTAATTCCTAGATACTACGCTAAGCATACCTATCCCTCTCCCATATATATATATATATATATATAAATGAAAAAAAAAAAAGAAAAATTAACAATCTGGACGGAAGAGGTAAGTGCTAAGCCTAATTTTCAGATGCAACTTATTAGATTGGTCAATTCAGCCTGTTCAAGAGCATGTAGGTCCGTTGCCTGGTTTCAACAAAGGAATCCAAGGACAAATTTTTTTTTTACTTGGTAATTCCATGTGACAAAATGAATCTTAAAAATCTCGTAACTCCAAATTATATTCTAATGTTTGAATTACTAAGAGGAGAGTTTATGTTTTTAGCAGAATCAGATTTGAAATTTCGAGTAGAGAAATTTTGAGTAAATATAAGATAAGTATATGAAGTGATAAAAAAATTTCCATCCTCTTACATAAGAAAATTCCCTATTTGAATATTAGAGGGTTTCATTTCCATATATCTAAGAAAGATGTAGCTCTTTGGGGTTTCTCTCGAGCACTGGCTGGGGGCAGGTTGATACATGCATCTCGTAAAGGACCATGGCCGACCATGCACGGGCCATGCGTGGGAGTCTTACCTTATCATGGGTCGTGGTTGCCTCACAGTTCACGGTGCTTAGTAGTTGTTGTTAGTTATTATTGTGAGTTGTGTTACAGTGTAATGGGATAAATATATAAAGAGAGTAAAGCAGACTATTGAACTTATCATCTACTTATGAGTAGGGAGGTCGGGCTTCCACGATAAGCCACCTGTGTTACATTTTATGGTGCAATAAAATGTGCCATAGATTGTGTAACTAAAAAAAAAAATTGGATACTAGTGGTAGAGCCAATGTGGTGGATAATCATGGCCACCAGGTAAGGGTGTCAATCGGTTCAAGCTACAATACGTACATATAAAAATTGAACCGAAATAGAGTAATTTTCATAACTTTTACATTAATGTCGAATCGAATTAATTTTGTTTTATTAGATTCATTGGATTTGTAAACAGTCTTGGTTTTTTGGTTTAAATTCAATTTAAGTGGAAATAACCTACTGAGTCGAACAAAGTTAGGAAGGAAATTATAACTTCATGAAGATTCATTCCAAATTGAATCTTCTCCTATGCCACTAGAGTCCCATCACAAATCCAATGAGAGGGATAACTTAGGCATGGATCATTGGATGTGCACGGGGTCTCCAGTGCCACTAGAGAGGATCTCCCACACATGGTTTCAAAAGCTGATATTGAACCAACCTTGGTCGATACCTATCTTGTACCAGTGTAACAGTCCATAGTTAAGGTAAAGTTGTCCAAAAATAAAAATAAAAGTGAGAGTAAAACTATTTGATATAGGCTGAAATGGTCGATATTAGGTACCCACACCAATACCAATATTTAAAACCATGGTCTTCTTTTTTTTTTTT
>NC_056558.1:39501057-39503490 GCF_013358625.1 Macadamia integrifolia | reverse complement strand
GGGGTGGGGGTTGGGGGGAGGATTGGTTTTATAAATTGTAACGATGGTCTCACTAGATCAAATCTGGTATATTTCAACTCTTCTTACACAACCCGTTGTAAAACTAAAACAAAACCAAATAAAATGAAATTTAACTCTTCAAAATCAAAATCGAATTGATTTGATTCGATTCAATTTTAAAGTGCTATTTTTTTCTTCTAGTTTTTTGTTTTGTTTTTAAATTGACACTTTAAACGGTTCGATTCCAATGTAAATGGTTCAATTCAATTTGGTGTAACATTTTTTAGATAAAACAAAAACCAAACCTTTAATAAACCATTTTAGATATTGAAACTAAAACCATTTATAAATGGTTTTCTTATGTTCCAAAATCCAAACAATTTTTTTACCTTTAAGTTTTTTATTGGAATAGATTTAAATTTAAGGTTAAATTAATTTGTTTATTGTTATATGCTCCCCTTTTTTTTTTTCCTGAGCTTTCTTTTAATAGTTGTTTAATGTAAAACAAATTTTTTTTTTTTTTTTTATTGAAGTGGATATGAACTTAACATTAAATGACTTAAACTTATTATGCATATATTAATTGGTTAACGATTTACTGTTGACTAAGTCTATTTAATTAAATGGTCTCAATTTTAAAATTAAAATTGAACCATTTATTATTTTGATGTTAACAACTCGATTTCGATGAATGGTTTCGATTTGATTTTGACACCTTTGTGGCACTAGGTATTCAGTTGCTCTAATCATTACTCTTATAACAAAGTTCTTGCCAACCTTAACAAGGATCTTTTTCAACAACTCTTCAACCTCACATGCAAGAATGGAACTACTTGCTCTCAGATGTAGATAGGATTCCTCTCCAAAGAACCTAAGGACAGAGTGATCCTAGGGTTGGGATGACTCGGGCACACATCCCTAGGTTACCCAACCCTAGGATCACTCTCTGGTCCCTAGCTCTATGGAGAGGAGTGACATCCCTCGAACCTAAGGATAGAGTGATCCTAGGGTTGGGATGACCTGGGCACACATCCCTAGGTTATCCAACCCTAGGATCACTCTCTAGTCCCTAGCTATATGGAGAGGAGTAACATCCCTCGTATATTGGGCTGCGTGCATCAAGGATACGAATTTGAAACCGCAAGTGTTTACTGAATTCGAATTGAGCCGTTTACATTGAAACTGCAAAATCATTTAGTAAATGGTTTGGTTTTAGTTTCAAGTTTAAAATCGATTAGTTAAATGGGTTGGTTTGCTTTTAACTGTTTAACTTGTCGGTTTCAAACCGAATTAACACTGTAAAAACCAAACCATTTACACCATTAAAATCAATCCATTAAATCCGTAGAACAATTAAATAGAATAAGGGGTTAAGGGCATTAAGGCAGGGGCAGAATCAATATATACATCAACGCCTTATGCTCTTTAACTTTATAACACTAACGATAAGTTGTGTTCATCAATAGCTTTATTTGTATTTCACTTTCTCTATGTAATATTTTCTTTTGTTTCGTTGTTTGATTGTTCAACAGATTAGGATGAGTTTAATTTAAGGAAGAATTAAGGACCATAGAGGCTGTCCAATAGTCTATTCAATAATTTACTCATATTATGTAGTTATGTAGTTGAATTATTACTTGTTCATTGCCTCATTTAATTTGATACAAGATTGAAGCGTTTATCAATAAAAACAAATTTCAGTAAGCATGCAAATAAACTAACAAACTAATTGTTAATTCTTTAGAAATCGTATGGATTAAATTGCGATCAAAACCTTTTAAAACATTAAAACCGCCACCATTTAAGAACTGTAAAAGCAAAATCATTTACCAAATGATTCTGATTTAAGAAAATGCAATTATCACGGCCAAATAAATGTGAACTGAATCAAACCGTACCACATACATTGAAACCAAACCGTTAGACGCTATGCACGAAATTGAAAAGACAATCGTTGGGAGAGGATCCAAATCCAACACAGCCAGCGTGCGAACCGGACGGCTGAGACCTCGCTTGTACAGTAATTTCCACATCCGTACATGGGTGGGTTCTTCGCACCTTTCTATGTTCAGCAATTGAACCATCGTAGTCCGTAGAGACGTGACAATTTGGAGTTTGGAACCCCTTGATTGTATTTGGCCCACATCTGCCCGCGGTTGGTATAGATATTAGATTGTAAGGAACGAGAATCGCTGCCAACAGAAGAAATCGATTAATGGCGGAACCAAAACCTGAGGGAACAGACTCTTTGTCGGGTACTTTCTTTTCCCCCATCGTCCTCAAATGTCTTTTTTGTTATTGGGTTCTTCGCAATTCGTAATGGGTTTTCTTTTCTCCTTTTAATTTCATCCGATGGGATTGGGAAAACTAATCAATGGCAAGTTTTTGGTTTCTGATGAGGATTCCAATAACATTTCATGGCTACTTGATTTC
>NC_056558.1:39483894-39499724 GCF_013358625.1 Macadamia integrifolia | reverse complement strand
GGGGTGGGGTGGGTGAGTATAATTCAACCCATAGGCTTCGTAGTTGATTAGCTTGCTAACTTTGTGGTTAGACTTACCAATCATTCTAATCACGTTGATGGTGGTAGCATTTGAACTATGACCCATAAAGAATTATTTTTCATTAGAATCTCTTTCTAGTGTCTTGGACATGTGATAGTGGACAGTTCTAAGCATTTGCATCTCCTAGAAGATGGTTCTCTTAAGTGGAAAGTGTATCTTCACAGTTTTTTTTTTTTTTTAATCAGTAGGCCCCATGAAAAGTTAAATTCATGACTTTAATCATGAGATACACCCTTGGGGTTTCTTCATAAGTTTCTTTCAACCAGAGGGGCCTTATTGCCACTTGGCCAGTGAAACAGTTCTGTTCACTGAGATGGCTTTTATATTAACCCTTTCCTTTCATTGTGGCCTGCTGCAAATGCAAGGAACAGAACTGACATGTTTTTTAGAACAAGTTCAGCTCTGCTGATCCTATGAAATTGCCATGTGCGGCATGGCATGATAGTGCAACTTTATCATTGATAAATGTAGTGTTGCGCATGAGAGTATGATATCCATGTTTGACATTTCATGTTTGGATGACAGAGGTTAGGATGTAAGGAAATAGTGGTTATGGAGTTGGTGGACAAGCTACTATAACACACTTCTGAAGGAAATGAGTACCATTTATAGTTTACACAGGTTGGCTGGGAAATGAGCTGCTTGAGATGTCATGGCACTATATAGAATGGTTTAGATATGAATTTCCTTCAGTTAATCTTGTATATACTTGGTTTACACTGGATGAGGATTTTTGTTTAGATTATTGGATAAATTTGTCGAATTGCTTTTTCTCATTTGTCATATCCAATGACTTGTATAGTTTATTGCCACTTCTAAGGTGGATTTGTGTGAGATATGGTTCTGAAATATGGAATGCAGTTGTCTTATTGGTTGTTTTCATTGTAAGGAAACTGGAGAAAGATGTTAAATTTTTTTATCTGAGTCATTAGCCCATGGTTAGTACTGTGAATGTTTGTCTCATGCATCTCTTTTAGCTTAATTTCTCTTGTTATGTCCCGTCTTATCTGGTGGCTATTAATCATGTAATTAGGTACTTTCTTCTAGTTGGTTATAATTTGGAAATAGGAGTTGTGATCTAGGTTTCTTGGAGTTCCTGAGCGCAACTTGAATCTCATGAACTTGACTAGAGGTCACCTTATATAACACAACCCTATATTATTTTTAAGGAAGGTTGAGATCAATGATCTTTCAAGATGATTTGGTATTCAAAGGATTGAAATTGGTTTAAGTTAGCAGCCGAGATTCCTGATCAGTTTCTTGGCAGGCAAATGCTGATTGTGTACAGTAAGTTGCTGAGTGATAAGTGTTTATTCATTCAGAGATTGTGATTCAAGAAATAGTAGAACAGTCCAATATTTCTGTGCAACTGCTTAGCCATAAAAATGGCACTGAAGACCAAATTCCCAAATTTGTTGTAATGATGTGATTTCTTATGCAGTTAACTTTAAGTTATGGTTTTGGTCTAAAGTTGTTTAATGAAACCATGAGATTCTTTTTAATGGCAGCATTAGGTTAGGCCCCTTCCCTTCTGCCGAATGGTTTAAAAGGCGCTTTTCGGACAAACCACCACTTAGAATCATGACTTATGCGATAAGAAGACCTATGGTTTATAGTCATGACTTGTGGGAGTATGAAAGTCTGCACTTTGGTTTGTCTAAGCATTTGGAAAAATGTAAATAATGGCTTTAGTTTGAAACCTATTAGGAACTTACATTAATTAGGTGAAATGTTGATGGATGAAGGGAATTTTCATATATCTATTTGAGAAATGGTCTCCAATGCAACAAACTAAGGATGGTTTGCAAAGAATCATGATTCAACCAAGAGGAATACCAAAAGGCAAGAAAATAACACTGGAAAACTGTTTTTCTCAAACAGAAGTGAAAGGGGTCGTTTCCCAGGAAAGGAACACTGAGGTAATGTTGAGTCACAACAAAGGAGTCTGACTTCCAGTCTCCACAGGAAGTTGAATAGTCAAAAGTCAAACCTATATCTGATTGTTGGAGGGGGAAAAGGGACCAAAGGACCCGGTTCTAAGTATTGGTATCGGATTTACCATTGGTCGATACTTCCCTGGCCTATATGGTAATTATATCTAAAAAAAAGTGGGACTAATATGGTCTTCTTATTAGATGCTGCTTTTCAAATATTCCCCTTTCTATGTCCTAACCCACATGCATGATTATGATATTAATATACAATATTATACACATGCTATGTTTAATGAAGGATCTACATTTTGGCTACTCTGTTAGAAAATATATCTGACCTCTGATCAAACCATTTCGGGAGAGACTGATACCATTCTGATTCCTGAGATATAAATCCTTACCAAGGGCCATGCTCCATGCAATTGTGTTATGAGCGATGTCAATTTTAGTATAAAAAATCATTTTTGATGTCGATATGTATAAGTTTTATATCATAGATCACCTAAAATACTGATAGATATCAGTTGATATGATATGATTAATACAATACTGATAGTT
Source organism: Macadamia integrifolia (assembly GCF_013358625.1). Lineage (NCBI taxonomy): Eukaryota > Viridiplantae > Streptophyta > Magnoliopsida > Proteales > Proteaceae > Macadamia > Macadamia integrifolia. The sequence continues at coordinate 39,497,151 of NC_056558.1, read as the reverse complement.
ATATCTATGGAAGGAAGACTACTAATCCTTCAGGAATTTTGGACTGGATCATAAGCATTGGCATCACCGAAAGAGCATAGGACCTAACGTTTTCAGAATTGGGATCCAGATTGGGTCCTAACATTTTGATTAATCGAAAATCTATAATCAGCCTAAAGGCCCTAAACCCTAAAAACCCAACATGGATCTGTTGCTCCGAAATGGATTCGGTCGATTCCATCCTAGGTGGGCCAAATTAAACCATTCTGATAGGACCCAATCCATTACAAAATTCTATACTCTCTCTCTCTCTCTCTAATTCCTATACTCTGGATCTGGATTGGAGGGCAATGACAATTCAATCCAGGTAGTCTGATGAAGTGTGAAAAGAACAGAGTGTATCACACATCATATCAGTAAATAATCACATCATTCAATCGTCTCAGCTATTCCCCAAAAACTTTTTGCACTGTGTTCCATGGCAACTGGCAAGCAAAAGTATTTCTTCCACAGCCCAATCAGTTTCTTCGATCTTATTCAGTTTATCTTCCACTAAACCCTTTGCTACCGATTTCAGTTATAACCCATAAACCTGATGTTTGTAATCTACCAACAAAACCCTTTTCAGTCTTTCTAGGTTTTTTCAGAGAGAGAGGAGAGAGAGAGAGAGAGAGTATCCATCAGATGAAGAGATACAGTGGAAAATGAGTCGTAGCAGAATTAGCAGTGTGTGCAGTAAGTGAGTGCAGAAGCAATTAATTCCAAATTTCCCTTTTTAATTCTTTTTTGGTCCTATCACTCTGCTACTCTGTTAGTAGAGTCTGACCGACTCTGCACATTGGGGTTTGTGCGTGGTTCTGTAAATTGCTGCAGTTTTGCATGATAGACTTTCTTGGGAATTCTTCTTTCTGTCTCTCTCATTCATTTGTTTTCGTTTGATTGACTATTGCTGAGCTAGAGTCTCAGGCTCAGTGAAGCCCAAGAAAGATGAGGATGATCCCAAAGGAACTTGTTTTTCATTTCAATTTCATATTTAAATTCTAATATTTGTAAAAGAGGCAAATTTTACTCTATTTTTAATGAAAACAATATGGATGCTTTTGAGTTTGGATTAAACCATTCTCAATTTTTTTTTTCTTAGCACAACAGAAATAAAAAATTAAAAAAAAAAGGAATTTTTTTTCTGAAAATATTTTGATATTTCAAGACTTTAGCTACCAAAATTACCGATCATTCTTCTCAGCCTATATTCAAAAAAAAAAAAAAAAAAAGAAAGAAAATAAATTATTTTCCACCATATTAGCAATTTAAATGCAGTCAAACTCAAAGTAATTTCCATTCTTGGAAGGATTACTTCACTAGTTTTTTAACCAAATTAAATGAGAACGCCATTAATGCCTAACTTTACTTAAACATGAAACAGGAAGAAAAGACACAAGAAACTGAATCTACTGAAGAGATGGCTTAACAAACCCAAATCAGGCATTAGGACCACATATCTCCTGGATCACATCGCTCATGTCTTAATTGATGATAACAGAGTACAGGACCAGATTGAATTTTAGCTGTCATCCTATATGTTTGTTTTGCCCAATACACACCCACCGATGACTAAAACCCATATAGAAATTGAGTTGTGGCAGTGAGTCAGCGACTGATGCGCTCCCATCTCTGTGACTTAAACATATTCATCCAAGTTAAGTTGATAACAGTATCCACCAAACTTTGCTTTTTAATGTCATGTCCTTTTCTGAAATGGGTTCTGCATTTCTTGGTCTTTGTTTTGTTTTATGGGAATATCAGGCTCTGCAGACGATGCGACCTAAGATTTCTCAACTCTAACTCGCAGAATATTATAGGGATCGTTATAGGTTTCAAAGTTTAAAAAAATAGCCTTTTTTTGGTTACTTTTTTTGCTGAACCAAAGATTTCCATGTTTGGATATCTATATGGGATTGGCTGCTTGGCTTGGTTTAAAGGTAAGACAGAAGAGCAGTCTGAGAGAGACAGTGAAGAGGTAGTACATCCGTACAGAAAACGGATTTAATCATATGGGTTTCAAGTGATTTGTCAATTGCGAGCCAGAGAGGTATTGTGATCTTTGGATGTTTCAGGTTTGAACTTTGAAGTCGTTGTGAAGAAAGAGGAATCACTGTCACTACTACGTTGTGAAGCAAAGTATCTTCTCAGAGTAAGGACTAAGGACTGAGATACTGGGTTTTGAGATAAACCCAAGAACTACTTAAAAAAGGAGTAATAAATAGAGGTCATCTCCTCCTAAAGTGTTGGTGAGACTCTGAGATTGTGAGAGTGATTCAACAAGGACTTCTTGTTTCTCTCTCATCATCATGTGTTCTTCCGACCAACGAAGGAGAATAGTACTCTGGTTTACTGTGATAAGCTTCCTGCAAATATTGAGTTGGGTTTCTGCATCAAGAAGGCTTTCTGCTCCACTTGCTGGAGCTCATCAACGAGGTTGACAACACTAGGCTACTACCCTTCTAACGATTTTTCTTATTAAATCTTCACTCTCCTCATGTGAAAAGTTCTTTTCCAACTTTTTCTTAAGGAGTTAAGATGATCCCATTTTTTTGGTTTCACTAAGCTTTTCAGTTTTCACTTAAAACTCTTCTCACTACCACTGAAACTCACCTTTCCAGTCTCCATGCTTGATCAAATGCAGGCCAAAGCCCAGAATCCTCACCATTACCAGCTCCCTTTGACAGCAACAAACAGGTATTTGTTCTTGATTGTTGAGAACTCACAAGGTTTGTCCTTATCTTCCTTATTTCAATTTTGATCCTTTCTTTTCTTTTGGTAATTGTTTAAGGATTTTAAAAGCGCTGGAGGGTCAGTGGTGAATGAAGAATCATATAAAGGACTCAGCACTCTTGGGTCCAGACCGCCAAGCTGTGATCACAAGTGTGGAGAATGCAGTCCTTGTGAAGCCATCCAAGTGCCCACAAAGACTTTTCATTTTGGTATCCAATATGCTAACTATGAGCCAGAAGGATGGAAGTGCAAGTGTGGGACTTCTTTCTTCAACCCCTGAACACTACTGTACAGTTTGAGCAGAAGAGATTAAATCACTGTGACCCCATCTAATATATTATGATTCCACATCTTCTTCCCACTGTAGAAACTTCAGAGCTTTCAAAGCCTCAAACTACATACCCTGTACTGTAGGCATAAATCTTTTTCTCTTTTTTTTTTTTTTTTTTTTCCTTCTCAAAATGGCTGTGCTTTTTTCTTTTGGTGGCAACGTCAAATTGTCAATGTGGGTACTTCTCAACTACCATCACTCAGAAAAAAACAGAAGTGTTTGGAGGTGGTCTTCCTTTCACGTCAAATGATAAGAAGAAACCTTAGCTCCACTGGTCTTATTTTTTTTTTTTTGGGAATAAGATCACACCTCCATCGGTCACGACAATGGAATGGCATTTGACTTTTAATCTGGCAAATATTTCAACAATAAGAATGATTTCTCAATTGATGTTTTGCCATGGATTATGCACTTCCTCCAAATTGTCTTCCACCCCACTTAACCTAAACTTATGAAACAAGAAACATAACAAACGAGGACGTCAGTGACAGAACAGTTACCTATATAGGTGGGCAGTGAGCTCATCTTATACCATGAGAGAGATAGAGAAGTGCTAGCTTACCCTCCCGTGGTGGCTTAGAAAACCTTTTTCCATAACAATAATAACAAACAGTTCAGTTTGAGAGCCATAACCTTCCCTTATCATATTTTAATCTGGAACTAAATGAGAATAAACAAAAGAGCCATGAGATTCACACCTCGAAAGAGCCATGATACCGGAAAAGAACAATTGGGAATATTGGATTCATGAACAACCAGCAAAAGGGGAAAAAAAAGAGAATGTTGATACGAGCAGAAGCTGGGGAAGGGGGAAGATATGTAGAGTGTGGGGACTGCCAAAGATTGCAGCAAAAGGGTCTGAGGGGTAATCAATGGATTTTAAGTACCAAGGAGAAAGAGGTGAAAAGTGTATTTTTATGAGGGAATTAGAAAAGTAGTTCTTGGGACAGGAGTTTGAGTAACTATAAGATAAGAACAGGGGACTGATGGAATTTATCCCTCTTTCCGCAATATAGAAAATACATTAAGACACCTTTTGCTGCTAAGTCGTTCACCAACAAAAACCTTGTTGGCTCCCTTTGGCTCCACCCTCTACCCACAAGAAAGTTTAGGATGAAATATGTTTGCTGGCTACTGTAGTAGAGCAGGAAAGAACAAAATCATAATCAAAACAAAACGAAATTGTCCACTTTTCTAAATTTGTGAAAGATCAACAGCTACAGTTCCATAAAAATAGTCTTAAACCCATCAAGTAACCTGTCATTGGAAACTAATTGTTCATACTTTTCAACGTTTTGAATCATGAAAAAACAGATGATTAGCCAAAGCTTATTAGCCCACAAGTCTAGAGATAGTGAATTTAAATCCACTGCATATCATGTAGTAAGCATCTAAAGATCCACGATTACAGAGGAATCGATATTTGCCTGATCATCTACTGATTAATTTTATGTCAGGGTTTTGAGGTCACTTAAATTCCAAGGATGACATTCAACACTCTGGTGCCCTGAAACTAAATTGGCCCTCCTTCAAGTCCTTGAACAGTGAAATTCATCTCCTCATTGTCGATCATCATCAGCATTGACGACCAAAAGTCAAAGTACTTAAAGTGGATCCCCCGCTGGACAAGGCTCACACATCATGCAATGAAGTGTCAAACAAATTCTGTGATGGTATATTTCAACAATATCCATTAACTCCATCAAGTTGATATAGATTGAGATTTCTGACGCGGTGGAACACGTAACCAAGTCTTCATCACATCGTATGCTGTGAAACCGATGGCCACAGAAGGAACAATCTGAAGCAAGTAGCAAGCCATCATTTTCAGCAAATATCAGACATGCATAAATGAAGCCATGGCAAGGTGGGATTATTCAGAGAAGAGTATTAGGAGCTTATCTATAAATTTAATTCAAGAAAGCCGTCAAAATACAAGCAGGTGTGACGGATAGGGGCAAAGGGAGTTTTGGTAATTACTTTCAAATAATTAATGCTTAGACCAGCAAACAATTGCCTCCATCCTTGATTCTTGATGATGGTAGTAAGCCCTTCCATTGTGCTTTTGTATCCAGGATCTCCTTGTTGGATGGATGGTCGCAGGCCTTGGACCTGAAAGTATCATTGAGTCCAGGAACCCAAATATCAGAGGTAAGGTACAAACTATGGTGTTTGTTACAAATGTGTGGAGGAGGGGGAAAAAAACGGTAACTCCTATCCTACTGAATAGCTCAGGAGGAGTGGTTAACCAACTGCATGACCGTGTTATGTGCACAAGCAGATTAATGTGAGCCATCAAATATTCAAATGTGAACATAAACTGTTCACAGTTTCATGGAGACAGACATCATTGCACACTCGGTACTTCTAATCAGTCAAATACCGGATCACATTAGCCAACATGTGTATGACTATATCATTGTTACATCATCCTTCAAGTCTGACCAGTAATATTAACTCAAAACTCTGCTGATGTAGGCAGTAAATTCAGTCCTTTATAGATACACAAGGGAACACATATTTAACCTCTAAGCATATAAAAAATGAGCAGGAGCCCTACCTGCATCTGTCTCCTAACTACGTCTAGTGGGTATGTGAAGGTCTGTCCAAAAAGCCCAGCTAAAGCTCCGCAGGAGAGACGCATTACAATAGATTTTTGGTGTTCTTCAGGGGCATGCTTCTTCAGCACCTCGTATATGTAGAACTTCAGGCCAGCATAAGGGAGGATACCAATAAGTGTTGGACCTGCATAAAGAAATCTTGTTCACTACTACAGAAGATGTTGGAGTAATGATTCATTAACAATCTAGGTCACATATTCCACACCACCCCACCCCCCCAAAAAAAAAAAAAAAAAAAATGAAACGCAAGGAAATTTGAAAGAGAATTCAAAAGGTCATTTTCCCATGAAGCAACAATCTGACAACAGTTCTTCTGAACAAGTTAAGCTATAGAATGACAAACATAACGTGTCCGATAAAAACCAAAAGCTAGTCCCCTTAATTTATACACGGACATTCTTTAATTAACGTTCCTGCAAAAGCAACCAAAAAGAGGCTGGGTACAAATTATAAAGCTGGAAAATTTCAGCAGAAAATCAGTTATAAATTATAGGCAGCAATAGTATCAAATGCACTCACCTGAAACGCTCAACCAAACCTTATGCTTTCTCGATGCGGTGAGCTATATAAGTCCTGTTCTGGCATTCCACTCTATTAGAAGCCATATTATCAGGTTACCATTGAAGAAGCTACAACTAATGTCTCCTTTCAATGGAAGCTATGGATAGCCAATATAACCACGTATGATTTAGCATAACAAGAGATGGTTTGAACTTGTATCTGTGCTTTGGAAAAGACATTCCTCTTTGTTTTCTTCGTTTTTTTTGGGTAATCATCATGTGTACTTTTTAGATTGTATTGGAGTTTTGAGGGTCTGTAGACCTTTCTTGCTCCGCTGAGGATATTTCTCATTCTAACAAAATCAGTACTTATGTTATTTATTATTTTGAACTGTGCCAGGCATAACGAATTAATTGATTCATGGTATCTTCCTAAAATTCTCTTAAAAATAACTTTAAAAAAAAATCAAATAAACACACATACTCAGGCGAAACTCCTAATTACTTGCTAAATTACTTTTTTTTTTTTTTTGGGGGGGTGGGGGGTGGGGGAATTAAGAATCCTAGTTTTCAAACAATGAATGGAATTTAGCATTCGTAGAGGGAACAAAGAATAACTTGCCAGGTACGTACCCACACCCCGATATAAAGCACACACTCCACCTTCCTTGTAAACACTCCTGAAAACATCTTTTATACCACGATATGCAGGCTGAATATGGTAAGTATTCCCAACATTACTGATACTTCCTCTGGTGTCTGTGACCTAAAAACATTAAAGAACCCAGAAGTTATATAAAAGAGAACAATAATCAATCACCATGCATCAAAGTTACAGGGAATCATCTAGATAATCAATGAGTTTTGTAGCAGTCAAGCAACTTATTTTCAAATTAAAAGACAAAATTGGCTAGTTCTTGATATGGTAATCACGCACTTAGTCATAAACCATAAGCTTAAAAGGGTCAACAAGAAAAAATCAATTCCTGCGAATTTCTGCTTATAGATCATCGATTTTTTGAAAATGCATGGGGCACCATACTTTAAATGTTGAATTAACATGGAACATCTTCTTCCTAATACGTCAGGGATAAGTATGTCCACCAAATGTTTTAAATAGTGAAGATACATGTCCCTAAAAAAAAAAAAAAACTGCTTTCAGCAGTCACCATCTTTGACTATTGCGAATCAACCATTTTATCCCAAATATGCTCTTCAATCACCAAAAAGAACCTAATGTATGCATTTTACCACCTATAGCCCACTCAATTGGTGTGAAATGTTGTACCAAAAAAAATGATGTGATGCATAAATTAAGCTTTCTGGATGCACATCCAATCAACATAAAGCAATAGAATAATAAATGCATCAGCAATAAAGATCCCACAACAGTATCATGAATTAATTCAGTGTAATCATATATGTTTGTGTCCAAATACAAGTGATATTTTATCAAAAAAAAAATCCAAATACAAGTGATAAAAGCAAGTTCATGCGAACACCTTACCTGGTAAGCAAGTTTCGTTCGAACCAAGTCCAAGGGATAAGTGCACAATACTGCTGTCCCTCCAGCTGCTGAACCAGCCAATAGATCTATAAAAGGGCCAGTTCCAAGAGCAGAATAGTTGTTCAATATCCAACATCGATATTGCTCATATGTCATGAAATGAAGAGCAGCATATGGGACAATCCGAAGAATGCTAGCACCATTTCCTCTGAATAAGAAACAAGCATGCATAAGTACATCTGTTTCAAGAGAGCTAATAATCTCGGAAAACAGAAATGAGAACTGCAAGAATATGAAACTCACTTATAAAATCCTAAAACACCTTCTTGCTTCAGTAACTTCTTTAGGGATTGGTAGACACCGAGAGAATGAAACCCTTCAGTTCTTGTCTGCAGAAGTCCAGAATAAAATAATTAAAACTATCCAAAATAAAGCATGCAGTTTGATGAAGCCATTGAAAGAATTTGAAGAAAAAAAAGGGGAGTTCAACGAGCAACATGACCAATAATCATCCAATAAACATCATGCATAAACCCTCGTTAAAAATAGACTGAAGAGGATCTTCCAATTGAGTAGAAGATCATTGCAATTAGACAGATTTGGTTACTCTGATGAATGATAGATACCTTGTGATCAGACTGCAGATTGAAATTATTGAGATTCTGAACAGCAAGGGGGAGAGGTAGGACCCTACTTTAACACCAAAATATAATCAGACCCCAAAACTAATTTACCTTCTATAGGTTCCACAAGGAATTAGTATTTTAACAAATACCATACACAGCTGAGTATGTAGATAAGGTAATGGACTGATTCTTGAATCAAGCACATAAATTTCAAAGGCATAAGTTCATAAAGAACGCCATAGATTTTGTAGAAAGAAAAATCAAGATGTGATTCATAGATATGAATGCAGGAATTCAACAGGTGATCAATCCAAACCAGGTTTCATGCAAGTTAACTGAACATCAGCGAACACTAATCAATAGTTCATTTATCTATGATGGGCAACCTTGTTTCAACATGTCACAACAGGTAGAATTAACGGGAAATTCTCAATTGACAACAGCAAGATTCAATACGAATCGATATATAGAAGCATAGAACTAATAATTTGGTAAACCATTGAGCTATTCGTAAGAAACGGGACAAAGAAGTGGTTTTACAATTACCTGCAAGAGAATCTTGATCCGCTCCAAAGGAGCAACAGCAGTCTTTGCAAAAGCACCAGCAGCACCTCCAGCAATTAACTCCTTAACATAAACAGGCAAACAATCAAGAAAGAAAACCTCTCCACGAGCAGAGGAGCCATCAACGAACTCTGCCACATTCCCCGTCAAAGCCGAACCTTGAGAAGAACCCATCTCAACCCTCTCTCTATACTGACGCACACAACAGAATCAAATAAACCTGATCTCCTCAGAGACAATAGATTTTAGAAAAAAGAATTCCAGTTAACCGGCCTGCAAGATAGCGAACTCTTTATCCCATCGGTCTCTGGGGAGACAATAGGAGAAAGCTTTCTGTGGAAATAGCAGAGATAATATCATCAAAACACCGAGAAACCAGGTGGGTAACTCGGAATATCGATCTTCCTCGTCTCCAAAGATAGCCAGATACATCAACAGAAGCAGCAGCCGAAGCAAAAGCAAAAGATCGAATCCAAATAAATTCAAAAAAATAAAAGGGAAGGGAAAGATTCAGAAATCCTTTAATGGAAAAGGCGTCTCCACGAAACTAAATCAATTTCATCGAGAGCCATTGGAGAGTTACTAAAGTTTTAACGAACAAACAAACCAGATGGGAGTAGACAAGTTCTTCTTTGCTGCGCTGAGGAGGTTTCCTTTCTCCTTCTCCCAAGACTCCTAAGTAGTCTCTCTCTCTTTTTGCCTTTCGCTTTGCGAGATTTTGGAGCCTCGACGAAAGGTGCTTTTCACGTTACTAGGTTGACCGATTGTCGATTATGATCGATCGATGCCAATCTCATGGTCATAAAACTGGTCGGTGCTGAACTGTGGATCTATTCAGCTCTAATTTTAAGGCACTTCCTCGGATGAGCCGTTGGCCCGTTAGGCTTGTAGGGTTACCTTGGGGTGGCTCAACGAACGCAGAGAATCTAGCATTGTAGATTCAGCCGCGACGCCAGAGGTAATCATGCAGGATTTGCAACAAAACTATGACCTTGTTTTTAAGAATTGGTTCATGTTATCAGAGATCTATTGTTTTTTGAGGTTTTTTTTTTATTCACGCCCACCAATGTGTCAAATAATTTATAATTTTTTTTTAAATATAATATGAGAAATTATTAACATAACAAGAAGGGTCTGTTACTTATCCAAACTTAATAAGACACCCATTATCCTCTTTAAACAACAGTAAAAAATGTGGTTGAGAATAAATTTAAAGGTTAATTGAGTAAAATCACACTAATTTTTCAAATTAAAAAAAAATCAATTGAAATTTAGTAATAAAGGGTTAAATGGTAATTAGACACATCCCATTTCCCCAAAATCATTTAACCTCCCTTGTCTCCGGCGGTTGTTGAAGATCCTGGAGATAACATCTCATTCATCTCTCTCTCTCTCTCTCTCTCTCTCTCTTTCCAAATTTCCAAATTTCCAAATTTCTAGTTTCTTCCTATTTTGTAGGTTTTATAATTGGTCCTTGCTGTTCTTGAAGTTCTGAACTACATTTGTTTCCAGGATCTAGACCTACGACTCTTTCCCATTTCTCTCTTGTTTTCCTGTCTCTTTATCTTTCTGTCAATTTTCGTCCTTCTCACTGAACCGTTCTCTCTCTCTCTCTCTCTCTCTCTCTCCCCAAGATTGATGGCTGTTTGTTCTAGCATGAAAGTTAATTGCAATGTTATTTAGACGGCGTTCGATCGAGTTAAATTTTTCTTTGCTGTTCTTTGGTTGACATCAATAAATTTTATCGGAAAATATTTCAAATCTGAATCGTTTCTACAAGAAGACGTCATTCAAGTGTGTACGAAGGTTGCCAAACTCTTATTACATCAGGGGCGGCCAGCATTATGATTCATATTTGTTTGTATACTATGTAAATGGCGGTCGATCTTCTTGCTCCCCACTGTAAGTGTAATATCTTTCATTGATAAGGCTGCATAAGACCTTCTCTACTGGGGAAAATGGGTTGTGAAAAGTAATCACTTTGAACTGAATTGCTGTAGAAATATGACCGTGAAGTCAACTGTCATGGACCCATTTTACTTGGAAATATTAGTAAATTAAATTAAACATTTCTAAAATTATTTATGTTGCTATTTACCACCATCTTATTAATTAAAACAGAGCATGAATTTCCAAATCTTCTTGTCCATTATCTTAATCATTTCATATTTCTTACCTTGTCACTTATCCAGGAGTTTAAATTTTCCTCATTTTGGTTTCAGTTGAAGTGGTTGAGACTATCGACGTAGCCTGTCGCTTGTGTGTGCTTGCAAATTCTTCAGGGGTTTTATTTTTTTTGTTTTTATTCTGCAGAGAGATTGTTACCACTGTAGCAACATATGTGATGAGCCTTTTCAAGTCTCTGGTTGCAAGGCTATGGAAGAATGAAGAGAAAAAGTTGCCAAGATGCCTCAATTCAGTTTATAGTGCCAGTCTATGTTGCTGGCAATAGTATGTATACTTTTTTCTATGACAATAGAGAGGTTAATTCCTGAATCCTAAAAAAATTATACATAACTAATTATAGATGATCCAATCAGTGTTTCCCCAAGAAAATCCATTTGTTTTATTAGTTATTTTATTTTAATGAGACTGTAAAAGAGATAATATTGGATCCAATGTTGACATTTGAAACAATTCTCCTAGTTGATATGTTGGCACATGTGACAAGTGGAACAAAAAAAAAAAAAAAAAAAACACTCAACGGACTAGGTCAGATTGTTTGCACTGAAAACCCCATTGGTTTTTAATTATTTAAAAAGTCAACTTGGATAATAGATGAGCCATCATATGAACCACTCAAGTCAGGGCATTGGTATGCAGGACTTATCGGGACAATGGCTCATGTGCCAAGTGCCCCGTCCCCTTTTTGAAAAATTCACCAATCTTTTGAGTTCTATAATGTTATTTACAATAGTCATTTTTGCACTCATTTTATAAGATTTCATAAAATGAGACATGAAATCCATTCAATGAGTCTTAATGGATTCGAACCACCATCTCTTGAGGAATCCCAAATGCTCTTCCTTTCTGAGCTAAAGATTCAGATACTAAAAAGCAAGCGACAACAAATCTAACTGAATAATAATATCTTTCTCTATAAATTCTCAGGGGCTCTCCCAATTCGTTTTGTTTCAGTGTGATTGTATGAGATTTGCCATAACTTCTTTGTCCAACATCGAAATGATGCAATTCAACTTGCATTGGAATCACAACTCAATGAGCTTCATTTTTCATGTAGAATTCAGATCTGCCATTAAGCCTTCCAAAATTAGATCTGAATACACTGCCACTGCATGAACATGTGATTTTGAAACTTTAACTGTATGGGGTCTTCACTTGCTGCTTCTAAACACTGCCAAAGCCTTTGTACGATTGTAATATGCTTCCAAATACCATCCACTATGTCCAGATACATCTGCCACACTATCAAATAACCAAACTACCCTTATCAGCTGACAGATTATATTGTTGGTTGTTTAACTTCCCTAGCTCCACCAGATCACCTGTGCATCACTAGAAACTCCTGTAATTACCAACAATGACAACCTACACTTCACACACACACCAATGGACCAACATAGTCCTATGCAACATAAATTCCAAAATCCATCCTAATTTATCATCCACAGATAAACACACATAATAGTAGAACACTCAGTGGGTAGACAAAAAATAGAGCAATGCAAACTGTAAAGCAACCAATCAACTGAATGGCATAAACCTAACCATCTTAAAATTGGATTGGGGGAAAAATGTCTATTGATGGATGCGCTAAGGCTGTGTTTGGTAGCCAAGAGAAGAAAAGAAGTACTTTTTTCTTGGTTTAATAAATTCTCTTTGTGCTAGGCATGTCCTGAACCAAGACGAGATTCTTTTTTGAATTTCAAAATTCACCTTGGGAATGGTGAAGTTTTCTTTTGCTGTAAAAAAAAAAATCTTACCAAAAACATAAGAAAATACAAAAACTTTTCTTTTCTTTTCTTCTAATATAGTAGTCAAACATACATACTCTTTTTTTTTTAATTATTTTCTTATCATTTCAGTTTTTTCTCTTTTCTAGATTCTTGTTTCTTTTCATTACTTTTCTTTTCTTCTTTACCAAACACAGCCTGAAACAATTTGTTCAGGTTCAGATATACTCTCTAGGATGGCTAACAAAAAACTGTTCCAACTCAATCACATGCAAATCTAATAGCAAAAATTATTACAGCATAGACCAGCAAAAACTATCTAACACAGGTTGATCATGGATCATTTTAGTATAGACTAACAAAAATTATATGGACTAACAAAAATTATAGGTTGATAATGGAACTTCTTTGTCCTAAATAAATAAATATATATATATATATAA
>NC_056558.1:39440390-39482957 GCF_013358625.1 Macadamia integrifolia | reverse complement strand
AAAAAAAAAAAAAAAAAAGACAGAACAAAATATTAAGAGATACAACACAATTATACAAGAATTCTTCATTCATCATATTAAATTTTACTTGCACTTCATTCAGCATAAAACATTAAAGCCTAACGCAGTTCATTCATGAAACATATTTATCAAGTAACTAAGAATAGAGATTGAAATGGTGGGAAGGGCAATAAAAAATCAAAACCTAAACCACAATTCGACTGGAAATTCTTCATTCACTATATTATATTTCCAATAATATTCTATGATAGAAACAGAAAGCAAGAGATTATGGCCGCACAATTTTCTTGTTTTTAAGCAAATTTATTTTTTGGGTGAATTCAAAACAAAGTTGTAGGTAGAAACTATTACTGTCACTTGAATCTTTCGTCAACACCTGAAACATCAGGAGTCACAAACACATTCACTCTACCATGCGCTTGCTTTGCCCATTCCACTACTTAGCTTCCTTAGCAACCATCTCTTCCTCCATGCCTTCTTCAACCTCTTTTGCTGATTGTTCAGTGAAAACATACTAGAATCCGACTCAATGATACCGTCCGATCCAGAATGAGAGAGTAAATGTAGAGATTATCTCAAGAAGTAGAGATGGATTATTCCAATGTCGCCCAAATCGCTAGCAAGGACTTCGATTCTGGATTTCTAAAACCCAAATCCCCTTTATTTTTTGAAATGTTAACGGCACAAAGAAATTTTTTTCTGCATACGCGTTCTTCAGCCATCGATGGCCACTTCAAGGAGAGGTTGAGCCGGCAACGATGACGAACAAGACTCAGGATTTCTAAAACCCTAAAACCCCGATTTCCTTTTGAAAATATCAACTGCACAAAGAGATACTTTGCTGGATAGACGTTCTTGAACAATGACAACACTTTTACTATTCTTTGGTGAGAGCTTGAGCATGACCAGAGGGAGAGATAGAGTCGGAGACGGGGAAGATGAGTTCGGAGGGGAATCCTTGCAATTTTATTATTCTTTGAAATGACAGAAATGCCATTTTAGAATGTTTACCAAAGGATTCTATTAAAACTAATAAAATGTCTAAAATGCCCTCACTTAATAAGTCTTTTAGTGTCATTATCAGTCATCATATATTCGTCTTTTCACTATTATGTTATTTTTCCAAACATAACCCACGGTTGTTGCGTCAATAACAACCCAATATAATATATAATTCATTTGTTTCCTTGTTATTTCAGTATACTTGGAAAATATGCATGCCAATTGACACAATTTGATAATGAGAATGAAATGTTAATTTCAAATTATTAAAAAAAAAAATTTATATGCTTAATTTAAAATTAACTTTTAAGAAGAAGACAAAAAGATAATCAAAAGAAGGAGAAATATTTTTCATGGGAGAATAGTTTCTACAAATGCATGAGGACCAATGGGAACACATGAGGAAACATCTATAGAAATATTATTTTTCCTATCATGAAGCAATCTGGTCTTTTTCGCTCCCATCTGATTGGGTGCAAGGGTCGCATTCTTCTACATAAATCATTGCCCCTTAAAAAAATGTATTAAGTTTTAAATACACATATAGAGGTGGTTTTTCTTTTTTCATGCGCCAAGGTGGACTCACCACTATGGTGGTTTAGAGAAGAAGTGGGCGCCCACTAGGGCTAAGTGGTGGAAAGTCATGGGGGTACTACTGTACTAGTGGTGCATGGCAAACACTAGTGCACTTTCAAGATGAGTTGATCCACTAATCAACAATCCCTTTAGGGTAGTGCCAAACCACTAGGCTATTTGCCCAATTGTGCACCTATAGAGGTGTAACTTTTCTTCTTCTTTTTTTTTTTTTTTCGTCATCCCCCAATTCTTTACCTGTACACAACATGTGTCCTATTTTACTCCAATGGTGGTGGATCAAATCACATTTTTTTATGAGAAAAATAAAAACTTCATTAAGTAGAGAGAAAGTGAATTACATCATTGTACTATAGGAAGTTGTAAAACTGAGATTGTTTTGCTATAACCATGTGTTATGCTACGCAATTCTAGTACCACTTCATTATTGGGCCTACAACAAAAAATAATGTTAGACATAAACTTATACACATCCAAAAAAGAAGGAATTACATTTCAAGGCCATGAAGTGGTATTGTAATAAGAAATTAGTTATCCAAGATCTCCTGAATCACTTTAAATCTCATTGACTTTCAATTCCATGTCCTTCACCTGCATCATGTCTCCATTAGTCTATGCCAATTTCAAGAATACCCAACTCGAAATCAAATCAAGCGTTAGTTTGATTTGTTTTTTTTTTCTCTGAAGTTGGTCCAATCAATTTGAGTTGAATTCAAAAACCCTACATCGATTCTAGAATTAGGATCAAAATTATTAGAACCTAGAAACTACAATCAAGTCAAGAAGAAAAACAAAGTTTTTGAAATATTTGATTTTTGAAAGTTTTCAATTCATTAGACATGGGATATCAAAATAAAAGATAATTGAATTCATTTCCATTATATTATTAATTGAAATAAGAAAATAATGATAAAATATAAATATCACACATTATTCAAAAGTCTATTTAAAAAACCATGCAAAATGAGAAGTGGAAAATGCCCTGCTTTTTCTAAATGGGTTGACCGCTCACGGGTTCGACCACTACTCCAGATATGGGTGGGTTCGACCAGAATTAGAATCCGACCGCTAATGATATCACGACTCATTTGCAATTTAATACAGCCAAGCGGTCGGAGCCAAGGAGTTGAGCAATCCAGCTAACTTCTCCGTCTGAAGTCTGAAACCAGCTCTTTGAGACCAAATCTTGCTTCAGAATCTCATCAATGGCGAATTTTGGTACTTACCAAGTAAGAACTCTCTCTTCTTATCGCTAAATAAGATTTCTGTTTACTTATTGTCTGCTTCGTCATCCAAAATCAATGTCGATTGCTCTAGGTGAACAGATCTGTTTTGCTTGCGTTGGAATTTAATCTAGAGATCTCTTCAGAGGAGTTATTTTATTGTTCTGTATGTTCAATTTAGGAATGGTAGATTCACATTCTCCGATCCGTGATTAATCGGATCCTTCTCTGAGCACTGTTGCAGGAATCACTTTCTTTAAATTTGTGTGCCTGTGTGAATTATTAAATCATTGCATTCTGCAGTAGTTCCTCTTATTTGTTTAGATCTGTATGCAATTAATATATTATTTTGTTTCCACCTATCAAATGCTAATTCCACAATTTTCAGATTTTGGTGCGGAAGTAAACAATTTCGCACACATTACATTCTGATAACTGATCAGTGTTCCAAATATTCCTATTTGATATTAGTTTGAAGAGAACTTGCTATTGTGATAAATTAAGACCAGATCCGAGATGCTTGTTTGCAGATTTCGAAGAATTTGTTTCATTTCTTAGAGTACTCTTTGATGGGGCTGTTGAATAGGTTCTTCTTTTCTTTTTTGGAGGGGGTGTTGGATGGGAGGTAATGATGATATTTTTTTAATATATTTCTTTAATGTTGTGGGGTTTCATGTTATTGGGAAGGTTCTTTCTTCTTTGTTTGCCTATTATCTTTCTGTGCTCACATATCCTAATTTTCTGTAATATTGTGTAGGAGTCATGTCCTTCGATAAAAAACATTCTTCTTCTGGATTCGGAAGGTAGACGGGTCGCTGTTAAGTATTACTCAGATGACTGGCCCACACTAAATGCAAAGTTGGCTTTTGAGAAATCAGTGTTTACTAAAACACAGAAGACAAATGCCCGGACTGAAGGTGACGCATTTCTTCCTCCTCTCTGATTATAGGCATTTGAATTTTGAATGTTTTATGGGATATCATCTTGAAGATATATGCATTTTATCGTCTATTTGACGTTCACTATTGGTATTAACAGTTAGCTCCATGAACAAGTCTGGGTTTAACTATCTGACAGAAAATTATTTTACTTGGATGAGTTAAATGGAGAAATACATAATCTAACTTGGGTTATTCATTGTTAATCTTTGGTCATCCGTTGTATACAATTTTTTCCTTTTTTTTTAATTCTATTGGGGAGTTATGATTTTGGCAGTTCGAATGCCATTATTTTCCGATTCATAATGTTGAATGAAGCATCGCTTGTTAGTAGAAACAAACTCATTAAGCCATTTTTCCATTTTAATGCATCATAGCATGGGATTTTGGATGTCATATGTGAACTGTTTGTAAGTACAATCCTTTTTCATTGATGAACTCTCTGTTTACTCGTCACCACTACTTAGTTTTCGTGTGTCAAATTACTCACTTGTTGGTTCCAAAACTCCTTGTCTTGATACATTTAGAATGTACATCCCTCAGATCCGAAGGCATGCCATCTTCTATTGGACCACGTCTGACGCTGTCTCTCTAATTGGCAATGGGACAAAAATGAGCCTTCTCCAATATCAGTTCTGCTATATAATTTTAATTTCAAAACAATGTTCCATATTCTTTTTTCCAGTTCCATCAAGAAGGATAAATAAAGAGAAAATATTTTTGTTATTCTTCCTTTTCCTTGACAATAAAACTGCTCCTATTTGGTGCAGTAGGTTTTTGGGCTCTGCCAAACTCTCTGCAAGCCGAAAGCCAGTCTAGCCAGAGGCCCTCTGCTTCGTTTATGGCCCTAGTCTGGGGACCTCTATGTTAAGACCATGTATAAGGCCTGTCTCAATTGGCACATAAAAAGTTGTTGTATTGAGACCTACATATAAGCCCTATCCTGAGGCACACGCCTTAATGACAGTTGTTGAACTGGGCTACTGATGACAACATTGCAGGTAGAGGGACAGCACCCAAAGTAGGAAAAACAGATAATTCTATTTAAACAACTCAGATATGCATGAAATTCTGGTCAAAATGGTCTATTTGTCAAGGAGATATGTCTGAAAAATCTTTTGTTGATCTAATGGTCAGATTCGGAGATATGGATTGGTCTAAAAAAGAATAGTTAACAAAAACAGAAACTCAAATTTACAAACTACTAGAAAACAGCAAGTAGGATTCAAGAAATAACAAGTAAACTCAAATAGAAACAAGGTTCATAGTTAGAAACTAAGGTGGACAGAAAATAACAAGTAAACTCAAATAGAAACAAGGTTCATAGTTAGAAACTAAGGTGGACAGAAAATAACAAGTAACTTCAGCAATTAGAAAGTTGTAGAAAAATGGGGGCGGGGGCGGGGGCGGGGGCGGGGGCGGGGGGGGGGGAAGCTTTTACTAATTCAATTGTTCCTAAGCTTTCTCAAAGCATTCACTTCATCACCTGGACTAAGTGAATGCCATTGACTAGTTCAATTTGTTCCCAAGCTTCACTAATTCTCACGTATCTTTGATGCTCTATATATAGAGCTTATATCTAATGAAATGGGATCATTGAATCCTTGTGTGAAAATCCCCTCCATTAAGAATGGTATCAGAGCCTTGTGTCTCCTCCCTCTCTGGCTAAACTCCTCCTCTGGCCATCCCTCTTGTCTGGATTGAACCTGCTGTAGCTAAAGATACAGTCTAGGCCACACCCTTTTGCAAGTAATCCCTGCTTCTGGTTCCTATTGGCAGAAAAAGACCCTCGAGCGTTGTGGGCTTTCAGGCGAAGGATGCCGTTTTGTGCCCTGTTTGGCTCGGGTTGCTTTGCAGTTAGGAACTATGATCAGGGGGGTTCTTGATCGGCC
Organism: Macadamia integrifolia; assembly: GCF_013358625.1. Classification (NCBI taxonomy): domain Eukaryota; kingdom Viridiplantae; phylum Streptophyta; class Magnoliopsida; order Proteales; family Proteaceae; genus Macadamia; species Macadamia integrifolia. The sequence goes on along the minus strand of NC_056558.1, from coordinate 39,477,287 downwards.
TCGACTAGCTATGTCTTTACCTACTCCAGTTTCTTCGGTAAGTGGTGTTGGTTCAGATCTGGATTTTGCCAAGTTTCTTTCGTGATTAATGACTTCCCCTTCCTCTTCTCTGTTTTCTTCTCCACGTCGTTCTTCTTCTTCCCGCTCTTCTTCCTCCTCTTTAGATTATCTCTATGAGCTATCTTATGTCCCTGATGATCAAGTCATCCCTGCTACCCCTACTCCCCTTCTTAATCCGTATACTGTTTTCCCTAAAACACCTACACCCCCACGATGGACTACTCTTCTCAAACCAAAGAAGACTCCCCCTTGAAGGAATTGGTCCAAGCTTCTTGTTTTGATCAACTCTCTGTCTCTGCTACTGATAAAGAGCAGTTTTTCACCCTTGAGATACCTTCGGATCTTATCCCTCAATGGATCCAACAAGGTTATACTCATTTCCATCTAAGAGCCATTAAGTTTGCTCTTTCTTTCCATGGACGAAAAGGACTCCCAGTGGTCTCTCGGGTTGCACTTCTTGACAGTCGATTTTGACGGTATCAACATGCCGTGATAGCTACTGTTCAGACTACCTTGAACGCAGGAACAGTGTTTTTAACGCTGTATCCTAATTTTAATATTCCTTTGACTGACCCTCTTCTTCCTACTGCCCTGAAGTTCCAGATTCATATTACTGGTGTTCCCCAGAATGCTATTTCTAAGGCTGCTACCTTGCACTATCAGATGGCTTACCGTTTGCAGAATCATGCATTTGATCTTCTTACAGGCCATTCTGAAGATGCGCTGTTCATTACTATGGACTCTAACCAAGTCCCTTGCTGTACCTATGTTCCTTGACAAATCTTTAGAGATGAACTTCTTTGTCTCCTTCCCTCTTCTTGGGTTACAACCTATGAACAACAAGTCTCAGCCTCTCAGCCACAGGCCCCTCCTGAACCAGTCCAGTCTACTGACCCGGAATATATTACTCATCCTAATGGTGAGGTAGAAATCCGTTTTCCTGCCCCTCAACCTCGTCCTTCTCCTTTTCCCTCTTCTTTTGGGATGATCCAGGAAAAAATTCCCATCAAGTCTTTTGATTCCCAGGGTAATCCGATCTTCTACTTTCAAGATCCAGTTACTAGCCATAAATACTTTGACCTCTGTGACTGTGATGATTGTCTCCAAGATTCTGACGATGATTTTCCTTCCTCCCGTCGTTCTGCTAGACGAAAGTCTACTCAACACCAATTACAAGAACGATATAAGGCAGGTGATCCTCTGTTGGACCCTTAAGCACTGAATCAAAATACCCTTTCTTTGTTAAATATGGTAATCCTAAGATCTCTTCTCAACCTTCACCTTCTCCTTGTAAACCTCCTTCAAAACCAGAGTTACCTCCTCCAGTCATTCCTCCCTGTTGTATGTATACTCCAGGATCTTCTTTATCTTCTCCCCTTCAATCTTTTCCCGGACTTCATGATTCTGGTCCAGATGTTCATGGTATTCGCCAAGTTTGGAAAGTTAAACCTTCAGTCCAGGCTACAGGCTGTTCTGATCCTATTTCTCCTGTTGAAGCAGCTTTGAATTGGCAGGCAGAAAATGCTACAGTCCAAAACCAGTACCTTGAGCGTATCCTAGCTCAAACTCAACAAACTCATGGTACTTTGTCCCATCATGATCATCTTCTCCAATCTCTTCGACGAGAAATTGATCAGGTTCACCTTGAACTTGCTGGAATTACGTCTCGTGTTGCTGATACCACTACAGCTTTTGCCCTTATTGGCCAAAAAGAGAAGCACCTCAGGTATCTTGAAGCACAGCTTCATCAAATTCAGCACCAACAACCTCGTGCTCCCTCTTTTGCCTCTTCCCCGCGACAACAACAACCACTTCCTGTAACGGTTCCAAGCTTCATTCCGCAAGATCCTTTTGCTATGTATGTCTCTCCGGCGCCTCCTGCTGTTTCTTCTTCAAGGACTTTTCCTACTGAAGAATTGAAAGAACTTCAACGACAACAACGTGCTCTTCCCAAAAGAACACAAGCAGTCAGAGGCCATGCCTGCAGTAGTAGATTACCCCCAGCATGGACATCCACTGCTGCACTTATGGATCTTAGTGACTATGAAGATGAATATGCAGATGCCCTGCCAACACAACCTCTCCCATTTACCCCTCACCCCATGCCAGTCTCATATCCTGCACCACCACCTCCTGATCCACATAGGCCACCTCCAGCTCCTCTATCTTCATCCACTGAAACCCTCGTCGTTCCCACTCCTCCTGAATCCATCCATACCATCATTTCCCCCTCAGAAAACCCTCTCTCTGAGTACCTCACAACCCTTACTATCTCAGATCCGGCCCCCCCTCCTTCTTTTATGAACGAAGGTCCTCAACCTGTTACACCACATGTTTCGAAAATGGATGATGACCCTGAAATCCAGAATCCTGACACTCCTAGACAACCTCTTGTCCCTCCTACTCCTACACCTTTTACCCCATACCTAAATCAGGATCCAAAACAGTTTTTTACTCTGGATGATATTCCTGTATCCAAATGGGCGTCTTGGATTGCTGATTTTCATGCATGGATCAATGCTGAATTACTTCATGAAGGAGCTTCATCTGTTACTGTATTGTCTAAATTTATTGCAAGACTCCAAGGCAAACTCAGGGAATGGTATTTAGCTCTTATGGTATTTAGCTCTTGGTCCTTACAGACAACTGCAGATTGTACAGCTTACTGAAAGCCAGTTTGTTACCACTCTCTATCAAGAGTTTTTTGGCCCTGTTTCAAATGATCTCTCAAAGGGCCGAGATGAATTTCTCCAAATGAAGTGTTGTTCTCTTCTTTGGGCTGACCTTGACAAGCATTTCTCCAGAATGATTGACCGATTTCATAAAATTGGTATTGATGATGAGAATTTAAAGTAAGTCTTTTTGAACTCCCTTCCAGAACCTCTTGGCGTAGATACACAACAGTTTTTGAAGAACTAGAATATTCCATTGGCCTCATGTACCATTGGTTCTCTATACAGCTATGCTCTTACTGCCCTTGATAAGCTTTGCAATATCAAAAAAGTCTGGAAGGATTTGCAAGATCGTTCTGATAAAGTCTCATCTGCTTGTAATACTTCTTATCTCAAAATCATGTGCAAAGGTGACAAATCTTGCGACTGTTCTACCAAGAAACCCTCTCATCACCGACGGTTTCCTCTTTTCTCTCAGAAAAGGGATCCATTCAAAAAGAAACGGTTCTCTTTTCGGTCTCCAAGGAAAAAATGGCGATTCCTCCGGAAAAAGCAAATTCGAGGAAAAAACAAGTTCTCGGCTTGTTATGTATGTGGAAAAAATGGACATTTTGCAAAACATTGTCCTCAGTCTCGAAAGAAAGAAAAGGTTTTGCACATGTTATCTTCCCTCCAGCAAGAAGATCTTCAAGATGCAGACCTTGAGTCTCTATATTCTCTTGATGACACTCCTCCAGACCTCTCTCTTTTTGCCATTGATTTCCCTAATACAGACTCAGACCCAGAGTCTTCCCTCTTCGAGTCCGAGGAATCTGATCCCCTCTACCAAGTAATACCTCTTCTTCCCTCTACTTATCCTACTCCTCAGCCTCCCCTCTTACAAAGTCAACCAGTTACCCTTCCTCATGTTTCTGTTACAATTCTTCCTGAACCTTATGCCAGACCCATAAACCTTATTGCCTTCCTTGACACAGGAGCTGTTACTACAATCCTGAACCCAAAAATCCTCCCTAAATCATTGTGGAAATCCTAAGATCCTCTCCCTTTTCTTGCAGCCAACGGTGAAATCTTCCACATCGCCCTTGTGTCTCAACAACCCATTAGAATCCAACTTCTTCCAACACTTTCCATATCCCATACAGTCCTAGGAACCCATTTTCCAGGCAAAGACCTTATCATCGGTTTTGACATTCTTTGTCATCTTCCTCTCCGATGGACACCCCAAGGTCTTATCTATAAGCAACAACTTCTCCCTTGGACCCCTATTTCTAACTTATTTCTTGCAGGTATCTCCCTCTTTGAAGAAATTAAAGCACATATTCTCTCCACCTCTTGTGCATAATCTCATTCGGATTTTCTTACAAAGTGTTCTCGACCACTATGGCAGAACCCTGACTTCTTCATTACGCTACCTTTCAAGAAAAGTGAAGATGTCAATCCGACAAAAGCCAGCCATCCAGGCCTCACTCCAGAACATCTTTCCTTGGCTATCCAAGAGATTCAACAACTTTAGTTCCAAGGTCTTTTGGAACCCACTTTCTCCTCATGGGCATGCCAGGCATTTTATGTTAATAAAAGAACGGAACATATTCGAGGAAAGCATCATTTTGTAAAACATATTTAGCTGCGCTATAATCAAAACGAACTAAAAACGGTTTATTTAATAATGCATTTTGAAAGTTTTGTATGCAAAGAACAATTGATAAAAAAAATTTTTTGATGGTACTGTAATTCCTTTGAGCGGAGTTCCAGATCCCAGAAGTGAATTGGACTAGTTGTTCTTTGTTGTTGTCCAGAAGTTTTTGTTTGAGGATTCCGCCGTATCCTATATCTGAGGCATCGGTTTGAACAATCTTGAAAGCCTCAGGGTGAGGAATAAATAAACAGGGAATTTCTTTGACTAATTTTTTGATAGTTTGAACGGCCGTAGTTTGGGCCGTGGACCAAGGAGTAGGTTTCTTTTTAAGCCGAAGGTACAATGGTTCGGCAATCTTACTAATTTGGGGAAGAAAATCACGAACGTAATTTAGACTTCCTAGAAATCTTTGTAGTTGGGTTTTATCGAGAATTTGGTCAGGGAATTTTTCACCAAAAGTAATGGCACGATCAATAGGGATAAGGGTACCTCTTTCGATCAAGTGGCCAAGAAACCTCACTTTGGTAAGAAAGAATTCAATTTTCCTTTTAGATAAAACAAGACCATTTGATTTTATAATTTGATAAAACATTCTTAAATGTTTGAAGTGTTGTTCAACAGGATTTGAGAAAACCAAGACATCATCAATATAGACAATGGTAAATTGTCCATAGGAATTGAAGATATCATTCATGATTTTCTGGAATTCACTAGGGGCATTTTTGAGGCCGAATGGCATGACGTTGCATTCATATAGGCCAAAGGGGGTTGTGAAGGCGGTTTTGTAACGGTCTTTTTCTTGGATCTGGATCTGCCAGAAACCAGATTTCGTATCGAATTTGGAAAAGATTTTTGCCTGATAAATTCTTTGTAAAAGGTCCTTTTGGTTTGGGATTGGATATCTGACCCATTGGAGGGCATCATTAAGGGGTTTGTAATTAACAACTAACCTGGGAGTACCTCTTTCTATTTCGGCAGCCTTATTGACGTAAAAGGCTGTACAACTCCAAGGAGAGGTACTGGGTCGGATGAACTTTTTTGCCAAGAGATCATTAATCTCTTCTTTGCAAGTCTCAAGGAGAGTTTGATTCATTTGGGCCGGTCGTGCTTTAGTTGGGATTTGAAGGTCTGAAAATCCAGAAGCATAAGGCAGGGAAACCATATGCTGCTTACGGTGCCAAAAGGCATCAGGAAAATCAGAACAAAGATTGGATTCGAATTTTGTCTTGATTTGATTAATTTGATGAATAATTTTGGGATTTTTAAGATGGTCAGAGATTCTTTCATGAAGAAGCTCTGTTTTGAGAAAGTTTAATTGTTTAATTTTGTTAACGCTTTGGTTGTCAGGATTTTGGGCTTGTAGAAATGGGAAGACAATCTTTTGTCCTTGGAATTTTGTAGAAATCCCATCTTGGGTTATTTTAAAAGGTTTGATTTTTTCTAAAAAAGGTTGACCAAGGATTATGGTTTGGTCAAGGTCTTTTGCGAGGATGAATGTTTGGGGGAGGCAGAGGCCTTGGTTACAGACATGGGTATTTGAAAGTTTGTATCGGACATTCAACCCTGATCCATTAGCTGTGTTAAGGCGTTGGGTGGTTCTTTCATAGAACTGGGTTGGAATAGCACCTTCGTTGATACAATTGGCATTTGCACCAGAATCAACTAAGGCAATGGCCGAAAATTTGAATGAGGCATTAACAACTAAGGTTATGCGAACATACCAATTTTGACAAGTTATGGTAGCCACAAAACCAGGGATTGTAGGGTTTGGTTCAACAAGTTCTTGATTTGCGGAAGGGTTTATTAATGGTTCGTTGTTTGAAGTTGAAGCTTGTTGGTTTTGTTGTCGGTTTAAGAAGGCTAATTGTTGTTTGATATGTTTTATCTCATACTGCAAAGTTGCAGTGGTGGTTTCAAGAGATTTGATTCGACCAGAATGATCAGGAATAAGGGGTTTTGATATTTTGTCGAATTTTTGCATAATTTGGTGGAGATTGTAAGGTTGAGGAGAATTTTGGGTAGAAACATTGTTTCTGAGATGTTCGAGGCAGGCCTTCTTTTGTTCAGGGTCTGCCAAGCTATCAATATAATAAAAAATATTTGAGTTAGGTGATGCACGGAGCATCCGGACAGATTTGGGGAACACAATCTTCACAGCTAAGACCAATAATACAGGAATCACAAGCACATGCTTGGAAATTCTCATTATTGGAAGGACTAGAAGAAGTATGTTCAGAAGCTTGTATTTGATTAAGTTTGTAATTTTCTTCTTCAGAAGAAGACGAGGAAGAAGTTTCTTGGAAAAGGGCAAGGATTTGTGTTTTATCTTGCTCGGATATTTGTAAAGAATTAATTTTGTTTGAGACCCTACAAAATTTGGCGATATGGCCAGGTTTACCACATCGAAAACATCCTTGAGAGGATTTGTCAGGTTTTGGATCTTTGAAATTTTTAGGTGCCTTGAAAGGCTTCCTGTATTTGTTATACTTGGGCTTTGGAGGAGTTTTATGATAAAACTCAGGGGTTGTGAATGGTCTGTGAGACACATATTTCTTGGATTTGTGAAACTTTTTATAATATTTGCGAGAAGACTTGTGTTTGTGTTTTGTTGGAGGTCTAAGGGGAGGGAAACCGAACTGTTCGCAGAATCCTCCTAATTCTCGTTTGTAAAATTTGTTTTCTTTATGGATTTGTTTCTTTAATCTAATATCAGTACAAAGGGCGAGGCCCTCTTCATGGATTAGACTAATGATTTGGCCATAGGACATTTGATCATAGGGAATGATCCCATCATTTTCTTTCCTAAGGCGTTGTTTGATTTTCTCGGAAAACAAAGTTGATAATCCTGTAAGAAATTTTTCTTTCCAACAGGGAAGGTTTGCGTCTGGTCTGGTTAAGACTTTGGTTAAGAAAGTGTCTTTGTACCATTTGAAATCATGTAATTTCTTACATCTAAGGTTTGATAATTGTTCAGTTGTTCTATCTTTGAGACGAGAAGGGTTTCCTAAAAAGTAATTTGCAATACTGAAAATAAGGGTATTAACAGCATCTTCTATAGGAATACCTTCACCATCAAGAAGGGGGTCTCCTTCGGGCGTTATTTGGACAGCCATTAAGATTTCTGTTTTTTGGATATCAGTCAGGACATAATCCCACCAACCTTTGAGTTGGCCGGTAAAGCCAGAAACAAGCAAGGTAGCCACAACACTATCAGGTGTATTTTTAATACGATGTGCATTGCTAACCATGGTCATCTGTTGGAGTTTGTTCATGAGATTATGTTCAGACAGACCATCTATGTTTCATTCATAGATGATTCCACTTTGGTAAGAAGCCTGAGGAGCAGTTCCTCTAGCTTCAATTTGGAGGTCAGGGAAGACTGGGTGTTGGTTTGAACTTTGACCAATTTGGTTGATTTGGGGGAAGTCTTCTTCTTCTGAACTCGAAGAAGAGTCCGAAGAACAACCTATAATGGTGCGGACACCTCTATTGTTTGAAGCAGCCGAAGGTTCGGCTGAATGCTGGTTTTGAATAGGTGTTTGTGGGTTATCTGTTTCTAAATGTGTTTCAGCAGCATTCAGAATGGTAAGGCGTTGATTTATTTGGTCTAAAACAAATGATTTGTTAAGAGCGAGTTGTTGTTTCTGGGGAATATTGTAAGGTTTGAATAAAGGGACGGAAGTTGGAACCGGAGCCGGTATCATAGATGAAGAGGCTATCGGTTTAGGTTGGATAAGGTTTTCAACTCTAGACAGTTGATTACCTATGGTTTGAAGATTTAAGTTTGCAAAGTTTAGTTGTTCTATTTGTCTTCTGTTTGGGTCATCTTTTTCTGCAACTTTGAATGGAGAAGCGGTTATTTCATTACCTTTATAATTATGTTTGATGCTTTCCACCGGGGGATGGATAGCGGTAGTAGTTGGACCGGCGTAAAGGGTCCAGGGTTTGTGAGAAGTAGTTTGAGTACATACCTGATTATGCCAGGGATAGTAAATATTGTTATCCTGAGCATAAATATCAAAATATGTAAAGAAGAAAACATTTGTTTTAAGGTGGTATAATTTGTACGAATTTGAGCTTGTTGTTCTAGATTAAAGGTTGTTAAAAACCATTCTCGTTTTTGTTTGTTTTTGGGTGACTCAAAATCGTTTCGTAGTAATGGTTTATCTATTTGGTAATTTGTTTCTATTTGAATCATGTGAACTCTGGGGTTCTTTGGATCACTAAGAGGTGGTTCAACCTCAGATTGTGTAGGAGACCTCTGGTCAGGGGCCTCAGAAGGGGCTGTTTCCGGAACGGTAGAATTGGTTTCATAAGTTCCATAGACAATATTTTGACTGTGCTGGACACCAGCAAGGTTTGAGATAGGAGTCGGAGTCCTATTTTGGTTAATCCATTTACCTATGTCGGAAGAAGTCGATGCATCAGAGCATGATCTTCTGGAACTTTGGTAAACAGCAGGGGGAGTTTGTCGATTGAATCGAATGGAAACTAGTCCGTCTAAATCTTGGGAAATAGAACGGATACTAGTGTTAGAAACTTGAGGGGGAATTGCAGTCGTTTGCAGCTGCCATTCCTCAGGGAAAGTAATATCTTCCCAACGACAAAGTTTTGGGTAAACAACTTGACCCTGAATGCAATCAGTTTCAAGGTCAAGAGTTTGGCCTTTTGAAGATGTCCGTTTGGCACGGGGTTGGACAGATTTCATAGCTTTGTATTTTATGCGATGGATGATGGAAATTGGAATGGTTCCATGCATCAATTTGTAACCGTGGGTTTTGAGGTTGAGTTTGAGTGAATGTAAAATGTTTGGGTCCTTAAGGGCTATGGACATGTTTGGGTAGATATTGAAATGGACAGGTCCATAACAAAGGCTAGTTTCAATGGCTCCCAGCAGGGAATCATTGAATTCAAGGAATCTTTGGTCACGAAGGGCTAACAACATGGAAGTGTTGAGTCCTTCTCGGTGAAGAGGTTTGATGGCTACTTGGACTAATCCAATATGGACATAATTATATTCGTGATCTTTGTATAATTCTTGTAAGGTGTTTGAATCAAAAAGTTGAATTTCTTGTGTTTGAAGGGTGAAATTAATGGTTTGTTCTACGGTCTTGACTGTTTCGAGGCCGAACCAGTCTCGATCATAGATGTCATTTCTTGAAATTTTGGGCATATCCCAGCTTTGAAGTCGTCGGTCTATTCTTGTGGTTTGTTCATCATAATTGAGCACATTAGAACTTGTGCTCACCTCACTTGCCGATCTCATCGACATGGAGCGGGGTAGACGATTCATAATTTGAGATATCTTAAACTGGGGGTAACCTCCTAGATCTAAGTCTTAAGATGGTATTTCCAACATAACTTGGGCACAAACGTGGTCTTACACTCTTCTGCCACTCCTCCCAAGAGTCCAAAGGCATATACCGCGTCGAAAAACTTAAGAAATAAAAAGATTACACAAAAGAAAAGAAATCTGCAAAGAAGTAAACCGAATCCACCACCACCGAATCCAAAGTCCATAAGGATTCGATGATCCCATTTCATTAGATATAAGCTCTATATATAGAGCATCAAAGATACATGTGGACTTTGGATACCAGACATGTGGACCATGTGGGACCCGTACATGGGACCCGTACAATAATTACACCAAAATATTACACCATACTCCACTTGCACAAAAGACAAAACCAAAAATTACAACATACGAGAAGATAACGATACACGAGACACGAGAAGATAACCCTAGTCGCTATCCGAACTGTCAGTACTGCTGGCTGGATAAAAAGTAGCATGATCAACAAGCCAGTCGTTGTGCGCATCAAGGAGGCGCTCGATTCGAGGATCAGTGAGGTGACCGGTTTGATGGAGATCCCAAGCCTTATCTACACGATCAAGAAGCAGAGCTGGCACATGCTGTGGCAGAGTGTCATTGACTCGACACATAGTGGTAAGGAATCTTCTCCATTCGTCTCAATGGCCGAAACGAGTGTGGTAGGGATCATATGGTTTGACGCCATAGATATGGAAAACAGACACATATTGAATGTGATGGCAGGGTTGTTGATTTTGATCCAAGGTTTGATGGATGAAAGGGGGTCGGTGAAAGAGGATTATGATATGGGGAATATCTGGATATGGGTCATCAGAAGAAGGGAGATATCCAGATAAGAGAGTAAGCCAATGTTCAGGTGGGGCGAATAACTGGAGAAACTGTAGGACAGGATTAACCTGTTGGGGATGGTTGTAAAGAGGATGAGGGTGGTGAAGAGGATCTGTCCATCGACCTAAAAACCAATGAAGGGTTAGAAGGGGAAAATTAAGGGCGATGGTGTGGGTAGAACAGAGGTGCCAAAAGATGCACTTGTATATGAGGGGAAATTCTGAGATTTCTGCAGGGGAGGTAAAGGTAAACATGGTGAGGAATGGGTAGTCAGGGTGAAAACAAAGTCCTGAGATGGGGAGTCCATGTCGTCGAAGAGAAACTTCGAGGAGTTGGAAGGCTGTAGACTTGCTATAAGAGAGGACTGTTCGCAAGGTGAGGTCTTGGAGGATTTCTAAGGGAAGGGTTGGAGGAAGGGAACAGCAAAGGTTATGGTTTGGTGATGGGGGAGACTGAGAGGTGGAGGCTCCAGGGGTTATGGGGGACAGTAAAGGGATAATAGCAAAGGTTGAGGTTGGTCGGGAGAGGAAGTCTGCCAAAACATTATCTTTTCCTTTAATGTGGTTAACATCAAAAGACCATTGGGAGAACCACTGAGCCCATCGGAGAAGTTGAGCCTGCGGGAGATGCTTCTGGCGAAATTCAAGCATCCGGGGGAAGCTTGACATATCCAGTTCGACCAAAAAGTGATGGCCAATCAAATGGAATTGGAACTTTTCGATGCCTCTTTTGACTGCTAGAATCTCTTTAAAAGTAGAGTGATAATGAGTTTCAGAGGGCTTGAAAGATCCACTTTTGTAGCCGCAAACAGTTCTTGTAGCTGTAGAAGGGTTTTCTTCAAGAAGAACCGCACCCCAGTGAGTGTCACTGGCATCTGTTTGTAAGATTCTTTTTCCAGTAGAAGGAATTTGAAGTGTGGGGAGGTTCTCAGAGAGTTTCTTTAAAGCCTGTATAGTTGTTGTGTGAGCAGCAGACCATGGAGGAGCATTCTTTCGCAAAAGTTGATGGAGTAAAGAAGTATGAATGATCTGTTGAGGAAGAAAATCTGCCATGTAGTTGACAATCCCAAGAAATTGTTGTACTTGATTTTTGGTGAGAGGACCATCTGGAAATAGCTGCAAAGAAGTTGCAATATGTGGCTGCAGATGATATTGTCCTTTGGAGATAGTAACACCAAGAAAATCAATAGAGGGGACGCCAATTTGTATCTTCTTTGGAGAGAGCATAAGACCATATTGCTGAACTAATTGATGAAACTGCTGGAGAAGCTGAAGATGGGTTGCTTCTGTACTAGAGAAGAGAAGAATATCATCAATATATATAAGTTAGAAATAGGGGTCCAAGGGAGAAGCTGTTGCTTATAGATAAGACTTTGGGGTGTCCATTGGAGAGGAAGATGACGACGAATGTCAAAACCGATGATAAGGTCTTTGCCTGGAAAATGGGTTCCTAGGACTGTATGGGATATGGAAAGTGTTGGAAGAAGTTGGATTCTAATGGGTTGTCGAGACACAAGGGTGATGTGGAAGATTTCACCGTTGGCTGCAAGAAAAGGGAGAGGAGGATCTTGGGATTTCCACAATGATTTAGGGAGGATTTTTGGGTTCAGGATTGTAGTAGCAGCTCCTGTGTCAAGGAAGGCAATAAGGTTTATGGGTCTGGCATAAGGTTCAGGAAGAATTGTAACAGAAACATGAGGAAGGGTAACTGGTTGACTTTGTAAGAGGGGAGGCTGAGGAGTAGGATAAGTAGAGGGAAAAAGAGGTATTACTTGGTAGAGGGGATCAGATTCCTTGGACTCGGAGAGGGAAGACTCTGGGTCTGAGTCTGTATTAGGGAAATCAATGGCAAAAAGAGAGAGGTCTGTAGGAGTGTCATCAAGAGAATATAGAGACTCAAGGCCTGCATCTTGAAGATCTTCTTGCTGGAGGGAAGATAACATGTGCAAAATCTTTTCTTTCTTTCGAGACTGAGGACAATGTTTTGCAAAATGTCCATTTTTTCCACATACATAACAAGCCGAGAACTTGTTTTTTCCGAAGGAATCGCCATTTTTTCCTTGGAGACCGAAAAGAGAACTGTTTCTTTTTGAATGGATCCCTTTTCTGAGAGAAAAGAGGAAACCGTCGGTGATGAGAGGGTTTCTTGGTAGAACAATCGCAAGATTTGTCACCTTTGCACATGATTTTGAGATAAGAAGTATCACAAGCAGATGAGACTTTATCAGAACGATCTTGCAAATCCTTCCAGACTTTTTTGATATTGCAAAGCTTATCAAGGGCAGTAAGAGCATAGCTGTATAGAGAACCAATGGTACATGAGGCCAATGGAATATTCTGGTTCTTCAAAAACTGCTGTGTATCTGCGCCAAGAGGTTCTGGAAGGGAGTTCAAAAAGACTTGCTATAAGAGAGGACTGTTCGCAAGGTGAGGTCTATATAAAAGACTTGCATTTTGGGGGATTGGTGGTTGGGGGTGGGATGGGTTACCAAACATTTTACTGCCTTGACCTGATAAATCAGTCCACTAATATAATATTGGCCATGTTACTACTTACTATTCTACCTCCTTTGTTCATACCTAAGGTACTTATTTGTACTTGACAACCTTTCTATTTGCACATACTCTTAACTTCCTTGTCTTAGTGGACTCCTTATTTGATTCTTATACAGCTATAGATTCACCAAGATCTCCTCCTGCCTCTTTATCTTCTTCTTCCACCTCCTCCATTCCTCCATCGACCTGGATGGCCTCTCTCCTGAAATTCTATACAACAACAACAACAACAACAAAGCCTTATCCCATATAAATGGGGTCAGCCACATGGACCTTGCTCTTATGCATGATTGGGATAGTGAATTTCTTCCATAGCACTTGAAGACCATTAAGCATTAATATCTGTTAAAAGCATGTCACATTTTGCTCAGTCAAATCAGTGAAAGGAATTTTGAGGTTTTTATGGAATTGGCAAATGGCCGTAATACCTGATCACTATACACACACAGTTTTCCTTCAGTTCTATAATTAAAACTCAAACTCAAATCAAATTAAAAGCAGGGAAATCTGCAAGATGTTACTTTTTTTTTTGTTACAATTATTTTTGTAATCACATTGGCTTGTTCTTCTCATTCCCAAGATAGTAGATAATATTTTATTCTTGATTCTAGCGGGAACTGGAACTAACTAAATTCAGGCATCCACTAACACCCTCTCCACCCCCACCCCCACCCCCAAAAAAAAAATTAAAAAATTAAAAAATAAATAAAAATAAAATGTAACATAGGACATCTCTGTTTACATACAATTCCTAGATATTTGGTCTTCTATACTGTTTATTTCAGATGCCAAACAAATCAAAATGGATAGTGGCTGGCATAGTTTGGGTTTCCGTTATGTGAAATTTAATCCGTTTCTATTTCATCATCTACAGCGGAAATAGCAATGCTTGATAATCACATCATTGTCTATAAGTTCGTTCAAGACCTACACTTCTTTGTTACTGGAGGTGATGATGAAAATGAGCTCATCTTAGCCACAGTACTTCAGGGATTTTTTGATGCTGTTGCCCTCCTCCTCAGGTACTGTTAGTCTTATTTGTGACCTCAACCCCCTGTTCGATGGCCATTCTTTCTTAACTTGGAAGTTGATAGTTTCTTAATTTATGCACTTATGCTACCTAACACCAGCATCTTCTTGGTTCAGAAGCAATGTAGACAAAAGGGAAGCACTAGAGAACTTGGATCTCATTCTTTTATGCCTTGATGAGATTGTTGATGGAGGGTATGCATCATATCTAAGCCTTTGTTGTCTGAACGATACCTTTTACCCCTCTTTCTCTCTCTTAGGGTTGAGCAATGTGGGTAGGCAAGCTAAAGTTAATTACTTTGTGGGTACTGTCTGGTCATGCATCTGTTCTTCTGAGAGTGCTCCATTTTAAATGGATCAAAAGCTATAAAAAAATGCCCGACTCCTATCACGTAAGGTGGAGTGACCTAAATGGTAAGTGGTGTTAAGGGGCAATACAAGTTTTCAGCTTGATTTCAAGTCCTTGACAGCAGCGACATTTGATGGTAATGGCACTTGATTATTCACTTCTCAAATGTGGCACAATGCTGATCACATTTTAGGGTTTTAGTATGTCTTGGCCTTTTGTTGTCAAAATGTGAAAAATATATATATTTCTGCCTTGTAGATGAAATATCTTAAAAAAGGACCGTCAACTATGTGAAACATCAGGTGACCAGAACTTGTAGGCTCCAGTAGTTTTTATCGTCATGAAAATATAAGGAGGAATGTTCCTCTCTGAATCTCTGGGTCATTTTGTTTAGTATTTCAGCTAGAAATTTAATTTTGACATAATACCATGATTGGAGGGGAGGGGGTCTGAAGGGTCATTTTTATCGAACAGATATTTTACCAAAAGTTAACGACATTGCAGAGTGGAAGCCATGGTTTATAGTTTTTACATTCATTGCAATGAATACTTATCTTGATTTGCGCAATCTGTCTTTGCAGTATGGTTCTTGAGACCGATGCAAATGTTATCGCAGGAAAAGTCGCATCCCATAGCATGGATGCTGGTGCACCCTTGTCAGAGCAGGTGATTTGGCTCTCATCCTTACTAAGTTCCCCTCCCTCGCCCACCCCCTGCACCCCCAACCCCCCCACCCCACCCCCAAAAAAAAAAAAAAAAAAAAAAAAAGAAAAAAGAAAGAAAAGAAAGAACTGAAACCGTCTGTTTAAAATTGAAGCAAATCGAAAAAAAATCAGTTCGGTTTTGGTTTTGAAAAGTGAACTTTCATTTGTTCGGTTTGGTTTTGGTTTTTGACTAAAAACCATTGGTTTCGGTTTTGAAAAGTGAAATTTCATTTGTTTGATTTGGTTTTGGTTTTTGACTAAAAACCATCCGTTTTGGTTTTGATTTTGAAAAGTGAAATTTCATTTGTTCAATTTGGTTTTGGTTTTTGACTAAAAACCAACGGTTTCGAACCGAATAAAGTGTAACCCATATAAATCGAATCAGATTGAATTGAAACCCTACAATCACGTGTCTTTGCTGTGTTATGGAAAATTACCTTTTATGAGTTCTTTATTGAGTTTTGTAAAAGCACCGAAAGGTATTGGATTTGACATTGTGAGACTGTTTTTTCATGATATCGTAATTTTCTTCCCAACTTTATTTGTTTCAGCAGGTTATTTCCGCGTAAACTGAATTATTGAGACCGTGTATGAATCAAATGAAATCAAATACAGAAACTGAATATGAGTCAATTTGGTTTTGATTTTGAGGTTATGGAAATTATTTGATCTCAATTCGATTTTGATTGGTATGTACTGTAACTTGAACTGAGCCGAAATGGATTTGAAAACCAAAATCGGACTGATTGATACCCTTATTATGTGGAGAGGGTGGGGTGGATAACCAGGGAATATGAAGGTCTCACTCCATCGTTTTGGTTTCTTACGGGTTTCAATATACGTTCTGTTGTTGCAGACTATATCTCAAGCACTAGCCACTGCTCGTGAACATTTAACAAGATCCCTTCTCAAGTGAGACTTGCAAGCAGGAAAGACAAAGATTAGGCCTGTTTGGCTGTTTGCCTCTAAGATTTCCTTGGGGGTAGGGCAGGATGCTTGGTTTTTACTTCGATCTTATATTCCTCCATTCTTTTGAGGACAATTTTATTCAGGCTATCAAGGGGATATTTTTTTCTTTGGTTTTTTTTGTTTTTTTGGGGGGGGGGGGTGGCGGGGTGGGGTGGTGGATCTTATTATATAAGCTCATTAGGTTGCATGTACCCTTTTGTAACATGCTATGACATATTGATTGATTTTGGTACAGTTCATTAACAGATGACTTGCAAAATTTCTCAAAGTATTCAAAACATATGTGCAAAGGGGCGAATAATCTGCTTGAGGTCGAGAATTTTGCGTGCCATTTCCAAGTCTCGAATCTATCCAACTTTTTCTGAAAGTAGTGAAGAGCATTAAACATCCTGTGTAAGTGACCTCAAGGAGATAGGAGGAGTTGAACTCAGAATCACACGTTTCGTGAGGCAAAAGTCCCTTACCAACTTGGCTACCCCTTGGGTCATAGAACCTTTAACTACTAAAATATGAAATTATCCGTAAATACTTGTTGAATAAATTCTTAGGAAATGGTATTACCTCCATGGGCATATTAATTTTTCTTTTCATTTTTAATATTCTATACAAGATTCAATTTAACGTTGTTCAATATGGATTATTTCTACAAACTTCCAATCAGAAATTTGAAGCACAAGCGTACGAAGCATATACTCCCCCTTCCTTTTGGGTGGTAAATCTAAAAAGTTTGTTATTAAACATTTAAATTGCTAATATCATAAAACTATGATCTATATTTTGATAATTTTTAAGGGAAAGGGCTGGGCATGCCCTCAGCTTTCGGTGAGTTAGTGGCATGCACCAATAACAAAGTCGAACATAGGAGGGTAAAAGGTCTTTTCCAAAGGGGGAGTAGAGAAGATTACACATGTTGGGCATTAGTGGTAAAACAAGGACAGGTTGAGCCGAGTTTGAGTCCCCTTAGTTGGTCCCAGGATTGACTTAGGGCCTAAAAAATCCAACCTTTGCCCTGACTTAGGCTGGGCCAGGCTGACCCTGATCGGCCTTACCATGGAAAGGGAAATCATGCTTAAGCCCTAACTAATCACATCCCAAATCAACCTCAGACGTTGGATATAGGGCCCCCACCCATCACTGAGGGAAATCATATTAGAGTTCCAGGGAGTAACCACAACTCCCATGGAGAAGACGATGGCTGCAGGGGAATTGCCCTCGAAGGAGATGATCATTACTAGGACTTCCGGCATTGCTAAACTTCGCCAGACAAGTTCAACCTTGATCTTTGTCCCAATAGAAAATAAATCAAGATCACCCTGATCTCATCCGCCATTCGCAGCATCCTAGTTTTGAGAAGAAGGGTTTCCAACGACAATCTTCTATGAACATTATATTTTAAGGAAATTTACATCCACCATCTTTGCATTTACCCTTATCACATTCACCCCTCTTGCATTTCATTTACTACAAATATATTCACCCAAACTAATGTCGTGAAAGATGTTAATTTTAGAATACAAAAAGACATAGTTACCCTTCTTCGTTTTCTTCATCATCTTCATCAACTCAAACTTTTTTTTTTGTTTTTTATTTTATTTTATTTTATGGTATCCGGTCAATTAGACTTGGAAAACATGTGTACAGAAGAAACCACAAAAGAAGAAGGGAAAATTACAAATGTTTCTGAGTGAACGCAATTTCAAATGTCTGCAGACTCAACACCCCTTAATTGTAGACTGTGGACGCTTAGACTCGTGAGGCACATTTTTCCCCCCCTTTTGGTAGAACGTGAGGCATATCTAATGCAACTATCAAATCAGAAGTATAGTACCTCTTAAATGTTTTTTTATTCCTGAAAAATTAGGACTTCCTGCTATGTTTGGTGGCTAAGAGAAGAGAAGAAAAGAAAAGAAAAGAAAAAAGAATCTAGAAAAGAAAAGAAAAGAGAAAAAAAGAGAAAAAATAGTGAGAAAATAAAAAGAGTATGTATGTTTGGTTACCAAGAGAAGAGAAGAAAAGAAAAAAAAAATTCAAAATATTAAAAAAAAAATTCAAAATATTTTGAATTTTAGGAGAGAGATAGACACATAGGAAATCATTATGTAATCATTCATTTTTGTCTTATTATGTTTTCATATAATTTCTCATGTTTTCTTGTGTTTTTGGCAAGAAAAATTTGGGAGAACAAAAGCAAATTTTACAATTCCTAAGAGGAATTTTGAATTTGAAAAGTGGAATCTTCTCTTGGATGAAAACATACTAAGTGCAAAGAAAAATTCTTAACCCAAGAAAAAAAGTACAAAAAGTGTATTTTTTTCTTTTCTTTCTTTTGGCTACCATGTTCAGAAGGCAAAGGAAGGAAGACCCACCATCCATTAGATTTTGGAAATGGCCCAATCTATGAAGACAAGAATTTACAATTGCCCAAAATTTCAAGTAGATTTATATTTGTACTTTGTCCATTAAGCATAAAATTTGCATTTAGAATTTGAAATACAAACCTATGAACCTTACCCCACCCACCTCCTTTTGGGTGGTAAATCTAAGAAGTTTCTCTCTCGTGTGCGTGACTGCAAGTGAGAATATAAGGCTTTAGATTTAAAAAAAAAAAAGGCAATCCAAACAAAACTTATCCCCCCAAGTGAGCTTATCCACAAGAACCACTGATTAGCTGGCCAAAGTGTACTAGTAAGCATTCCATCTCTTCTTGATCCTTGTGTGGAATAGTTTTATGCTATTTTCTTCTCTTTAGTTCTGTAATTGATTATTGATTTGTCTTGGTAGTTGTTTTGGGCATTTGGGTACTGCATGGTCTTGTGTAATGGTCTTATTCTCTCTCCTCTCTTCAACCCTACTAAATGATGTGCAAGTATTGCTTGTGTTAGAAACTATTGGTGTTTCTTTTCCTTACCCTTTCTTTTTGGGCCTCTTTTATTTCCTATCTTCAATTTAATCCTTTAAATCTCTACATGTCACAATAATGGTTGTCTAAAAAAAAGAGTATCATTCATATAAGATTTACATATTCAAAACAGGTGAGAGAAAATAATAGAAATTTTATTTTTAATAAACAATGATTGAAATATTGATGTGAGAGAAAAACTAAACTGTGGCTTTGTGGGAAAGTTTTTTTAATAAAATGAAGTATAATTGTTACTTTCGTAGGTACTTTTGTTCTGTTTTGTTTGTTTGTTTGTTTGTTTTTTTTTTCTTTTTAATAAAATTTCAACTTTTTTATCTGGTTGGAACTTTACTGATCTACACAATTGTGATCATCTAGTTTGATAAAACTATTAATAAATACTTATATTGTTCATGATATTGATTATTAGTTGGAAAAAATGGCAGGGAGTTTCACTCGATGGCCAATGCTGCTACTATAAATGATGATCGGCCACTGAACAATGAAGAAATTGGGAAGTTGGTGGAATCCATGGAGAAAGAAGTGGAAAAGTTCAGTTCCTTGCAATCCAATTATGATATATTTTGGGTTCCCAGCCAGCTTCACAGGTTATAGCCAAAAGCCTACACACCTCACTCACTCTCAATTGCTTTGCACTATAACAAGGAACACTTGCAGGCGATGCAAGCACATAAGCTGCGCTATTTATATAATCTTCTAAATTGACAGCCTGAAAAAATCTTGGATGTTTACGTCGAAAGTGTGAGTATTTTGAAAGAAAAAGCTCGCAAATGTTATTCGGAAGTTGTAGGCCTTAGAAAAGAAGAGTTTGTGAAGATGATGGTGATGGACATGACAGAAGTCATCCTTACAAACCTTATCGCCTTAGAGGAAAGCCAACAGTACAATGATCAATATTTCACAGCCTACGCAGTATTCATGGATGACCTCATTGACACTACCAGGGAAGTCGAGTTGCTAGTGCAACAGGGAATTATTATAATTAGGTTGGATTGTCCCGTTCAGCACATTAACTAAATGGCCGGGTTTTAATTAGGTTATCAATTCCCTACCTTTCGCAATCCACCCAAGCTCAACAACTTTCAACTTGTTCCTCCTAAACTGTCAAAACCTGTATTTCTTAGATGACAACCCCAATAAGGAAAATTGGGCTGATCCTCCAATCATAACATCCCACATAATCCATATGTATCACTTTTAGAACATATTTCAGTCAATTATCTTTTCTCTCTCTCTCTTTCCTGTTTTTTAATAATTCAATTATTTATCCCCTCATATACTGCCATATAACCCCCCCCTTTTTTTCATACATAACTTACTAAAAAATCTCACTATATATGCACTCTCTCATTGTCTTAAAATTTTCAAAACCTGTATTCGGCCACCTAAAAAGTTTCAATTTTGCTGAAACTTTATATGTGAGCATGGGGAACCTTGGGGTCTATTTTTCTACAAATTTTGGGCCCATATGAACTACCATATGGCACATATTTTAGTGCTCGTTAGAGATTCTTTTCTAAGTTGTCTGCTTGCATTGGAGGTATTTTTATTTATTTTCCTTTTTAACTTAAAAAGAAAGAGAGAGCCGTGCAATTAAGTATAACAGATTTTGTATTAGAACAAGCATTAATAAATATAAAGAAAACAAATATAAATTTGCACAATACAGAGATTTAACAAGGTTCACACATCGATATTGTGTGCTACGTCCTCAGGCGAGGAAGAAGAAGATTCACTATATTGAAAGAAAAATTACAATAGATATTTCTCTCAAGAACACCCAAATTGTGGTAAGAAAACTCGCCTAAAAATCCTATTATGAAAACCCCCCAAATTTCACACTACTTGTTCAACAAGACGATAATACATATACACTCCTCCAAATTGAGACCCTGGGACATTGGGTTCCACCAACAATAAACTATGTTCGATTGCATCCCGTGCATATTCTTTATTTATAGCCTGCAACTGATTCAGCTTCCGCAAGGGAGATGGTTTATTGAGAGATTCTTCATAAATCTACACCCACATGATAGTTTTTTTTTTTTTGTTCAAAGAATTGACACCGCACACCGGAAAAGAAGATACCCTTCTCTGAAACAAATTCTGCAGCAAATGGAAAAAAAAATAAAAATCAGAAGCAATAAATTATAGGGGAAAAAGAAAAAAAGGAAGCACAAAGAGAATAACTGAAAATAGAACATTTTTACAGTTACAGCCACCTGATCCTTTTATAGAATCAAACTAAACAATGCGACCGATCAGTTGCAGGTTTGGATTTATGGGGATGGAATGGAGAAGAAGTGGGGGACGTGGTACGTGACAAGGTTTCACGGAGAGAGGGAGGGCGGCAGTGAGAGAGGGAAGACCGGAGGTTACGGTGGCCAAAGGGTCCTGGTTGGAGGTTTAAGGTGAATGGATGAAACAGGGGTGAGCAATGAAGATGGTAGGTTGCAGAGGTGAATTGGGCTCGGCTTACCAAGGGAAGGGTATATAAGGTTCTATTCACTATCCTTAAAGGGTAGTTTGGGTATTTAAGATTTTTTCAATTCATAACATTAGGGGTGTCAACCGGTGGGGCCGAGTCGGTCTCGATTGGGCTTAATCGGGCTTGACCACTTGAAAACCTTGCACCGTGAATGCCGTTTAAGTAAATTGGCCTAGCTTTGGGGGACATGGTGTGATTTATAATTGGACTTCCTTAAACAGGCCTTAATCGGGCTTTAACCGAGCTACTGACCTATTTAAGTCTAAACGGGCTCTAAACGGGCTTTAAATGTGCCTATCCTAAAATTTTATTCTTAGGTGGGTTGAGATTATGGTTGTTCTTTTCTTTTAAAAAAGAAGAGATTATGACCATTACAACTTACAAAATAAAGCTTAATTAAATCAAATCATACTACAAAGCAAAGGGTAAGAAAATTTAATTAATTTCTTACTAGTAGTGGCAAAATAGAAATTTTATGTAGTATTAAAGGGAGTCGGGCAGGGATGGGCTACAACGAGTTGGTTCAAATCGGGCATATAAATGTGTCGGTTCGGTCGGGCACTCGATAGGTTACCTACCTACACCATGAAAAGCCCAACACGTTTATTAATCGGGCCGATCTAGGTCTGGCCATAAATATGTCACGTTTGATCGGGCATACCGATACGGGCTCAGAATTATTCAATGGCAACTTAACTAATAGAAAGGGATTAATTGTAATAAATCTTAAATGTAAGAGTAGTTCAAATAAATGTTTCAAACTTTTAAAGATGTTAAGCAATTTGGTCATAATACAAGAGTTATCCAAATAATTAACCCACATCGTCAAAAATACCATTGTCAACAATTGTATCAGCATTCAGAATTGCAAAAAAATCAGATTACCGTACGAAACATTTTTTAATTGTCGTCAATTCTGGTAAGTTTTATTTTTAAACATTGAAGAGGAGGACTCACCATTGCATAAGGCGGTAGGACACTTGTGAAGATTCAATTGGTGACCATACAATTACAACGGGATCGAAACCCGAAAGAAATTTGAATCGTTGCACCAACGATCCAATACATGTTCCTTTTGTCTCCATATGTATGTATCCCTCTTTACTCTTGTAATGACATAAAATTGAATAGGTGTTGGATCCTCACATGTTAATCCACTTGAAAAAATAAACTATAACAATGTTGGATCAGTTGATGCAGGCAATGGTAATGAATGGTTAAAATACTTTCAATCCAATCAAATGGTGAATAAGAGCTAATGGGTGATGTCTTCGTTACACTGACACCGCATAGACTCCATTCCCCAATAATTAAGGAGAAGAAAAAGCAATGAAACCACAGGTAGGGTAGACGCGTTTTGGTGGAAATTTTTTGCTGCTCGGGTTGGGGTAATTTTTTGACTGCCCGTGGTAGAAATGTTCAGCAAAAGTCACTCCTTTTTACCATTATGTAGAGGGAAAGTTCTAGTAAAATTCACTCTTTTTTATCACTATTTATAGGGAAAGCTATCCTTCCAAGTTTTTCATCGTCTTCATGAGGCTTTCTTGTCCGCAAGAATTTCGTAAAGTTTTATTTTCTTCACAAATTTTCTTAATTGATTTTTGATTTAGCCTCATTTTAGTATTTGGATACTAATTAATTGATCTTTATATAATGGTTTAAATTTTTTTTTATTTTTTTATTTGTTTTTTTTATTATTTTGATTTGCTTTAACATTTTTTTTTTCCCTTCCAATTTTTCTTCTAGTTGAAGCAATTCTGAGCTTGACTATGTATATTTCTCGTGATAGATATGTTCTACTAGTTAGAAAGAACGGTTGGGATCGAGGAAGCTACTATAGTACTCAATGGCCAATGTTATAAAGGGAAAAGGATATGGTGATTGCCAACTGAACATCGATGAAATGAAGATATTGGTGGAATCCCTGGAGCGAAAACTAGAAGAGGTCAGTTCCTTGCAATCCAATTATGATATATACCATGTTCCCATGCAGCTTCAAAGGGTTAACCCAGATGTGGTCTACACACCTCTGTCAGTCTCAATTGGTCCTTTGCACTATAACAAGGAACACGTAGGACCATGGAGATTTACAAAGTTGCGCTATTTAAAGCGTTTTCTAAACTCACCCTTTCAGAAAATATTAGATGATTATGTCGAAGCTATGAGTAATTTGGAAGAAAAAACTCACAAATGTTATTAAGAAACCATGGGTGTGGTAAAATATGAGTTTGTGAAGATGATGGCGATGGATGGCTATTTTAGGGGGTGTTTGGTTCGGTAAATCTTTGGGATGACATTCTTTAGAATGATAATTCTTAATTTTTGGAGCTGTTTAGTTCCACTAGATTGACCCTCATAAGTGAGCACCTTACTTCCTATGAATGACCATATTATAAAGGATGTGTTCCAAATCTGAGTTTACCTCAACACTTAAATTCAGATTTGAGTAACCTTTTTACCACCTAATACAAAAGGAGAAAGCAGAAAGAAGTTCTCTACGGAAGCCAATATCTCAACTCGCGAGAAACATGTACTAACCTCAAGGTAGGGGTGTCAATTCCTAAACCGAACCGATAAAACCGACTGGACCAAACCAATAACAACACGGATCAAACCGAACCGAAGCCTTATTGGTTCTATTCGGTTTGGAGTATTGCAACCCCAAAACCAAACCGAACCGCACCGAAACCGGATGAACCCGAAACCAAATCGAAATCGACTCAAAACCTGGACCGAAATTGAAACCAAACCGGTAAGAAACTGAAACACTCCAAAATTCATTAAAAAAAAAAATCAAAATTTGCATAGTTTTGTATACATTTGTATGGAAAGTCGAATCCAAACTAAACCAAAAACCAAAACCAACCCGGTTACAAATCGATTTAAGAAACCGAAGACAAATCGAAACCAAACCGCATCGAAACCAAAACCAAACAAAAACCGGAATTTCCTTATTGGTTCAGTTTCGGTTTCAGCTTTCCCACACCAAAACCGACTCAACCCGG
Organism: Macadamia integrifolia; assembly: GCF_013358625.1. Taxonomy (NCBI): domain Eukaryota; kingdom Viridiplantae; phylum Streptophyta; class Magnoliopsida; order Proteales; family Proteaceae; genus Macadamia; species Macadamia integrifolia. Next base: position 39,452,737 of record NC_056558.1, on the reverse strand, counting down.
ATCGAAATTGAGTCGGACCGACCGATTGACACCCCTACCTCAAGGCAACCAAACGATTTTTCAGAAAGAAACATAATTCAGAAGAATGTCTATCAAAAGATTGACATTCATATCCGATATATACACCATTTGATTTACCGAACCAAACACCCCCTAATACTTGGGTTCCTCAACAACATTACATCAAGGGAGAAGGATCATTTCACATCAAATGTTTCATGGTATAAGGAAATTAAGAATGACCTCATTAAGTTTGAAAATCAGCTTCCAGTCTTTGTGAATATTTAGATGGCATAATCTTTGCATGGTTGCCGGCCAATACACCTTCGGTCATCATATCTATAAGAATCTCTTGTGTCGCTTTATGGCCCAACCCTTCGTATTGGGTTTCATGACCTAGTCCTTTATTCTGAAAGACAATTAAAAGTGTTGGAATTGCCAGACTACGGAGCAAAGTATTTTCTTGATCTTTTATGATATGCCGTCATCCCATCATATCTAGGGAAGATGATGAATTACGATGAAAAACTTTTGTTGCTTAAGTGTTGTGCTTCGGAACTTAATAGTGTAGGTGTGAAGTTTTAGAAGGAGTCTGACTCTTCAGAGACGCTTATATTTGATATAGACTTCGATATGGGTAATGGAGTATTGAAAATCCCAACTGTCCCAATAAGGGACGAGACAGAACTTGCCCATAGAAACCTGATTGCCTTTGAGCAAGGTCGAGATGAGTCTATTGTTTATTTCACAGCTTATGCATACATCATGGATGGCTTCATTGACAGTGACGATGATGTTGAGTTGCTAGAGAAAAAGGGAATTATTATACACAAACTGGGCAGCGCAGGAGCTGTGGCCACTTTATTTAACAACATTACCAAAGAAGTTTCGCTTAGAGAGATCCTTATGTTTTTCTGATGTTGTCAAAGGATTTTGAGGACTATTACAATAAAGAATGAAATAAATGGTGTCCAATTAATTATTCAAGTGCTGGGAGGATTCTAGACATGTATCCCAATACATGGGTACCTATTCCTAACTCCTCCCAACCCTTGGATTACTAATTGGCCTGAGGGCACAATTAATTGGAGAGGATCTTTTCCCTTAAATTATGGGTTCATTTGATTGTGATCCAAGTGATAAGATGGGTCCACAAAAAATAGAAAACTCCCAGGTTTCTCTCAAGGTAGAGTGCGGCTCAAGTCCTTGTACGGGGCTTATCCGCACAGATGGAATCCACCCAACTACCAACCCTGTGGTGGATTCTATCTATGTGGATCAACCCATACAAAAATAATATTATCGTATGAAAACTTGATTCACACTCCCCAAGGCATGCATGCCAACTTTTGCCCAACTTGATTGAGCTTATTCCCATAGGCCATAATGCATCATGCATATACCTCTTTTCTAGTCACTCTCCCATATTCAAGACGGAATTTCAACCACTAAAACGCAAAACGGAAACCCTTATTGCTATGATTTGATCAATAATGGCTTCTACTATAAATGAGAGGTTAAAGGAACGAAAAAGAAATGGAAGAAGAAGATGTCCAAACAAAGGGAATAAAAAGGACCTTATCCATTATCCATGTAATATATATATATATATATATATTTTTGCTTAAGGTCAGCAAAGTAATATATTAAAAAGAATGAATGAAATACAATTTCCCCAAAAAGGCTGAATCACACAAAAAAATTCAATTTCCTACTCCACCTTCGGCGTTGCCATCAGCAGAGAAAGAAACCGAAACAAAATTGAAACTAACACAACTCAAGATTCATAAGAATCGGAATCTTGGTTTCTCCATAGCATCCCATTCTATATCATTAACCAAGAATCTTGGGGGAGACAACCACACTGAGGACGATCTAGTCACAGCCGCATGTTTAGCAAGACCATCTGCTATTGTACTAACTTCACGAAAGCAATGACAGATGCTCCATGTAATATTGTAATATCATGTAAAACATAGTAATAATTAATGAGAAGAAGAGGCAAAGAGACTGGTAGGTTAGACTATCAAGTGAAGACTAGTGGTAGCTAGGTTTGACGCATTTTGCAGGGTTGTATATTGCTTCTATCACTTGCTTTAGATAGGAGAAAGTTTTCCTTCAAATATTGCATTTGCTTCTTTTAGGAACAATATTCCTTTTTTTTTTTTTTTTCCGCGTACATTGGAAGCTTCAATTCCCTTATCAGCTATCACCACAAATTAAGTGAACCGGTAAGTATTCCATCTACCATTGTTCCTTGTTATAAGGAAGAGCTTTGTGGTATTTTCTTCTCTATTAACTTTCCTAATTTATTCTACTTAAAAAAAAAAAAGAGAAAAGGAAAAAATTCTAATTGATTATTATTCTGACTTCATAGTTGATTTTTGGCATATTTAGGTACTAATTAAGTGACCTCGTAATGGTTTCATTTTATTATTTTTTGAGATGATTGTTTTGTGAGGATATCTTCATTGCCTTTTTTTCCTTTTTCTTTTGAAGTTCTAAATTTGTATCTAGTTGAAGCCATATTGAGCTATACAATTGAGACATTTTTTTTTTGTTTTTTTTGTTTTTGTTTTTGTTTTTTCCTTCTCTGCCTTGCCATCAGCAGAGAAGGAAACCGAAACAAAATTGAAACTAACACAACTCAAGATTCATAAGAATCGGAATCTTGGTTTCTCCATAGCATCTCATTCTATATCATTAACTGAGAATCTTGGGAGAGACAACCACACTGATGACAATCTAGTCACAACTACATGTTTAGCAAGACCATCTGCTATTGTACTAACTTCACGAAAGCAATGACAAATGCTCCATGTAATATTGTAATATCATGTAAAACATAGTAATAATTAATGAGAAGAAGAGGCAAAGAGACTAGTAGGTTAGACTATCAAGTGAAGACTAATAGTAGCTAGGTTTGACGCATTTTGCAGGGTGGGGTGGAGAGGGGGGAGGGGAGAGTGATCAATTTCTAAGGCTTTGGAACAATTGGATAAACATTTTTTCATTCTAAAAAAATACAATTGGATAAAGTTTTCCTTCACTGCTTGGTGAAACAGGAGATGGTCCAGATGTGACCCCCTCTCTCTTCATATATCTTTTGTCCCATATATTGTACGTTGTCGATGGACCATGGTGAATAGATGCATGTCCATCGTGACCTTAGGAAAACTTAATCGAATACAATTTCTTGTAAAATATTTTTCTAATAAAACAAATAGAACCTTTTAAACAATTGTTGAAGAAATTCCAGGGAAATGATGTTACTTCCATAGTCTTCCATTGCCTTGTTAATTTTTCTTTTCATTTTCAATATTCTATACAAGATTTAATTTAAAATTATGGAATATATATATGGTTTATTCTTACAAACTTGCATTTGTAAATTTGAAATACAAGCCTACACATCTCTCTCCGCAATGTACCAAATATTTCTGTTGGATTCCTCACAAAAAGAATGGATTGGGTTGCCTCTCTCTCTCTCTCTCCTAGTCAACCAAAGATTCCTTCTAGTCATTCTTGTTTGTTGGGTTTCTTAGAACCAGAATCTATTGGTCTCTCTCTCACACTCAGATGAATTAATTTTTTCATTTGGGAAAAGGTCACTACCCTGTTGTGCCTCCCTAATGCCCTCTCACGGGTCATTGTGAAATAAGAGGGCAGTGGCATTGGCATGAAGGCCACGCGACTAGGTAGTGATTGAAGCAACAACAACAACAAAAATTCCGTTTTATCCCAACTAAATGAGATCAGCTATAGAAAAATGATGAAAGATGACGCAAGAAAAATAAAAGTGAAAGGAAAGGAATACACCACATCGAGAAAAAAAAAAAAAAAAAAGGGATAGGGAACATGGATTCTTGCTCTTCAAAATGGTAGACCAATTAGTGATCATAGTCCTTAATTTATTTATTTGAAAGTGTTCTCCATTTGTGCGCATGGCCCCTGTCAGCGCCTCATTTGTCTATTTCTTTCCTCTCCAAATAAGGGTATAGATGTCATTTCATTGGGTGGACGAGACAGGTAAACACGTGGGATTAAGGAGAGAGAAATGACAGGGTATAGCAGCATGGATTTCGCCTGATGCAGGGCAGCGGTAATGAATGGTTTAGATACTTTCAAACCCAACCTAATGGTCAATAAGAGCTAATAGGTGATATGTTCATTACACTGACACAGCATAGATTCCATTCCCCAATTAAAGAAAAAGCAATGAGACCACACCAATAGGGTTGACGCGCTTTTGCGGAATTTTTTTTTGCTGCTAGGTTGCAGGAACTTTCCCTCTGCCCACATGGAAAAGTTCTGACAACCCCACGTAGCAGCAAGAGTCATTCTCTTTAACCATTAGGTATAAGGAAAGTTCCAACAAATTCACTCTTTTTCATTTTCACTTATTTATAGGGAATGTTTTCTTTCAAGTTTTTTATCGTCTTCTTGAGGCTTTCTTTTTTTCTTTTTTGGATAGGTTTGAGGCTTTCTTTGTCCGCAAGACTTTGGTATAGTTTTATTTTCTTTATAAATTTCTTAATTGATTTTTGATCTAGCTTCATTTTAGCATTTGGATACTAATTAAGTGATCTTTGTGTAATGGTTTTGAATTTTTTCATTCTTTTGATTTCGTTTAAGATTTTTTTTTCCTCTTCCAATTTTTCTTCCAGTTGAAGCAATTCTGAGCTTGCTGAACTCAATGACCAATGCTATAAAGAAAAAAGTATATGATGATTGCCAACTGAACAGAGATGAAATCAAGTTACTGATCTTGCCCATGGAGGAAAAAGTACTAGAAGAGGTCAGTTTGTTCAACCTTTTTTTTTTTTTTTTATGAATTGAATTGAATTTGGTGCTAGTCCTTTTAGTCATTCTACTAGTAAAGAAAAAAGGGTTTTGATGATTGCCAACAGAACTGCGATGAAATGAAGATATTGGTGGAGTTCATGGTGGAAAAACTAGAAGAGGTCAGTTCCTTGCAATCCAATTATGATATATACCGAGTTCCCATGCAGCTTCAAAGGGTAAGCCTAGATACCTACACACCTCTGTCAGTCTCAATTGGCCCTTTGCACTATAACAAGGAACACCTAAGGACCATGGAGACACATAAGTTGCGCTATTTAAAGCGCTTTCTAAACCCACCCTTTGATAGAGATATTACTCACTGTATTGCGATACATAATAACAATACTCCTGGGCCAGCTGTATCTAGCTCTCGTTCAGTCACTTAGTTTGATTAAAGTTTGTTAGTTGTTAGTTACAGATGATACTCTGTATTTTAGTCTTAAGTCTGTCTTGAGTTCTTGATAGATATATACGTAATTACACTGATCAATAATATAATCTGTGAGATATTCTTCATGGTATCAGAGCCCTAATGCTCCACTGAGCTCCCTCTTTTTTCCTTCTCTGCTAATGGTGTCTTCCGTTTCTGCAACCAGCGGTGACGCCGCTTCTTCGCCGCTCATCTCTGCTAATGTCTCTCCTCAACTCCCTCTCAAATTGACCGCTACAAACTATCTTCTATGGAGAGCACAATTCCTTCCTCTCCTTCGTGGTTACAATTTGATCGGTCATATTGATGGATCGTTCCCTCGACCCGAAGCTGCGGATCTTGGTTCTCTTTGGGATCGGAAAGATCAGTTAATTCTCAGTTGGATTATATCATCTCTTTCTGAATCCACACTATCTCATGTCGTTCGTGCATCTACATGTTCTGAAGCTTGGGACATACTTGCAAGAACATTCGTGCCATCTTCGAGAACCAGAGTAATGGATCTCAAGGACCGTCTACTTCGGCTTCAGCGGAACAACGATTCTATCACTGAGTATCTACTCTCTGTTCGAGCATTAGCAGACACGCTGGCTGCTATTGATCATCCTGTTGGAGATGAAGATCTGGTTCTTGCCGTTCTTCGTGGCTTGGGTCCTGAATTTCGTGATTTTGCAACCTTGATTCACCTGTGACCTAGTCTAGTTTCCTTTGTTGAGCTATCTAGTTTATTACTTAGCCATGAAACCTTTCTCCGATCTATTGAGGATGCCAGTTTTGGTATTTCCACTGCAAATCTGGCGTCTGTTGGCCAGTCTCAACGTTCTTCTCAGTCCTCTGGAGGCAATCGAAATCATTATAGAGGCAATTACAGAGGTTATCGTGGCAATCGTGGATACTACAGAGGTAATCGAGGTTTCCGAAGCCAAAATCACACCCAAGATCAGAACAATTCCTCCTCACAAGGTAATTCTCGTAATTGGGGCCACAAATCTCATATGCAACGAGGTTCCAACTCTCAAGATTCCTTTTCACTATCTTCTCAAGGCTCTACCACCACGACCACTCAGACTTCGTCTCCATTTCTTCACTCTAAGATGCCATGCCAGATCTGCAATTATAATGGTCATCAGGCGTCTCATTGTCCACAACGGTTTAATCAAGCTTTTCTTGGTATCAGTTGTTCTAGTTCTTTGTCATCTTCTTGGTTGCTTGACACAGGTACTAACAATCACCTTACTGCAGACATCAGTAACCTTGAAATCAACTCCCCTTATCATGGTTCAGACCAAATCATTGTAGGGAATGGACAAGGTTTGTCAATCTCTGCCACTGGTTGCTCTGTGCTAAAGTCCTCTGATCATTCTTTTCGTTTAAATCAAATACTGCTTGTTCCTCAAATCTCAAGAAATTTGTTATCTGTCTATCAGTTTGTCAAGGATAACAATGTTTCTATTGAATTCTTCTTTTCTTATTTTCTAATCAAGGATATTCCGACGAACAAGATCCTCTACCACGGCCTGAGTGAGAATGGGTTGCATCAACTGCCCATGCTTCCATCTTCACTGTCTTTGTCTGCTGTTCATGCACCTGTCGTCGACTGGCATTGCCGCCTTGGTCACCCATCTTTTTCGACGGTTCGACGCATCACTTCTACATTTAGTCTTCCTACCTCAACCTTTGTTCATGAACTGTGTGATGCTTGTCAATGTGCAAAAAGTCACAAATTACCTTTCTCTATTTCTGATTCAATAAGCTCAAGTCCTTTAGACTTGCTACATTGTGATGTTTGGGGACTTGCCCCTGTTGTTTCCATTGACAATTATAGATACTATATAGTTTTTGTGGATGATTTTAGTCACTATTGTTGGTTTTATCCCATGAAAAAAAATCTGATGTGTATTCCATCTTTCAACGCTTTAAAATACTAGTTGAAAAATATTTCTCCCGCTCCATTAAATGCTTACAAACTGATGGTGGTGGGGAGTTCACATTGCTGGATCATTTTCTTAGTTCTAATGGTATTTCCCGCTGTATCTCTTGTCCTTATACACAAAAGAAAAATGGAATGGCTGAAAGAAAACATCGTCACTTGGTTGAATCTGGCCTTGCTCTTCTATTTCATTCTCATCTTCCTCCTCAGTTTTGGTCTCATGCTTTCCTTGCAGCGGTTTATCTCATCAATCGTCTTCCAACTCCTCTTCTTAACTACAAATGTCCTCTTCAGTTACTGTTTTCCACTAATCTTGATTATCACTTCCTTCGTACATTCGGCTGTCTTTGCTATCCCTGGCTTCGACCTTACAACAAACATAAATTAGATCCTCAGTCTAAACCTTGTGTTTTTTTGGGCTACTCTTTATCTCACAAAGGTTACAAATCTCTTGATCCTTCAACCAATAGACTGTATGTCTTCTGCCATGTTACTTTTGACGAATCTGTGTTTCTTTTTTCTTCCTCTCCCCTAGCATGGGATATTACTTCCCCAGCCACTGTTGCTCCTTGGTTTATGGAGGCTCCCCCGATATTACTTCCTTCATCTCCTCCTCTATGTCCTACTGCTCCTAGTTCTGGTCCTACACCTGTTCATCCCAACATTTATGGGCCTTCTTCTATTTTAGGTCCAATTCCTTCTCCTTTTGTTTCGAATCCAGTCCGTTCTTCTGGGCTTCCTTCTATATTGGGCCCTATTCCTTCTCCCACTCATGTTTCTGGGCCTGTACCTATGGTTCCTCTTACATCCAACTCCCCGCTAGTTTGTTCAACCTCAGATCCTTCTTCCTCCTCTTCTTCTTTATTTGATCATAACTCCCAATTACCTAGTGTGCATCCTCTACCACCTACCTCTGGCTCTGTTTCGTGTCATCCAATGATCACGCGGTCTCGTACTGGATCACTTCGACCTCCACAACGCCTTACATTAGCTGCAACCAAACACCCTCTATCTGATTTGGTTGAACCGACCTGCTATAGTCAGGCTATGAAATCTGCTCCATGGAGACAGGCTATGCAAGAGGAGTTTGATGCCTTAATCCAAAATGGGACATGGAATCTGGTTCCTCAGACTTCTGGACAGAACATCATCGGCTGCAAATGGGTATTTCGCATTAAACGAAATGCTGATGGGACTGTTGAGCGCCATAAGGCGCGCCTAGTTGCAAAGGGATATCATCAAAGACCTGGTCTAGACTATTTTGAGACGTTCAGCCCAGTGATCAAACCTGCAACAATTCGGGTCATTTTATCTCTTGCAACTACCTTTAACTGGCCCCTCAAACAGTATGATGTTAGAAATGCATTTTTACATGGTGATTTGCTCGAAACTGTATACATGGAACAACCACCAGGTTTTATCAATCCCACTTGTCCGACGCACATTTGTCATCTTCACAAGTCACTATATGGCCTCAAGCAGGCCACGAGGGCCTGGTTTACTCGTCTCAGCTCTTTCCTTTTATCATATGGTTTTTTGGCATCCAACACTGACAACTCTCTCTTCATCTATCGCGTTGATGATATGGTCATGTTCTTTCTTGTGTATGTTGATGACCTACTACTGACAGGGAATAGTTCTTCGGCCATAGCAGCTCTTGTAAAGGCTCTCTCTACCACATTTGCTCTCAAAGAACTCGGTGACTTACATTTTTTTCTTGGGATTGAAGTAACTAAGTCTGATGCTGGTCTCTTTCTTAATCAGTGGAAATATGTCACTGATTTGCTTCAATCCACTAACATGGCAGGTGCAAAGCCAATTGCTACTCCCATTTCTACTGGATCTTCTTTAAGTCTTACTATGAGAGTTCCTTTAGCTGATGGCACAGAGTATCGCCGTGTTGTTGGTGCATTACAGTACCTAACGGTCACTTGGCCTGATCTGAGTTTTGCAGTTAACAAAGTTGCTCAATTCATGCATCAACCCACAGATGTACATTGGTCTGCGGTGAAGCGGATTCTTCACTTTATTAAGCATACATTTTCTGATGGCCTGCACTATAAACCAACTGGAGACATTTCTATTATGGCATATTCTGATGCCGATTGGGCAGGCTGCCCTGTAGACAGGAAATCCACCACCAGCTATAGCATTTTTCTTGGGTCGAATCTCGTTTCCTGGTGTTACTGGAAGCAACGTACAGTCTCTCGTTCTTCAACGGAGGCTGAATATCGTGCTGTAGCCTCTGTTGCCACTGAGATTGTTTGGCTATGATCCTTACTCTCTGAGCTTGGCATTTTTCTTCCTCATGCTCCTGTTATCTGGTGTGATAACATCAGTGCTACATACCTTAGTGTGAATCCTGTATTTCATGCTTGCACCAAACACATAGAGGTCGACTTTCATTTTATTCGAGACATGGTTGCCTCTAAGCAGCTGGTTGTTCAGTATGTCTCCACTATTGATCAGCTCGCTGACATCATGACAAAAGGATTGCCACATCAACGCTTTAATCTTCTTCGATCCAAGTCACCGTCGGATACCCGCCGCTGGGCTTGCGGGGGCCTGATAGAGATATTACTCACTGTATTGCGATACATAATAACAATACTCCTGGGCCAGCTGTATCTAGCTCTCGTTCAGTCACTTAGTTTGATTAAAGTTTGTTAGTTGTTAGTTACAGATGATACTCTGTATTTTAGTCTTACGTCTGCCTTGAGTTCTTGATATATATATATGTAATTACACTGATCAATAATAAAATCTGTGAGATATTCTTCACCCTTTTGGAAAACATTAGATGATTATGTGGAAGCTATGAGTAATTTGGAAGAAAGAGCTCGCAAATGTTATTCAGAAACCATGGGCATGGTAAAAAATGAGTTTGTGAAGATGATGGTGATGGATGGATGTTTTATACTTGGGTTCCTCGATAACATTGAATCAGGAGCGAATGCTCATTTCATATAAAATGTTTCATGGTATGAGGAAATTAAGATTGATCTGATTAAGCTTGAAAATCAGCTTCCATTCTTTGTTCTTGAACATTTAGATGGCCTAATCTTTCCAAGGTTGCCCGGCCAATACACCTTCAGTCATCATATCTATGCAAATCTCTTGAGTTCTTTCGCAAAAGGGTTCCATGGCCCAACCCTTGGTAGTGAAGAACAAATAAAATCATTACAATTACCTAAGGGTGAAACAAAGCATTTTCTTCATCTTTTACATTGTGTTCTAGTCCCACCAGTCCCATCATCTCCTGTGACGAGGAGGAGGTGGAAATGTGGTGAAAAGATTTTGCCACTTAAGTATTGTGCCTCGGAACTTAGGAGTGCTGGTGTCAAGTTTCAGAAGGAGGAGATGTCGTCTGATCACTCTCCTCCAAAAAAGACATCTTTATTTGACATAACCTTCGACATGGAGAAGGGAATAGTGACAATCCCAACTATCATGATCGACGACAGTACAGAAATCATCCTTAGAAATCTTATTTCCTTTGAGCAAGGCCAAAACTACTGTACTAAATATTTCACAGCCTATGCATACTTCATGAGTGGCCTCATTGACACTCCTAGTGATGTCAAATTACTAGAGCAGAAGGGAATTATAACAAACCACCTTTGCAACACAGAAGATATAGTGACCTTATTTGGAAACATTGGCAAATATGTTACCCTGGATGCTCGATATCCTTATTTCTATGGTGTTATCAAGGATTTGGAGGACTATCACAATAAATCATGGAATAAATCAAAGGCGAGTTTGATGCAGAAGTATTTCAACACGCCATGGGCATCGATTTCAGTAGGTGCTGCAGCGTTACTCCTCATCTTCACCATTATACAGACTATTTGTTCCATCTTACAAGTCAAACCTTGAACAAGTCCAAGATCTGCATCCATGCCATGAATCTATTCTCTTATATATTAGATGGTTGTTGAGACGGTGTAATCTCGCTTTTTATTTTTTTTATTTTTTAATTTAAAGATGACCTGAAATGTGATATAATTGTGTAGCTATCATAAATAATTCTCCCAGTGTTTGGAGGCTCATTCATACTCTGCTCACATTTGACAATATTTACGCATAATGCATGGACTGAGAAAAGCTGAGAATTAGTCTTCCCTTCTTTACATAGCAATGTCAGGTCAAAGAGTTGAAAGGAGAGATCATGGAATGGTTAGGGTAACGGGTCTTGGGCTTTAATGGGCTAGGTTCATGTGGACCTCAGAACCTTTGGTTTTGGTGGAACAATATTTTATATGTTTTTCCAAACTAAAATTTTAAAGATTGGACAGTAATGGTAAATTCCAAAGGAATTCTGAAATCTGTTTTTCATTTGTAATTTAGTTTTTTGTTGGTTTAATTCATGCGGCAAAACTATTATGTGTGTTGAGAATTTTCAGTATTTCTTTCCATTAAAACCATATCTAGAAGTAGGAGGAAATTCTGTCAATCCACTAAACTTATGGGACAGTCTAAAAAAAAGGTTTTTAATTGAAAACAGGGGTAATTTTATCCGATCGTAGCTGATCCGGATCGTTATCGACCTTAACCGATACTGAGTTCTCTAGCCTTGGTTTGAAATTTGAATTGCTAATTCTCATCTAGGTGGTAGGGATGTTATGATAGGGATAGAAATGAGAAACTTGTTGCTGCAAAGTGCAAAAACAGAATAAATGGAAGGCATGAGTTGTGTCTGTTAGGCCCTTGGTGTATATATTTCAATATTTGTAAGGATTTTGGATTGCAAGCCATCTTCCTTTATGCTTCCTAGGCGTCAAAACCCGCAAATTTTGGGTTTGATTAAGTCATTCAAATCAGTGAGGTTAGAATTTTAAAAAAGAACTACTACCTAGGCTCTTAGCCAATATTGTAATGTCTTGAATCATTCAGTTCACTAATGTTTCTTTTGTTTCTATGTCTAGAAACAGCAGAAACGACTTTTCACGTTTTCAGAAGCAAAAACAGATTTTTTGGTGTTTGATAAACCTATTTCTCGAAATTTTTTTTACAGACATAATGCCACTAAAAAATTCAATAGTATCATTGGATCCCCAAAAGGGAGAGAGTGTTCGGTTGCCTCTTTTTAGGTTTAAATAGTTGAAAATTTTATTGGGTACAATAGCCTTTTTTTTTTTT
>NC_056558.1:39436259-39440290 GCF_013358625.1 Macadamia integrifolia | reverse complement strand
TTTTTTTTTTCCTTTTCCCGTTCTCTTCTCTACCGGGCAGTAACATTTTTTTCCCTCTTTTTCCTCTCCTTTGATTCTTATTTCTTCTTCTCCCCTTTTTTGTCCTTTTCTTTTTTCCCCATTCTTTGGTTATGTTTCAGTTCTTCCTCTTCTTCTCCTTTTTTTTCTTTTCCTTTTATCTCTTCTCTGTTTCTTCTTCTTCTTCTCTGTTTAATTCCTGCTGAATGCTGATTAATAATTACTTGATGATTACTTGATTTCATGTTCTGTCCAAATGTCCACTTCCCTAAACGTTGATTGATTCTTACTTTATTTTAAGTTCTGATAATCTGATTTGCAGTTCGCACTGTTGTATGATAATATGATTGGGACTGACTATATCTACCTTTGTATCTAGTATACTGGTTAGTGGTTATACACCTATTTTCTTAGTGATTCTTGATGAGTTGACGTGGCATACTGTTGATTTTTTATGTATTATATAAGCATAGGTATATTATATATTATATAAGCCATGAGTTATAGCATACTAATTGATGGGATCATGGGAAAAGGGTGGGGAGGGGGGGAATAACACTTGGGTCACCTGGGCGCCCCTCCACTGCCTTAGGTTGCCTTGACAACTATGGGTATTAGCATATACGAATCTCTTTACTTTCTTCCAATAATGTTTGTCCTTAAAAACGGGTTTTTTTTAAATGAAAATTGTTTGTTATAAGCCATGAGTTATAGCATACTAATTGATGGGACCATGGGAAAAGGGTGGGGAGGGGGGGAATAACACTTGGGTCACCTGGGCGCCCCTCCACTGCCTTAGGTTGCCTTGACAACTATGGGTATTAGCATATACGAATCTCTTTACTTTCTTCCAATAATGTTTGTCCTTAAAAACGGGTTTTTTTTAAATGAAAATTGTTTGTTCTTCTAAACTACAATCACATATACGTATAAATGCAAAGTCGCTCCAGTCACATATAGTTTAATAACTGTATGAATTTTCATTCATCACATTGATTGCTTCATAATCATATGGATAAGCAAGCAAAATGAAATTGCAACAACACACAAGAGTCCATCTACAACAATAATAACTACTAGTTGACATACCCTTTCTCCATCCCAAGCAAGATCCACAATAGAATGCATGGAAGAAAATGACTGGGGAGATCTTAATTCTGAAAACAAGAAGTAACACAGTTCTTATAGTTTTTTTTTTTTCACCTGATCTATCTGTTTGAGCCTTTCAGAACATCAAATATGCCGCAGCAACTCTTCCAAGAAGTCCTTTCTATTGGTGGGGGAATTGTGCCCAACAGTGGCTGAAAAAGCGGAAAATACAACAGTTTATTTCATTTTTTGATAAATATAGAAAAAGATATTAAAAGGTAAAAAACCAATCCAACAAAAACTGGAAAATTGCTTTCTTTTCAAAGTTCAGAGTTGCCGACCTGGTTTTCTGATATTTCTGGAATTGCAGGGTCTTTGGGTAATTCAGCACTACCAGTACCACTAGTTTCAACAATTGGAGCATCAGAAGGTTGCAACATCTTATCCTCACTTTCCTTTGCCACTGATTCAATTACATCCGAAGCCCCCACAGTCTCATTTGACAAAGGCAATGATATCTCCTCATTATCCTTCGATGCCAAACCAATCTCATCAGAAACCCCATTATCCTCAACAGTACTGGATGCAAAAGACTCAGTAACCTCCTCAGTCAATGAAACAACTGGCTCTGCCGAATCAACAGTATGTGTAGTTTCAATGACTGAACTAGAACTTTTCTCCAACGTCCCTACCAAATCGTCGTCAGTAGCAGTGTCCAAAACTGAAGTAGCAATCTTCACCTCTTCCAATTCCTGCACCGAACCAACAACGGCTGTGGTTTCCATGACTGAACCACCACCCTTTTCTTCCTCTTCCATCTTCTCTGATTCCATAACCTGGGACTTCTCATCGACCAGTGAGGATTCATCATCAGAACTGCTACTACTGCTAAAACTACCAGCATCTCGCTCAACAGACACAATAGTATCATTCTTGCTCTCATAAACCTCATCAGGCTTCAACTCCTTCGTAATCTGAATGTCCTTCACAACTTCATCATCCTCAGGCTTCAACTCCCTAGTAACCTCAATATCCTCAACAACCTCCACCTCCTCTAACACCTCTTCTTGCTTATTTTTGGCTTCGCCATTTCCAGTGCCATTTTGGGCAACTTCCATCGATTTAGAATCTTCGATAACAACCGATCCAGAAGGATGAGAATCCCAACCCTGCCTATCCACCTCCCCCTGTTCTTCCTTCTCCGTTATTGACGGATTCTCTGGCTGTGATTTAGGGGAACTGATTTCACCACCATCACTATCTTTCTCCTCATGGGTTATCAGATCATCACTTTCTGAGACTAATTGAATTAACAAACGAAATGAAATCAATCCAACAAAACATTAACAACAGAAAAGAACCCACAAAGCTAGTAGTGGTAAGTATGCACCTTGTTGATTGTTAGTTGTTGAATGGTTGTTGGCCTTTTCTTTCTTTTTCTTGACAGCCTTTCTCTTCTTTGAACCTGGTGGCATGATGGGTTATTACAGGCTAAGAGTAAGTGAAGATGATGGCGGTGAGAGAAAGGTGAGACGTGAGTTCCTCTCTTCTTCGACACTCTGTAAACGGTCCCTGCAAACCCTTTTCTCTGTTCTCTGATATTTCTTTAATGGGCTTGCTTTGAGATTAAAAAAGATTGTTATCTACGGATCTAGAAAAGAGATAAGAGGGAAAGGGAAATGGAAAGGTCGGTCTGGTAGAATTTGGAGGGTTTGAATTGAGAGTCGGTTTGAAAACTATAAAGAAGATTGTGAATCTAAATTAAAGAAAGAATATGGAGAGGATGTTACTTTCGGGGATTGCGAAGGGCGGGAGTTTAGAAAGAGAAACCGCAGAGAGAGAGAGAGAGAGAGAGAGTGACTGTCCGAGTGAGAGGACGAAGTAGAAGTGAGCTAAGCCAAATACAAGCGAGAAATAGCTGTACGGAGATCGCCAACCCCACGATTTGTATTTAATTGACGATGAGGATGACGCATTTTGCCTTGTTTCCTTATCTTCGATTTTCCAAAATCTCTCTCTCTCTCTGGTTGTTCACGGGTGGCTATGTATTTTTATAGATTCTGGACATTGCCTCAACCAAGGGAACCTATTTTTTTAATTTTTATATAAAATCTAGGCATTAACTCAACAACTTATTCACCTGCGATTATTAGCGGATGATTCGAGGGATAAAGAGATGAAATTAAATGGAATCCGATGATTGGGGTGTATGTTGAATGCTGTCAACCGTTCGATGTGCACCGATGGATTGGAGAGCATTCGGTCAAAAATTTTGAAAAATAAGGTTAGGGTGGGAGAGAGATTTTAGGTTTGGAATTGGGATGAGGTCAATTAAACGGTTCTGAAAAGGACAATTTCATAAATGTTTCAGGGTTTCAAAATTAAATGCTACCGACAAGGCCAAATATTGTTAGGAACAACCCACCATGGGAGTGAGTTCGTCAAATGAGAGACAAACACTTGTTTATATAAGGAATAAAGGATATAATGTTGATAATGACATTATATACTGACATTAGTAAAAGGATTAGCATAGAGTTGGTTTGATAAGGATCAAACATGTGTCACATAGATTTGTTTTTTTTTTTTGTCAACCACAATTTTAATATGTAAATATTTTCTTCCACAAATTGTTCATCAGTGTAATTTTGAGATTATATACTTAGTTGTGTTATATGGATAGATGATATTATAATTTCAATAGGTGGATATGGCGGTGTCAGTTGGTTAGGTCGGGTTGGTCTTGGTTGGGTCTAATCGAGCTTGACCACTTAGAAACCTTGCATCATGGATGCTCGTTTAAATAAATGGACCTAAATTTTTTATTTTTTTTTTGAGGGGGGGAATGGTACAATTTATAATTGGATCGGTAGGTATCAAGCTTTAACTGGGCTTCCTTAACTGAGCTACGGACTTATTCAAGT
>NC_056558.1:39418759-39433759 GCF_013358625.1 Macadamia integrifolia | reverse complement strand
TCTTTTCACTTTACAGTACTTGTATGGTCAATGTATATGGCTGATTAAAATGTCTCTGCCAAAACTTGATCTTAGTGGGTAAGAGCAGATCTCTCCTGAAACAAAACAGTAAGGAATAAATCATGTCGCCACAACCTGAGATGGATAAAGAGATCTGAGGGTGAAATGTGGATCACCAAAATCCAGTGATTTAGCAAATATTCATTCTGTAGAACATACTAAAGTGCGGATGATTTGTACTGTGATTTGACGCAGGATAAATTCCACATACTGCTGATAGTTAATTAACAAGAATAGGAACCAACAAATTATGTTATGTTAACAAGTGAGAGAATGGGTACTCTTCTTTCTATTTAATTTTGATTTTGAATGTATGCAATCCCTATTGTTGTGCTGTGGTGAAGCCGTTAAAGAACCCTTTCACTTTGTGTAACAGCAATTACTACACCCCCCAAGACACAAACAATTCTTGGACTGCACTTCTGCATGTGGTTTTATCCTTCAGTGGAGTGTGGTGGTAGCAAGGTCCCAGGAGGTCATGGGATTGACTTGAGCTATAGAATCCACTTGTATCTCTCACTGAGTTTTGTTGAAGCAAGGCTTAATGGTCATCCTCATCAGTTCCTGGACTGTTGGATAATAGTGCCTCCACTGATTCATACTGAAACAAAAACAGAGTGAAGGGAAAAATAATCAGAATTTTCTTTTCTTTGAATCTTCCAAGTTAGATTACTATGTCTGACAAAAATAGATAAATCCTGAAGGTAGAAGTGTTAATGTTCATCTTACCTGACATCCACAGAAGAGGCAATACCGATGTTCATCCCTGAGCTTCATCAGTATCTCTTGCAAATCTTGCATCCAAAGATGTCTTAGTGCAATCTGAACAAAACCCACCAAGTAGAAAGCTTGGCATTTGAACTGGATGACCACTGGCTATCTAACCCATCTCTAGGATCAAAGCAATTGAATTTATCTATCCTGTTCTTTCTGCCAAACAAAGGACATTGCTGCTTATTGCAATTACATCTTAATTTGGTTGCAGGAGTTGCTTTTGGCTTGATTTTCAGAACCCATCACCAAAATGGTGAGGCCACCGACTCACCTCAATCAAAAAACCACCTTGATTGATGCACACGGCACTTAGAAGCAGAAGCACAGATTAAAAGAAAGAATCCAATCCAAACCTCTTATGTTATCTCTACTTCTTCATCTTCCTCTTCCTCTTCAGCTCCATCACCTTTTTCGTCGTCCTTGATGAAGTAAATGATGATGTTTAAAATTATTTAAGATATCAGAACTGGTTTGAAAAAACAAACTTAGAAATGAGTTCAGTCAATTCAGCAGATTGACAATGAAAAATATTTCATAAAAAAGAAAAAAAGAAAAACAGAAACAGTAATTTAATAACTAAAACCTATTCGGTTTAATTATTGACATAATCATAGGAAAAATGAGGAAAGCACAGCATCCAATTCCAACCCGGACCCTTACTTTATTTGTGTATTTCTGTCAATATGATTTTATTTGTCTGCTCCTATTACTATGATTCTATTTGTTTATTTCTAGTAATATGAATCCCATGAATTTTGGTTACATGTTCTGTTTTTGGGTCATGTAGACTGATGAATATCTGACATGGTATGTTATGGAAGCAGAAAAAAAGGTTGAATCTCATAACCTTCCCGTGGGTACTCAGTAACAATTTATTTTTTCTACATCAAACATGAATTGAAAATGAAAACTTTATTTCCAAATTTGTATAGTGATTCCAAGATAGGTGAGTAGAAGACAATATGAGTACCATTTCCAAATTTGTATAGCACCAATTTATTATTTTTTCAATTTGAATGTAGATTTACTTTTACAATGGAGTTTGATGACGGCTACAGGAGGCGAAGGAAAATCATAATCTTTGCAGCGACTGCTGTTGTTATAGCAGTAGATCAGTATATAAAAAAATATCTGAAGAAAGAGCCATACCGTTGTGAACCCCTACGTGGTATTATTGAAACAGAGAGAATTATCGGTCACACTGATAAAACATGTCGAGAACAAATAAGGTTAAGAAAGAGGGCTTTTTTTTAGTTTAAGTCAAATAAGGTTAAGAAAGAGGGCTTTTTTTTAGTTTAAGTCATTTGATTAGGGAGAAGGGTCTACTGAGGGATAGCAGATCTGTGCAAGTGAATGAACAACTAGTTATGTTTCTACATACAGTAGGACACAATGTTAAAAATCACGTCATTGCACACAAGTTTGGACATTCTGGTGAGACTGTAAGTAGGTACTTTAACCTTGTATTGGGAGCAATCATTAAATTGTACCCGATACTATTGAAACCTCCAAGTGTCGCAGTGCATCATCGGATAACAAATAATGAAGGAAGATTTTACCCTTATTTCAAGGACTGCATCGGAGCCATAGATGGGTCCCATATCCCTGCGTGGGTGCATTTAAGCCACCATCCGAGGTTCCGTGATAGGAAGGGTGATATTTCCCAAAATATTCTTGCTGCTTGTGACTTTGACATGAAATATACTTACATTCTTTCTGGTTGGGAAGGATCAGCATCAGATACTCGAATCTTAGACAATGCATTACATAGAGACGGCGACGGAAAATTGGTGCTGCCACGAGGTAAATATTATCTCGTTGATGCTGGGTATGCTAACCAACAGGGGTTCTTACGTCCATATCGAAACCTTCGATATCATCTGAAGGAGTGGAGAAATATTGATCAGTCACCAACTGATAAAAAGAAATTGTTTAACCTGAGACATTCACAATTAAGAAATGTGATTGAACGTTCATTTGGCCTCCTGAAGTCAAGATTCAAGATCCTGAAAAACCAGCCAGAATATCCTTTCAAAACACAAGCCAGAATTGTGTTGGCATGTGTGTTGTTGCATAACCACATTCTTACACAGAATAATGTTGAAGAAGAAGAACGATGGCTTGATGAAGAGGATGAAGAGGTTGAAGAAGCTAGTACTAGTACCCAATCCACCTCTCACCAAGTAAACGATGATGTTGAAGATGATAGTTCTGATGGCGAGGATCATGTGCTGGAGAATGGTGATTGGGATCTATTTCGAGAACAAATTGCTGACCATATGTGGGCTGATTGGGTTGCAACCGATTTGTCCAACTCAGATTGAGTATTGAAGAACTAGAATATTTGTTATTGATTAACTTCTTTTTGGAATGTAACTTTTGATGTGGACAAATTTAAATTTTTTTTTTTTGCATGGTTTGGGATGACTGTATAAACATACTTGAAAGCAGATTTTATTGTAGTATGTGGACTATTATCTAAATTGCAATATTAGGTATATGGATTCCAGTATTTAGTAATTGTTATTATTGCTTGATTTAAATTTTTTTTGTTGTGGGATGCATGTATGTGGACTATTATATAAATTGCAATATAAGGTTTATGGATTTCCCAATTAGTAATTGTTATTATTACTTGGTTTAAATTTTGGTGTTGTGGGATGCATGTTGCTGGACTATTAACTAAATTGCAGTACAAGGTTTATGGATCTCTCAATTAGTAATTGGGCTTCTTGCTTGGTGTCAAATTTGTGTTGTGGGATGCATGTATGTGGACTATTATCTTTATTAAGCAACTATTAGGTTTATGAATTTCCCAAGTAGTAAGTGTTAATGATTGCTTGGTATTAATGAAATATACTCACATTGTATATGGTGTATTTTGTTAGTTTTGATGTGATGGAACCAACATGAGATTCTAATAGTAGGTCACGGGACATTGCTTCATGGCCTAACGCCGTTTCTCATTACATGTTAGAGTGTGTATTGAAGTAGTACAAGAGTGGTAAGGGTGGAGATAATGGACTGAAAAATGAGCAGTTCATTGAAATTGCCAACCAACTGAAGGAGAAATTATTTACTAGTTACGACTGTGAACAAGTGAGAAACCACTTTCGGATTTGGAAGCAAAGGCTTAGAGCATTGAGTGACCTATAGAAGCAAAGTGGATTGGGTTGGAATGCGTCTGATATGAGATTTGATGCTCCTCAACACTTCTGGAATGATTATAGGGTATAATGGGATTCTTTAAATTGTTCTTTCTATATAATTGTGTTTTTTTTTTTTACTTACAACATAAGCACATTGACATTGTCCTTTATATTGCTAGAAAAAAGAACAAAAGTATTGGAAGGAACATAGTGTGCTCCCAATTCACCTTGAAGTTGGAGCTTTGCTAAGGAAAGAGATGGCAACTGGGAATGATTCAACAGTCCCCTCTGAAGCTGCCACTGAAGTTATGATGGACGTGACAGGTACTCATGTTGAGGGAATAGGGAACAATGATGGTGTTGACTATGAACCTATTGAAGAAGAAGAAAGTGTTCCTACCACTCCCATTGGTAGTACTAGCTGTTCGCGAGGAAGACCTCGTGGGTCCGTTAATAGTGGCAGAGAAAAGAGGAAGAAGGGTGTAGCTGAAAAGGTGGTAAGTCCATTGAAATCGATTGCTAACTCAATCGAGAAGATGGTAATGAGTGAATCTCAGTCTGAATTTGGGAGAGCCATTATAGATGCTGTTGATGCCATTCCAGACCTCAATTTTCAACAAAAGTTTAAGGCCAAGGAATATTTCATGGCCAAGCGGAATTCTGCCATTATCTTCTTGGGAACAAAAGTAGAAGATAGGCGAAATCTGCTTGAGATGTACTTGCCAGAGATTGAGAAGAATTGAGGTGATAAAAGTAAGTGTTTGGATGGATATCCGACAATGGTTTTATTGAGCAAGAAAATGTATCTGTTTGGTTTAAGTAACTTTTGGTTTATGTTAAGTCTGTGACAATGGATTAAATGTAGTATTAAGACAGGTTAAGACAATGGTTCTTCATATGTTTCTATCTGAATGATTTCAAGGTTTAAATATGGACAACATCATTCTTATTTGTCCATTTATATTTTGGTTTATTTGGTATGGTATAAATAGGGAGCGCATAGGAAGCCAGTTTATTTGGTTTATGTGTCATTGAAGTCTCCTATTTTTTGTCCATCACACTCAGATGGGGGGTGTACTTAATAGTATTTTCTATGCATATAGACTATTGAAAATGTTTGTGTTAACTTACAGATGACATCGAATATATCCGCTTGTGATATTGCAAAGTGTGATTACTGTGGGAAAGGTTGCTCAGTTTTCATTTCTAAGTCAGGGTCACATGTTGGAAGGAAATTTTTTAAATGTTCAATGAATTGCCACTTCTTCATGTGGGTTGACCATCTTAAGATGTGTGACTGTGGGAACGGTCAGTGTAAGGTCAGAACTGCGAAAACAAGTGCAAATTATGGTCGATATTTTTGGTGCTGTCCACAATCAACTGGGGTATGAATTTTTTAAATTTTTTGTTTAATTTAATTTTGTAAACTTTTTTCAGATGTTTAAGATTTGAATGTTTATTTTCTTGTATTCTTATAAAATGATTATATTTGCTTTATAGGTTGAAAACAAAGGTTGTGGAATGTTTGAATGGATATCAAGTTCAAGCCCAAGTTGTGATACTTACCAGACTCCACCTAGGTCCCTATGCTCAGAAACATCAACTTCATCATCTCCTTCCCCTTCATCAGACTATATCAAAGGATACTTGAACGGTGCAATAAAAGAATCTGAGGGTCATATGAGGATGTTGAGAGATGTTCTTGACATAGTCAAGAAGCTTGATTTAAACAAAAATGTATGATGAACTTTTTTGGAATTTTTTAGAAAGAAAAGTCTGAAACCATTGTAATGATATTGAGTTCATTATCTTTTTTTTTTGATAGAAAGACTTAATTAGCATTTACTAGTACCTGGATGGACTCAGTACTATATTCGAGTATTTACGTGCTTCTTCTCTCATTTGGTCCTAAGGACCTATATTACTGGCTTCTTGCTTGGAGACTGTTGTTTATAAACACTTTGAAGCATATCTATCTCCATAAATCAAATCATCCGCTGGTTTGGGCAATTTTCAGATCTGAATTATATGGTACACGATACCTATTTCGATTACATGAACTACAATACAATCATGTCTTGTAATGTTCTTCTTTTTGTCCTCTTCAATTTACAAAAAAAAAGTAAAAATAAAAATAAAAAATAAAAAAAATAAATTACTGCACTACAGTATTAGACTTAAAGGTTTAGGGTTACACTTTTTTTTTTTTAACATATTACCATAAAAAAGAAAAGGAAAAAAAATTAAAAATAAAGTACATGTGTGGACCAAATTGTATTTTTAGGTTTTGTTTGTGGGAATTTTTTTTTTCAACAGAACATGGGTTCAAAGACTCAAAGGTAACCAAACAGTTTTACACTCATAATCAATGGCCAGAATCAGGGTAACTGTTTTTCCACTTAGAATCAAGTGATAGAATCAGGGTAACCAAACAGTTTTTTTACCGAGTTGAAATGATTCCAAAGAAACTCATTCATATGAGTTAGATCCAGAACCCATAATCCCTGGGATCTGATCCGATGGATAATTCGAACCAAACGCCCCCTTATTGAACATATAGTAGATTGGAATCTAGTGATTGCAAACACTATGTGGGAATAGGAAAGAATGACATAAAGAATGATGAAATGGAGCACTAAACAGACTAAACAGATTTGACAAGCACTGCTTGGCCTACTTGAGACTAAATTTCATTTCCATTTTGAAAGGTGATTGTTGACTATGAGGACTATATTTTTTGAAGGCCCTGGCCTTTAGATGATGGATGGAAAATACCACTCACTTTTTTTTTGGTGGAAAAAAATACCACTTTCTAAATACAAGTAATGTTGTTATTCATTTTCGCAACACCAAAAATTCAGTTTTCTTGGGGCTCTCATCTTTATCGAAGTGGAAATGACTTGTGAGAGCCTAAAAGAACCAAAGGATATGAGGACACCTTTTGCCAAAAAAAAAAAATCACGAGCAGCTCATAGAAATTTTTTCTTAAAAGTATTTAGAAACTATATATTGAACAAGTAACATACATTAGTTGTCCATTGCATTGAGGCAAGCTGATGCTCATGAGCTAGCAAAATTACTCCTTCCAGGTGCATAGGTAAATAGAAATGTGTGTTGTACGAGCAATGAATTCATGACAATTACTTGAGGTGAGTGGATTGACTCTTGTCACATAGGTTTGTGAGTTTATATTTAGTGTGTTCTCTCGTTCTTTATCAAATCGTTTATTAAATGGTTCCAAGTTACAACATCTTAAATCAAAATCAATTACGGTTCTAGTTAAACAGTTTATCAATTTCAGTTTTCCGTTGGATTGTCAATTCAAATTACTAATTTTGGGTCCAATTGGGAATGAACCTATTTTTGTTGGGCTTAAACAGTTGAACTACAACATTTCGGCTTAAGTTGTTACTTAAGTAATAAAAACAGATTAAATTAGTTTACATAATATAAATCCTTACAAAACACTTGAAAACATATATAGAATGCTATGACTAATTGGTTTGTAACCAATTTAGTATGTATAATCAGTTCAATAGCATACCCATTCCAGTCAATTTTAATCGGTTTGAAATCAAATCAAATCGTTTATTAAACATGGTGTCAAAATCTAACTCAAAACAACAAAACCAACCGAAACCAATATGAGCTTTATTTGATCATGTTTCTGGCTGAAGTTTTGTGAGTCTGAAACCAAACCAATCAAATCGCAATGAAACTGATAAGACACCGAACAAAAATCAGACCAAAACCAATATAACCCAATAAGAAATCCATATTAACCCAAAATTCATAAAAAAAAAAAAAAAAACGAATATATTTTACATGGTAAACTAAACCGATAATAAATAGATAAGAAACCAAAACCAAACCAAAATTGCACACAAAAATCATAGAATCAAACCAAAACCAGTCCAAACTGATTGATTGACACCATTAGTTTTACTCTTTAAAATTAAAACTCAACCGATCGATTAGTAAATTGTTTATAGGAAAAAAAAAAAACCTAACCATTTGCGTGTGTCTACATTTAGACATATGTGGGTGCGAAAAGACTATGCTTCTCTCCCACCCATGCATTGAAGATAACTCTGCATGACCTCCTATTGGTCCACACATTAGTATAGTGGTCGCTCCACCAGATAGCATTGTCTTGCTATGATTTATATAAACAATTTCAGTTTGAATTGACATCTTTACATACATCTATTGCCATATGTCAATTATGGATTTTAAAATTTTCACAAAAAAAAAATAATTATGAATTTTAAAATATCGATGGTGACAAATGATTGGACCAACTAAGGTAACTTTAAGAAGCTTGATTAATTAAAAGTTAGCAAGGAAAAGTCCAAAGTTCATGCTTGGATTTATTTTATTCAAGTCTAACTTAGCTAGCATTTAAGCTCAAGAACTGCTCTTGAAGTCTCAGACCTTGACGAAAGAATTATAAAATGAATGAACTTCTTAATTTGATGTTTGATCAATCAACTACCAAATACTTATTTTTTATAGCCACTAAAAGCTTCCTTTTTATGGGTAAAGGGACATTTTGCCTCAAGGGTTTTCCCTGGCCTCATTTTGTTACCTTTTTATTTGTTTAATTAGTCTCCTTTAATAATAGTAATTATTATTTAAGAAAATTATCCAAACAGCCAATAAGATTTTCTCAATGACTGAAATGCACACTATTAAACCTTTATTCCTTTAAAAAGGATAAAATTTCCATCTTGTACCTCCTTTTGAAACATTTTAGGTACCGAAAGTTGCTCCACCGACTGAAACACTGAAACACTTAAAGGAGCTCAATCATCTTCATTTCTCTCATTAGGCCATATCTAGCACTTAATGATAAACATTTTTAGTAAAAACTCTAAAATGAGAATTTTATATATTATTTGAGAAAGTTTTTCCTGCTCAGGGGCGTAGCTTATACAGACAAGAAACACCCAATGAGTGCCCAGAAAAGAATCTATTTAGGAGGCAAAGAGATCATTTCAAGGGAAAGGACAAAAATACAAAGAGGGGAAAATTAGCAAAGATTCAGAGAATACATTCCTGACAAATATCATTTCCCCATATATTTTTTCTTTTCAGTCACAACCTTTTTTTTTTTGGTAAAGGATTAGATTTATTGAAAAAGAACCTCACGAGGGAGGGGAAGATTACAACTATCACAATACAGAGAAAGATGAGTGAAAGGGGGAGGGGGAGAGTGATTCCATATAGCAAAGAACTTGTGAGAGGAACCAAAAGATGCAAATGCATCGGCTACTGTGTTGGCCTGACGATATACATGATGATATTGCACCTCTTCAAAACTGTTGCTTTGATGAAAGCAATCTGAAATGATATGTGAAATCCTCCAAGGTATAGAGTTGATGAGTTCTTTAAGGATATTGACTATTAGTAAACAGTCACTTTCTTGGTGAGAGAAATTTGGAGAGCAGTCCGTATAGTGATGGCTTCTGCTATAAAGGCATATGTGATACCCACATACTCAGCAAATCTCGCAAGAAAGCTTCTTGTATGGTCCCTAAGGACTCCTTTGCTGCCTGAATTACCCAGAGCTCCCATGGAGGAACCATCAATATTGTTTTTAATGAAAGGGTATGGTGGTGGAGACCAGTCTATGTGAAGGGTGTATCTTAGAGGACTTCTTTGGACTAGAGGGATATGGTCAAAAGCCAAGAAATAACTTTTCCTAATGATAGATGAAGCTGTCTCAGGAGCATGATTATGAGAGGTTGCATTATAATTGAGCCAAATTTGCCAAAGGAGTTGTACCATTAAAGCTAAAGCTCTTTGTTTGCCTTCATTCGGGAATCTTATGGATAAGAGACTTTCAATCCAAGCTGATGTAGTCATGCCAATTGGAGAGAGTGGAAACATAGGAATTGAGGACCAAATAGAGGTGGGGATTGGACACTGAATGAATAGATGATTTGAAGTAAGAGGGAAGTGGTTACAAGTAGGCCAATTGTTAGGGATGTTGAGTCCCCAGGATGACAGGATTCCTCTATGAGGTAGGCGGTACAAGAAGAGTTTCCAGAGGAACACACAGATTTTGGGTGCGGTAGGGAGATGCCATATGAGTTGCCATATAGGGTTGATTTATGTATCAGATGGGGCGAGGGAGAGACAGTAGGTTGAAGCAACAAAGAAGGATCCATTTGCTATATGTGCCCAACGAAAATAATCAGCAGTGGGGTGAATAAGTAGGGGTAGAGATAGAATCGCAGTAGCAATGTCATCAGGCCACCATTGAAAAATTATATCAGAATTCCAATTATGCGAGGCTAGGATGATGAGATCAGCTACTGAGGAAGGACCACCAAGGGGGAGAGGTAAAGGGGCAGAGGAAGGAATATATCCAGGGATCCAAGGATCCAACCAGGGGTTGATAGCGTGGCCAGTTCCAACTTGAAGAATAATGCCCTTAGAAAGGAGAGGTTTGGATTTGCATATGGATTTCCATCCCCATGAGGCATTAGGGGGACAACAAGAATGAAGAAAGTCTGTGTGGGGAAAATATTTTGATTTCATTAGTCTACCCCACAAGCATTGGGAGGGGTTTAGCAGTTTCCAAGCTTTTTTAGAGAGAAGGGCAAGATTCATATTTGATGAAAGCTTAAGATTGAGCCCCCCCCATTTCTTAGACTTACAAATGGAGTCCCAACTGACAGTGTGGATATGTGACTTATTACCATTAGACCAGAAAAAATTACGACTGAAAGAATCAAGCCTATGATGGATTGAAGAAGGAGGGGAGAAACAAGACATATAATACAAGGGGAGAGAAGAAAGAGTGGATTGAATGAGAACGTGTTTACCTACCGAGCTAAGGAGTATAGCTTTCCAGCCTTTTAATTTTTCATTAACTCAAAGAAGTAAATCAAACACTGGGATTTGGAAATTTTGCCATGGGTGAAAGGGATTCCTAAGTAAATATCTTGAGCAGACGAGGGGAGAATGTGGAATCTATTAAATAAAGTTCTTTTAATGGTGGAAGCGACATTAGGACTAAAATGAGCACGTGATTTATTAACATTGAGGAGTTGGCCAGATTGAGTGCAAATTTGGAAATAATAGATGAAAGCACTGCTGATTCCTGCAGAATGGCCCGACCAAAGAGAATGTTATCATCAGCGAAGGCAATGTATGAAATGGGTTCGCTGTTTCTTGAGAGTTTGACTCCATGAGGGGAATGGTTGTGGAGGGCAAGAGAGAGGTGGGATGATAAAATCTCAGCACAAAGGATGAATAGGTAGGAGGAGAGAGGGTCACCTTGTCTAAGGCCACGGGATGGAGAGAAGAAAGGGAGCGGGGAGCCATTGAGAAGGATAGATAACTGGGTAGTTTCCACACAAAACATAATCAGTTTGACCCAGTTAGGGTGGAAACCAAAATGAAGAAGGGAAGATTGTAAAAAGGACCAGTCTAGACGGTCATAGGCCTTATTGAAGTCTAGTTTAACAGACATAAAGCCATACTTGCCTTTTCTCTTTTTGTGTATATGATGGAGGAGTTCATGGGCAATAAGGACATTATCCTGGATGTGTCTCCCTTTGATGAAACCGTTCTGGATGTGTCTCCCTTTCGAAGCAGGCATCTTCATTACCACATTCATGATCTCTGCAGCAGTAACTGGTTGAAGAAGAAAATCATTATCTGCTTGTGAAACACTACCTCTGATTGGTAGGAAATATTCTTCATCTTGCATTGGATTTGTGGCTGTGAAGATATCCTGAAAATGACTGGTGAAAGCACGCACTATGTCCCCACGTTCTGTAAAAACCAATCCCGGATGATTGATGGAGCGAATGCAATTTCTAGCACATCTATTGAGGGTTGTATTAAGGAAATATTTGGTGTTTGTATCTCCATAACAGGACCAATTTGTGCGGGCTTTCTGTTCCCAAAAGTAGGCCTCGTTGCATCAATGAGTGCTTAAGCAGAGCGCTCAATCACATCCTACATTAATTAAAATTTTATGGAAACAATATATACTTGACAACTAAAATACCATTAAGATTAGGTTATTAGATCTAACGGTGTTAATCGGTTCGGTTTTGATTTAAACGGTGTGGATCGGTTTGGTTCATATTTATTTGACTAAAATCATAACCGCACTATTTAATAAACGGTTCCACTTTCTGAAACCGTGACCGTTTAGTAAACGGTTTCGGTTTCCACTGTTTCTAAATGGTGTCGATTTCACGGTTTTAAACGGTTTCGATTTTGGTCTATTCCATACTGTTTGTAAAACGGTTCACAATCGGTTTGTTATAACTTGCAACCATCTCTAAACTGAAGATCATAAACTTATCAAAAAATAATTGGTAACCACAAATAAGAGATTTTATATTAACGATGATATGTCTTAATTTGATAATCTAGTGCTATTTCTTTACATGGTCATTCTCAAACATTTAAAACTAATATCCTACAACATTCAAATCCAGCCTTTTACAACATAAAATATTAAAATGACAGGTGGTTCAGCCAAAACACCCCATCTGTGATAACATAATAATATAGTAACATATATGGATTACAAGTTTATGATATAAAGCCTAAACTTGAACTGAATTACAATAAATCATACCAAAGCAGGATGAGCACTTAATTTAATTGTTAATTGTTATACGGATTACTGCCCCTTCTTTATTTAATTGTTGTACGGATTAATCAGATCGGTTTAAAATGTTTCAATTCGGTTTAAAACCAATGGGTTCCGCAATTAAAATCGACCCGACCCGTTTATCTAATCGGCCTGAAACTTGAAACCATAACCACACCATTTACTAAATGGTTTTGCAATTTTAATGTAAATAGATCGATTCGATTTCGATAAACGGTTTCGATTACAAATTCACATCCTTAATTATATCCATCACTATATTGTGGTGATTTATCTTTTGTTTCTTGAATCTTTTGGCATGGCATATCTCTCGCTCAACTTAGTTTTATAGCTGTAAGATGTGATATTTAGGTTAGTCAAAAGTTTTTCATCAAGAATGAATTTAATATTTTGATTAAATTTTGAGGATGGAAAATTTCATCATTAACTCTCATTCCTGTTCAAAATTTTATGAATTCATCATTGATAAAGGAATATTCATTCCCATAATTTCATTAGATAGGGACCATTTAATCACACTGGTCACCATTACTATCCATTCCCCATTTCCCAATAGTGTTGTCTTGGGAATACTGGTTCACATACAGCCGCCATAGTTGTTAGTTATTAGCTGTATCCCTTATTGTAGTGACCAATCTTGCCATGACAAGTCTCTCTCCCTCTCTATGGTAGTCAAGCTTCTCTAAAAACCAGTATGTAAAAACCACATCCATTGAGGGTTGTATTAAGGAAATATTTGGTGTTTGTATCTCCATAACGAGACCAATTTGTGCAGGCTTTCTGTTCCCAAAGTAGGACTTGTTGCATCAATGAGTGCTTAAGCAGAGCGCTCAATCATATCCTACATTAATTAAAATTTTATGTAAACAATATATACTTGACAACTAAAATACCATTAAGATTAGGTTATTAGATCCATCACTATGTTGTGGCGATTTATCTTTTGTTTCTTGAATCTTTTGGCATGGTACATCCGCTCAACTTAGTTTTATAACTGTAAGATATGATATTTAGATTAGTCAAAAGTTTTTCATCAAGAATGAATTTAATATTTTGATTAAATTTTGAGGATAGTAAATTTCATTATTAACTCTCATCCCTATTCTAAAATTTTATGAATTCACTATTAATAAAAGAATCTTCGATCTCATAATTCCATTAGTTAGGGACCATTCAATCTCACTATCACCATCACTATCCATTCCCCATTTACCAATAGTGTTGTCTTAGTGATTCACATACAACCGCCATAGTTGTTGGTTTTTGGCTGTCCCTTATTGTAGTGACCAATCTTGCCATGACAAAGGCTCTCCCCTTCTCTAAGGTAGTCAAACTCAAGCCTTCAAACACAGACCCATATCAGTTAGCCCAATTGGGCCGACCGCAAATAAACCAAGACCGGCCCAACATGTTAAGCCAAACATGTGAGGATATAGAAGCAACTGATAACTATGATTCGGTTTCTCGATGTAAGAGATCACATAGACCGGCGCTAGATCGTTAACATTGTATATAAACTAACCCGTCAGGTCTGACCAAACCCGATCTGTTCCCCAATTAATATGGTGTCAAAACTTAAACCGAATCGAAAAAACTGAATGAATCGAACCAATCAAAGCTTTATTGGTTCAGTTTTGGTTTGAGATATTATAATCCCATAACAAATCTAATCGCACAGAAACCAAATGGACCCAAAACCAAATCAGAACCGACTGAAAACTTAGACCGAAACCAAAATAAAAAACAATCCAAAATTCATTAAAAAAATCATGTTTTGTATAAATTTATATGAAAAATCAAACTTAAATTGGATAAAAAAACAAAACCAACCCAATCAAAAATTGATACAAGAAATTGAAGTCAAACCAAAATCAAACTGCATAAAAAAACAGATACTAAAATTTCCCTATTGGTTCGATTTCGATTTCACCACTATCACATTGAAACTGATTCAACCCAGACCAAAACCAAACCGAACTGACTCGTTAACACCCCCACCAATTACCTCCTGCTTTATATGTCTTCCCCTGAAAAAGCCCTAACCATTTCATTTCTTGTTTTCTCTCTTCATTTTCCTGCTGCTCTCCTTTCAGAGCCCATTTGGAGGCAATTCTTGTGAGAGCCTATTAATAACTCGTTTAACCCGATTATTGCTAGACCGAATATAGCCTGAAAACTGATAGACCGAAA
Source organism: Macadamia integrifolia (assembly GCF_013358625.1). Lineage (NCBI taxonomy): Eukaryota > Viridiplantae > Streptophyta > Magnoliopsida > Proteales > Proteaceae > Macadamia > Macadamia integrifolia. The sequence goes on along the minus strand of NC_056558.1, from coordinate 39,418,942 downwards.
TATATTATGTCCATTTCTGGCTCATGCAGGCCCGATTAGATAATCTGAGTGTGGCCACAGTGCAAGTGCTTGAATTGGGGGTGACCAATCAGACCGGATCAAACCGGACCAGTTGATATATATTTGTTGAACCGGCCCGTTTCAAGATTAAAAAAATCCAATTAAAATCCTACTCTTTTTTTT
>NC_056558.1:39377836-39418031 GCF_013358625.1 Macadamia integrifolia | reverse complement strand
TTTGATCTGAAAATGATATCAGAGGGGTTTGCGGTCATTGTGGAAATTCCATTCTCGCTGCGATTAGTATCAGAGGGTGTTCCATGATAGTGATTATAGCCTCCAGGACAAACTCCTGTATCGTAAACAATGATTTCACGGAATTACGCGATAGTGGCCACGCCAAGGCGATGGTGAGCACGCCAAAGCACTGGTCCATTTTTCTTGACCGATTAATTAGTTAGCAGGTAGTAGTACACTGTTTAAAGCTGAAACATATGGATATATAAATTGAATGCAGTGACGAATTCATATTTAATTAATTTCATTACACCCGCGAGATACAGCCAGGTGCATTTAACCCCATAAATGAAGGGAACGTGGACTTGTGAGCCTATGCGAGAGTACATGGGCCTGTCAGAATTAGGCCCACTCCCTTTAATTTTAGAGAGAGAGTGAAGAAAATTTCATTTTCTAATTTTATATTGCCAATTATGAAACATGAATGAGATTTTTTGTTTTTATTTAAGATTTGAGTTTTTTTTTTGTTTTTTGACTGATTTAGTATGACATACATTAGTAGATGAAGGGATATCATATGATTTCATTGTTTATAGAATTTCCAATTGGTTAGGAGTTATGAGCATGTGCTTTCCCGGGCCCTACATGCCAATTTGTCACTCACTTACTCACCCACCAACCACACATCTGATCTTCCTTTCTGTTTTCCGGTGGATGGGCCTGGGCCTACCCCTCTAAGCATTTAGAATTCCATGGATAATTCATAATTTGGATCATCTGTAACGATCGTTTAATCATCAGATTGTAACATTCATACTTTATCACTGGACTAAGTCTGATTATTCAAAACTGATTACTAATCGATACAGAATCGAATTAACTGTCACTGAATTGCCACTGAGATCCAAATGGATACTACAAGTGCTATAAGAGGCTGTAGATATCCAAGGTTTTATGCTCTTAAGAGGTTTCTCCTAAGAAGTAGATTGTGATATTGAGTTGGTGTTTTTGCCTGAACCTGTGGAATAGCAATACCCCATCATACATCAAAGTCAAATAACTGGATACCTTCACTGGTTCAGGGCGAAAAAGAGAGAAAGTACAGTAATGTAAGAAATGGGTGATGGAATTTAAGGAATTCTATTCTGTGGGTCAAGGGAGTTGTTAGTAAAGACCAAGGACTACACAGGGAAAAGGGTCTTTGGCTTCACTGCTTCAGATTAAAAAAAGAAGAACAGTAATGTAAGAAATGGGTAATGGAATTTAAGGAATTCTGTTCAGTGGGGAAGAGGGTGTTTTTTTTTTTTCTTTTCTTTTTTTGATGAGCACCCATTTGTAGTTCAACCGTACATTCATGTGCTCCATTATTGACCTACCCCTTTTGTAGTTTCTCTGCCTTTAAATAAACTTGAGGCCCATTTCTCCTCCCTCATAAACTACACTTGTCTGTGTTGCCTGTGTTATGTGTTTGTGTATATATATATTCCACAGACCTAACGACAGGCAGACACCACTGGAATGGGTGAGAAGTATTAGATTCTTTCTGCGATTTCTTTTTTAACTGAAGTGCTGTTCCCAAGTCTATCAATGGCTTTCTTGGGGATTGTAAAGCTCTGTTTCCACATATTCCTCTGTCTCAATTGGATGAATTCAGCTCAAGGTTTTACTTTTCTTACTCTCACTCACTTTTCTTTATTTCCTCATACTTTACTGTTATTAAACTTCAGTTCTTTTTCCTTACTGTTACGAATGTAGCTTCATGAGAATTGAGAGAAAAAGCAGAAAAGAATTGACTGTTATTAAACTTCAGTTCTTTTTCCTTACTGTTACGAATGTAACTTCATGAGAATTGAGAGAAAAAGCAGAAAAGAATGACTTTTATTAAACTTCAGTTCTTTTTCCTTACTGTTACGAATGTAGCTTCATGAGAATTGAGAGAAAAAGCAGAAAAGAATTGACTGGTTTACAGAATTGACTGGTTTACCTTTCTAGACTGAAATGGCTTGCTGGGTTTTCCAGAGACATCATAAGTTTCAAGCCTCCCCCTCTTTGAAATGTTGTGTTCTGGATCTCACTCTTTTAAACCTACTTAATTTCTTCAGGGTTTTCCAGAGACAAAAGTTTCAAGCCCCCACCCCCACCCCCTTTCTTGAAATATTGTGTTCTTGGTCTCACTCTTTTATCTTTACTTAATTTCCTCATCCTTCACTGCTACTGAACTTCGATTCTTCTTTCCTTACTGTTACATTTTGATGCCGTCTACTTCGATCTTGATTTACCTTTCTAGACTGAAATAGCTTACTGGGTTTTCCAGTGACATAAGTTTCAAGCCCCCCACTCCTTGAAATGTTCTGTTCTGGGTATGATTCTCCATCTTTTAAACCCAAACATGAAGTGAAGTCTCAAAAGTTCAGTAAAACTAGGAGACTGGCTTACTTTGAAAAGCTTGAGGAGAGTTTATTATCCGTACAAAGAACCTAGAGATATCAAAACCAACCTTGAAGATTTTGTTTGTTTTACTTTAGGCAACTCTGAATTGATGATTTAATATTATCTAGGCCACGCAGGGAAGGAGGAAGACAAAGGATATGGCTACCCATTTATCAAACCAGCAAGCTCATTCTCATCCACAGGATCATCATCAACAGAATTCAGTAGACAGATTAAGGCTTATGACTACATAATTGTGGGAGGAGGCACAGCTGGGTGTCCCCTGGCAGCTACCCTCTCTCGGAATTTCAAGGTTTTGGTACTGGAGAGAGGTGGTGTTCCTTTTTCCAACCCAAACGTCTCTTACTTGCAGAATTTCCATATCTCTCTAGCAGATACCTCACCAAGCTCTGCTGCTCAGCCCTTCATCTCCACCGATGGGGTCATTAGCTGCAGAGCTAAGGTCTTGGGTGGAGGCACTTGCATCAATGCTGGCTTCTACACAAGGGCAAGCACTAGGTATGGGCATTTTTTTTTTTATTTTTTTTATTTTTTATATTTAACAATTGTAATAAAGGGAGAGGGTTCTCTGAGTCGCTAGGGAAGTTATGTTAATACATACTCTCTCTCATGAAATGACTTAATTGCCATTCCATGTATGAAACCCTTCTGTCATACTTTATTGGTGTGCTCCTCACTATCTATGCCGGTTTGTTGAGAGAACCCTCTCCTTGTGATAAAAATTATCAGGATTAAATAATGCCCACGTCTATTACAGAATGGATCACGACAGATCCTAAAACTAGCCTCCTTGTGGATGAAATTTTGCCGCTACCCGGGTTGTAGAAATTTTCTTACTACCCGAGTTTGCAGCCGAAAATATAGAATCTCAAACGGTATTTTAGAATGATATGTCATTCAAGGAGAAAGATTTATGTTGTTACCTACCAGTTATACCAGACCTTACATCCTTCCCTCTCATGGTACTTTCAGATCAAAGGGCTTTGTTAAAGCTTTTCCTAGCAAGAAAAGATACCTTGTGCATTAATGGGAAACTGACACATGTCTTATAGGGGTTGTGTAGTTTAGTTGTTGAGGGTTTCTCTTTCTATAAATTTTAAGAAGCATTCAATTTGAAGCACAAGTATAAGTAGATGGGAGGAGGCTAATAAGAAAACATCATAATTTATGTTATTTGACTATAGATCGATCTAAATCTTTAATAGATCCTAACTCCCACTCAAATTGAGTCGAGATCAATTTTGACGGCTGTACGTATGATTTTGTGATGATATTTGTCATTTTACTTTCATAAATGGCACACTTTGCTGCCGTTAAAAGTGTTAAAAAAGGCATTTGTGAAAGAAAATGACACGTGTAAATCGTCATGTAGGAGGAGCTGATCTTATCTCCCCATATCCATCTACAAACAGAACACAAAACTAAAATGCTAATCAATGCACTTTTGAAAGATAATTATCAAATCTTATATAGAGTATAAATTAGCTAAAGTGAGATTACTCCCATATAAGTTGCATGATGCAACCAAGGTTCAAAATTTTGGTTTTGACTAGGGTCAAAATTGAAATATATCACTAAAATGGCATTGAAATATAATCAGAATGATTGAAATGGTTGAAGTATACCACTGAAATAGCCTGAAATGACAATGAAATATGATCCCTTTTGGTGAAAAGTCAAAACATTTGAAAACCTCCCAATTCACATGCTATTTCGTTTTGACAAGTCAAAGCCAAAATATTTTGTCAAAAATTCGATATTTCGACTGAAATTTCAAACTATGGATGCAACCCTAATTCAGAGTAAACCATTCTCTAGTAAAAAATGATGGATATTGGGTGCCTTTGTCATAATTTGTGGCACTCTAGGTTTGCTATACCAATACCTAATTCAAAGGTTCTTGGTGAACACTGATTCAACTCAATAGATGAGTAAAAATTTTTTTTTTTTTTTGGTAGAATAGATGAGTAGTGGTCGCCTTCTTAGCAGAGGAGGAATTTGGGTGGGTTAGCACATTTATTCAATCGTACATTTGGATGGTTCAACTAAGGGCTCTACTTTATGGTTGCAGTAAATCCAGCATTGAATCCATCTACCCAATCCCCAAGGAAGCAACTAGGATATATCTCATCAAGATCACATTAATTAATGGGGTCAATGCTCGCTACCCCACTAATCTTATCTCTTGTCCAAAAAACCAGCCCAACTTGTGACTTGTGTGTCTATGTGTTTGTTTAATTGCCTCTAAGGAATCAGTTTTCAAAATTTCAAGATTGAAGGAAAGGAGATTTTTTTTTTTTGGTTTTCCATTACAGATTCATAAAGAGAGTTGGTTGGGATACCGAATTGGTGAAACAGTCATTTCCATGGATAGAGAAGCAGATAGTTCATTGGCCCAAGCTGGCCCCATGGCAACAAGCCCTGAGGGATGGTCTCCTGGAAGTTGGGGTCTCACCTTTCAATGGCTTCACCTATAACCATATCTATGGCACCAAAGTTGGAGGAAGCATCTTTGACAACTCCGGCCGCCGCCACACCGCCGCTGATCTTCTTGCCTCCGCCACCCCAGAAAACCTTACTGTATTAGTTCGTGCAACAGTCCAAAAGATCATCTTTGATACCAAGAACAGGAAGCAACCTAGGGCCGTGGGAGTGATATTCAAGGACGAAAATGGGAAAGAACACAAAGCTTTCCTTGGAGATAAACAGAGTAATGAGGTGATATTATCTTCAGGTGCCATTGGTAGTCCTCAGCTGCTATTACTCAGTGGAATTGGTCCTAAAGAAGACCTAAAGAAGATGAATATTCCGGTGGTGCTACACAATGAGTTCGTCGGAAAAGGGATGTCCGACAACCCCATGAACGCCATTTTCATACCCACAAAGAAACCAGTTCGGCAATCCCTCATTGAAACTGTAGGAATCACTAAAATGGGTGTCTTCATTGAGGCCAGTAGTGGTTTTGGACAGTCTAACGCTAGCATCCACTGCAACCACGGAATCATGTCCGCGGAGGTAAAATTCTACGGAAAATGGTTTTTTCTCTTGGGGAGTGTGGGGACTACGCCGTGACACATGGATGGCAAAATGACGGGTTCAAATCCTCTGTGGTGAGTAGTTAGTGACAGTGGGAATTCAATGGCTGGGAGGGCTCGGCATGCACCCAACCGCTGGATATTCACTGCGGCTCACTACCTCACCCAAGAGGATTTTTTATGCGTGAAATGACTACCCCACCCTTTATGAAAGGCAATAATGCCTGCCCTATTGATGCTTCTATGTGCACTCCCATTGGCCCATGCTCTAGTGTAGGACTGTGCTCCCGAATAGAGAATTCTTCCCCATAATCTTATGTCCCCACCGGTTAGCCCGACTAGGAAAATTTGAGACCAGCCTGGATCGTTTATTAAACATGCAGCCTCAAGCCCAGATCAAATAATATTCATCGTTCCTAATACAAGGGTCTAGCCTGACTTGGGTCGATTGTCTTAAAGCTCAACTACCTAAGAGCCCTTTAAGAGATAAATGGCTCAATAGCCTGAGCCTCACCAGGAAAACCCGTGATTGGTCAGACCTTTTATTAAACGTGCCGGGATCAAGCCTGGACTGAATAATATTTGGTCGTTTCAATATGAGGGCAAGCCTGGCTGGAACAGCCCGCCTAAAAGCCTTACTCAGCCCGACCAACTAAAAGCTTGTTTAAGGCCCATTTATAGCCCATGTAAGGCCCGTTTAGAGATAAATGGCTCACTAGTAGCTCCCTCTAAGATCAGTTTATCCCAATTAGTGGTAGTCTGATTAAAGACTGATGCCCGACCAACCGCTTATAAATGAGATTATGCTCAGCCTATGAGGATTGATTACTAAAACATGCCGATCATAATGTGAGATTAAGCCCGACTGAAACCATCTTGTACGGACTGATTGACACCCCTACATAGAATTGATGAATCCCTTAAACTAGTTTTGGATTGGATAGATTGAAGTAAAAGCTTATATTGAGTTCATGGATTCATTTATGGCAGATTGGTCAGCTTTCCACTGTTCCACCAAAGCAAAGGACACTAGAAGCCATTAAAGCTTACAAGGAAGGGAAGCAGAATCTACCCCATGAAGCATTCCAGGGAGGTTTCATTCTAGAGAAGATTGTTGGACCCTTCTCCAAGGGAGAGCTCAGATTGAACAGCACTGATGCAGATGAGAACCCATCAGTCACCTTCAACTACTTCAGCCATCCTTACGATCTACGCCGTTGCGTTTCCGGAATCCGATTGATCGAGAAGATCGTACGGACCAACAACTTCACGAAGGTAGTGAACAGTGATGTCTATACTGAGGAGATGCTGCTTAACATAAGTACCAAGGCCAATGTCAACTTGATACCAAAGCACATCAATGATACCCAGTCCGTAAAACAGTTCTGTAAGGACACAGTAATCACCATCTGGCATTACCACGGTGGATGCCACGTGGGTCAAGTGGTGGACCCAGATTATAAGGTCATTGGTGTTCATGGTCTACGTGTCATTGATGGTTCCACGTTCTCTGATTCTCCTGGCACCAATCCTCAGGCCACTGTGATGATGATGGGCAGGTAAAGTAAAAACACCCTTACTAATTTCTTTTCTTTTCTTGGCAACCAAACATAACTTAGGATTTAGTGTCTCTTCACCCATAGTGAAGAAGGAATCTCTTCACCTATAGTGAAGAAGGAATTTCTTCACCACGACCATCAATACTGTCTGATTGGATTAGAGGTTATAGTTTCGACTTCTAAAATAAGAATTGAGAATATAATGATGACACAAGACTCTAATCCAATTATGGAGTTACACCTCCCATGTAGAAGAAATTCCTCAAAGGTCAAAGAAAACTTAATTCTTACTGTTTTTTATGTTCTTTATATTGCAGATATATGGGAGTGAAAATACTAAGAGAGCGATTAGGAGAAGCAGCTGGCATATAAAAATTAATGAAAATCAATTATTGGGAATATATATTTGTTGTAATGTTTGAAATATATTTTTGATAATTATTCTAATTCTTGTGGTGAAGATGAAGTCCAAATGTATCACAATCTTCTCCCCCCTCCCCAACCCCACCCCTCTGTCTCAATCTCCCCCGCACAGTCTGTGTCTTCCAAAAAGACTTATATTAATAATTGATTAATTATTGAAATGCTTGTCTCCTTATCCACATCTTTCTTTATTTTCTTTTCATTTATAGTATGGTGTGATACATTACTACTATCCGACCAGCAAATTGAGAATGGAATAATACACTTCGGGCATTATCAATGTATTAAGCTCCCAACATTGCGGGGTTCTGAAAGGGTCATAATGTACGGAACCTTACCTCATATTGTAAAGATGTTATTTTTTTATTCAAACTCACAATCACTAGGTCACAATAGAACAACTTTACTATTGTGCTGAAACCCACCCATTACCATACACCATTCAAGATAAAAGAGCAGATAATATCTTTTTAAAAGGCTCTGGGTTTCCAAGAATCTCCTTTCCTCACCATGGCCAACGATGCCATTAGATTGGTGTAGAGAGATAGGTTCGAGCTTCGACCATGTACAATAGAGGTGGGAGTTAATGATGACATAGGATTTAGATTTGACCATGTCTTGGGTTCCTCACTTTATAAGCCGGTGTAAGATCAAATCCACACATAGGATTATGTTCAATCCATACCAAATCCCATTCATAATGTGAGATCAACCCCCACTATGGATCATAACACCAACATGACAAATGCAAGGAGTGATGCCTAATAAAGTTCCAAGGTTTCAAATTCTTTAGAATCTTACCATGACAAATGCAAGCGGTGATGCCTCAGACTCAGAACTCCCCATAAAAAGCCAAAAATAGAGAAATTTTTATAAACCATTTTGTTCCTAATATTTTTTTTTCATACAATGATTTTGAACGTAAGAAATTTCAATCCATTCTTTTCCGCTGTGGGATTGAGTTTCCACCAACACTTTCAAACAATGGCATCTTGATGATAATCAGAACTTTCACCCATAGACTAAAGATCGTGGGGGGAATCCTACAATGGAAACATCAATCAAATCCTGATACTCACCTGCCAAGCTTGCCAGAGGCTCTGCAACTTTCTCTACCACATTCAACTGAAAAAATTTCAGTGGAATGTTGTGGATTGGAACCAAGTCTGGTTCTTTCTTCTTACCCTGCCATTTCCGCAAGCACTGCAATAGGATCCCACTCAATTAATAGTAGCCATTGTCACCCAAAAGGGCACCGATGATGCGAACTGAATCCAAATCTTGCTTGGCCTAAGTGAAGAAATTTTCAATGGTGAAGACAGCCTATAATTGTTCTGCACTTCGGCCATAAACTCAGAATTTCAGAGATCCTCAAGAAAACAGTCTTACCATACAAAATAATAAAGAATAAAATTTGCAACCCAGCTTCCTTTAATATTTAAGTATCAGCAAATTCTCACACAGGATAAAGGTAACTCTTGTAGAAATTTACTTTCAAACCAGAAACTCCAAAAAGTCCAATAAAAATTAGAATACCTTTCTAATGCTGAAGCTGTCTATTGGATTTCTGACAATCATCAACCCAAGTTGAGGAAATGCAAGTTAGTGGATCAAAACCTATCCCACCCGTGACTGAGTATAGTTTTTCATTGAATTTTGCCAATGCCATTTTGAGTCAGGGACTGACATTGTATAACCTCACAAAAACCTCCTGCAAAAAATGTTTTGCTTTCCAAGTCCACTTATAATTGAGATCCAAGATTGATTCTGCAACTTTTTGGCCTGCACAAAGGGATTCCCTCCCTCTAAAGAAAGGATTACAAAGAGGAGTGAAAGTTTTCTCAAGTTTTCACTTTTTCAATTCAAGCTCTATTTCAGTTATTGCACCATTTACCAAGGTAGAAAATCAGACAAGAAGGGTTGCATGATTGCCTCAATAATAACCCTGAATGCCCGTCTCGTGGCAGCATAGTTCGTTAAATATCACGACCATGCTCTTTTGAACACTACCTACTCTGTTTTTAAGTTTCAGGCCAGATACCATTGAGCAACATAGTTAAATAAGCGTCAGTTAGAATATTTGAATTATCAACTCCTGAGATTGGTTCAACGGCTCAAAGTACAATAAAAAAAGTTCTATGCATATTGTCACATAGGGTTGCACTTGCCAAATTAGTCTCCACCAAGCCTAATAGGTGTCATGGAAAGCTTGCCATGGATGGGGTTCATGTAAAGAAACTTCCCCCAAGAAGCATATCAGAATAAAATGATGAAGAGACCATAGTTACATCTGCAACTGGTGATTAGTTTTTTTCATTTAAAAATATAAAAAGCATCCTCCATACACTTCAGTTACAACAGCCTTACCTCTCCACTCTTGATGAAGGATTGGGTGGTCCATGGAAATATTTCTGCTCTCCCAGTTTTGAAACCACGATGCCATCAGGGCTGCCAATAGAGTTGCTCTCCCACATGAATCAAGATAAGGGAAGGTTTTCCCCCAGATCTACACCACACCATGAACCGCACACGAAGATTGCATTTGTCAGGTCCTGGGAAGGAGAGGATGGGGAGATTCTGTTATCACAACTGACGCACTTTTTAGTTTCGTGCAGCAGCAATGGCTATGCAGGATGATCTTTACAACTCATGACCCAGTCATGCATCTTGGACCTTTAATGTAATTGCCATATGGATCAGCCTGGACCTTAAGCTGCATCACATCACAAAATCGTGAACATCAAGTGGGTCTCCAAAAACCTCAATGGGATCCTGTCCATAACCTGAATGCAACTCCATGCTCACTCACACTGCCTCTAGATAATCCTCTTAATCTTTGCCAGAACTTCCTACTCCTCCCTGTCCTCAGAGGTCCTGAACTTGAGTACCTCCTAAACGATCCTGAATACTGCCTCCCAATTCCTGCTGATGTACTGAACATATCTGAAGCTGATAGTGCTGTTCGAGCTTCCAAGATGGAATCATGGTCTGAAATGGGGTATCGGTTTTGTGAAGGCTCCGGAAGCTGACCATAGCCAATCCTGATTCTAGTATCCATAACAATGGACAAATCCTCTTGGCTACAACTTTCTGATCCCATTTCTTTGGTCTCATCGCACTCGTTGCAGACCAGCTTCAAGGCCTGTACCACCTCACCCATAAAAGGACGGTGTGAGACTTCTGGTTGCACGCACATGGAAGCAATTGCAGCTACCTTGGCCACACTATCAAAGGGGACGCTAGACCCTAGAGCAGGATCAATAAGCATTTCTAAGCCCTCCTTACTTGTGAGGAGCGGACGAGCCCAAGATACCAGATTCTCTTGACCTTGTGGCTGTGACATATCCACTGGTTTTCTTCCTGTTAAGAGCTCTAGAAGCACTACACCATAACTGTATACGTCACTCTTTACAAGAAGATGTCCAGTCATTGCATACTCTGGAGCTACATAACTAAGAAAGAAGTTGTAATCAGTACAAGAGACAGTAAAAGATTAAAAAAGCAAAAGCACAGGATTGAACATCACCATATCACTAACACATTCCTGTAAACTGTCATCCAATTAAAATTTATTTACCACCTTAGACAACATGCAATACCAAATCCACCCTGGTTGGGTTCAGGTATGCACAATAGGATTTAGAGGATTGTTAGAATCAGAAAAAAAATGATAAGAAACTATGACATACCCGAAAGTGCCCATAACACGTGTTGAAATGTGTTTGTTGCCCTCATCCATAGCTGTTTTAGCCAATCCGAAATCAGACACTTTAGGGGTAAAATCATGTTCCAACAAGATGTTGCTGGACTTGAAATCCCGATGAATAACACGGGGACTTGAGTCTTCATGCAGATAGGCTAGACCTCTGGCTGCGCCAAGAGCAATCTTCATACGAGCAACCCAATCAAGTGGAGCTGCTTCTTTGTCCACACCTGATAGAATAAGGGAACAGTTCAAAAACCAGTTCCGCATAGGACTACAAAAACTCAATACCATCAAAAAAATATATTTCACAAGAAAAAAATGAAAACAGCAAGACCACAATTCAATACTACCATGTAAATGGGACTCCACACTGCCGTTTGGAATGAGTTCATAAACCAGGCAGCGGATATTATCTTCTGTGCATATACCAATTAGTTTGACCAAGTTCCTGTGATGCAGACGGCTAAGCATCTCAACCTCCGCCAAGAACTCCCGCCCACCCTGCTGATCATCTCTTTTGAGAACTTTTACAGCTACATTGGTCCCGTCATCAAAGATACCCCTGTAGACACGCCCAAAGCCCCCTTCTCCAATTATTCGTGAAGGATCAAAGTTGTCAGTGGCTCTCTCTATTTCAGCTGCACTAAAAGACTTGGCAGATCCTGTATATGTTGCAATGCTAGATCCAAAGGAAAGTGATGCTGAACTGGGTCCGCTTCCAAACAACATTGATCCAGGGGCCCCTGTTATCTTTAAATGTTTATTATTCAACATTCCAAAAAGGAAAGATAAGGGAAGGGGGAGAGGGAGAGAGGTCTGAGGCTGGATAACCCTACGATTTGCATGTTCTACAGCATTACCTGGTGGTCTTGCAAAGGAAGGTAAAGTCGGAAGAGTTGGTGCCAGTTGACTAGTGTGGTGACAACATTTCAACAACAGCAGCCAAGCAGTCACAATACATAAAACCATGACTATGAAAGATGAAAGGACTATAATAGCAATCGTGCTGCCACCAAGTCCTCCTTTATGTCTCCTACTCACATCAACTCCCAAAGGCTTTATTGTCCTTCCATTATTGTCACGACCAGAGTACGGCCCAGCATCCATAGTGCCAATGCTTGAGGATGCTGAAGGTGGAGAGGGAGGAAGACCTGAATAGATGCATCATTATAATCAAATGCAAGCTCAACAATATAGCCCACAGAGAATATCCAAAATCTGCAAATGATTCATACATAAATATACCTGGATAGCGTACATATAACACTTCGTAGTCACCAAAGAAGGAAGTCTTTATGGCAACCTGCTTATGCCAGAACTTCTCAAAAGTCAAATATGCTGTGGTATTATCAAATTTTTCCCCAAGTGGTACTAGATCAATGAGGACAATGGTCTTCTCTGGCTGCTGGTCAGCTGCATTTGCTCCCATTATGCGTACTTGACTTTGTTTCATGAAAACCCCAGATGCTAGTTCTTGAGCCAACTCCGAAACCAAAGGAAAGAAGGTGTACAAGGCAACACTAAGGCGCAGTCCAACTTGTATTGGCCAAACACACCCACACGGGGATCCTGGAGGGGTATTTGTTAATGGCTCAGTGCATGTCACTGATGTACAATCTACAATTAGGGATCAAAATTGAGCGTCATTTGAAGGGGGAAAAAAAAAGATTGAGAGAATACAATCGGACCAAATAGAACACAAAACATTAGCTAGCCGAGTAAGTCTTTTTACCTTGGTTTGGAGGCGGAGGAGGTAGTGACTGAACTGGAGAATGAATTGGTATCAATGGCTTTCTTGGGGAAGGACCCAAAGGAGAAACTTTAGGGGGCAGAAGAGACCCTTGCCAACATAAAATATGACGCTTGAGCATATTTTGCTAAGTTTAAAATAAATGAAACAGACATATCAAAACACAGAATAACATAGAACAAGAAACTCCCCATACTTTCAGTTCGACCAGATGGAACTGTTGGTGATGGCACTGGTCCAGGAGAGCCTGATTCCACTGTTGAATGAAATGGAGATTTGACTGCTGAGCCAGAAGGAACTACCATCCAGAAAAAGAGTTGCAAATTAGAGAAGAAAATCCAGTTTATTATAGAAGAAAGACCATGTCAAACAATTAATCAATATGCCAAACTAGTACCTGGAGCAAACGATGGTGGACTATGATGCCTTTGTTTACTCATCTTTGGGGGAACCACAGGAACACTCGAAGGAGCTTGAGGAATAACTGGACCTTTGATAGTATTAAAAGAAAAGAAAAGAAAAATGAATATATTGTGATTATCCACAGCTATAAAAATTTAAGAAAAAAATAAAAATGTATTGTTGTGTATCAATAATCATCTAGCTATGAACTATTTTAAAAATAGCAAACCTAGCCAGTAAGAAGTAGGAGGAGGTGGCAGATATGATGGGGCAGGAACAGTAGCGTGAGTTCTTTTCTTGGCATGATGATGCCTATGTAATGAGATTGAAGGTGAAGATGCGGGAATCTGAAACCACTTCCTGGTAGGGGGCTGCAGAGATGACTTGGAAGGGGTAGGTGTTCTAGCAGATGGCCTCACAGCTTTGCTGTGTGGTGCAGGGGCTACAACAGGAAATGAACCTGCAGACAGGTTGATAGTTGTCAGTATGAAATTCATCTTTCCTACACCAAGTACTAGAAGATAGCTTTAATAAGCTTGAATCAATTAACATAAGTACCTTTGACTGGCGACAAATGGTTGAATGAGTCCTTTGAAGGAGCAGCAAGCGGCACTCCATATCCTTTCCTACTGCCTGGGGAAGGGGCTACTTTTGGTGGGGCAGCATTGTCTGTAACATCATATTGTGACACATCGAACCTAACATCAATTACAAAAGTTTCTAATGTTGGACTTGCATGACAATCAAATCTCAGGGCACAGAGCCACAGATATTGTCATGGTTACATACTATTCTACCAAAAATAAAAAATTGTAGCCCACAGTCATATCCATACAGCTCCACCAGTACCTATGTCGTCGCAATTCTCACAACAAACTTGAGGTGTGATTTTCAGACAAGTAACACAGCTACTGGAGAGCTAATGCATTTCATTTGACCCAAGGTGCAATTAGTTATTCCAGAATAAATGCTCCTTGAGTATATTACTGATTAGTGGATAATGATTAGAAGAAGCACCTGGCAGCAAATTTGGAGTTCTTCCTGGGAAAGTTGGCTGGAAGGATGGTGACTTCCACAGAATTTTCCCTGGAGGTGATGCGACTGGCACTGTATTGTTACAAAAAGAAGCCATATTATAACAAAATTAAACTTATTATTGGAAACCTTAACCAAGCATGTATCTGGAGAAAGTGGCTATGTGACAAAGTAGTACCATCTTGATGCCTTCTATGAGGTGACCTCGGTAGAATTGATTGTGAGGTCCCTTGGTCGGGTGCAGGCAAAGGTGCTGATTCATGTGGTGGCAATACTGTCGAAGGACTTGGAGGCAAGGATGGCACTAACCCTTGGACAGCTGGAGATACAGATACAGAATCTTGGGGAGCCAGTGTCATTGGAGGATGTAATACTGAACCTGGATCATGAAGCCTCAAGTTCCGTCAAAATATCCCTATACACCAAATACAATTTCATAATTAAGAAAGATTACCATAATGCAGAGGAGATGGACTTGGTGTGCCAGTCCTCAGTGACTTTCCAGGATAGCTAAGATGAGGCTCTCTCTCTTCAGTTGGAGGAAGTGCAGAAAAAATTGCCGGTGATGGGGAAATATTGTACCCTGCGACAGAAAATATAAAGCAATTGGTGCTATTGATCCAAAACACAAAATAGACAAACAACTTGAGAATTCCAGGGACTTGGTATTAGTATTATCATCCACCACAGCAACAAAGTCAAAATGAAGGTCGATCCCGTCATCCAAATCAGTGTCCAAAAACCTGTTAAATCAAGAATTCACTTTCTGCTTTGAAAGCTTCTAATCTTCTACAGGAAAGGAGAAAAATCTTCTTTGTACATAACCTATTTTACAAGCCACAGCGTGGATACAACTTGGGTTCAGGATTTGTTTTTCAAGTAGAATGTAAGAAATGATGACAGCTAATTAGCTGCCACTCATCATCACATATCCGAACAACTCACAGAAAACCATACTTCAAATGGGAGCATCATCTCACTAATGAAACATATATACCAGCCTGGGACCAAAGGATGTTTGGGTTCATGTGTTTTAGTAAGTCTATTAAACCATTTTTGAATTTTATCAAATGACTTGAAATAAATTTCAGACCAATTTTCAGATAAGAGATGCATCAATTGTTGGCAATTCTGAACCAGAAAGGTGAACTAAACTCATTGAAGTGATTTTCATCACTTTTTGGATGATCTTGATTTCGAGTACAATCAGGAACCACAAGTTGCCCTCTATTGAATAATACATATTGCTCATTGCATGAAAGCTCAAACGTTATATGGAAATGGCGTATTGTAATTGGCCAACCATATTGAAAACAAGACTAGGCAGGCCCGTCAGAAACTCATCTCCTGGAAGAAGTCTGAGCTACAATTTATGAAGCTAAAAGTAGTCATTACGCAATCAAGGAGATCTCAGCAAACTCCAGACAAAGTGCACTTTGAAAATAACAAAGTCCAACCAAGACTAACGATCTCCAATCTTTCTCATCGTTCAACATAGAAAGAAGAAAGCCAGTTCAGATCAAACTCAACCCAAAATAAAACCGACTTCAAGACCAGCATATTTCAAGTGTTATCACTTTCTATGGATTACATGGACAACATACACCTATAATTAGAACTTATTCAAATAGATAAATTAAGTTCTCCTGATCATGAGAGCAGCAGACAGAGAGAACCCCAAATTGTTCCCATTAACAAAAATATCAAAAGACAGAGTAGAATCAGTAAAATACAAAATTAGTGAAATCAAACTAAAACAAAATAAAACACATTGATGAGTTTCTCTTACCTGCAGATCCAATAACACACAAAGTGAAGAAAAAGATGCAGAGCTTCATCATCACTAGAATCACTTGCACCCCCATCTCTCTTCACCCCCGAAAACTGGAATCCCACAATCTCTAACTTACTCTCTTCAAAGAATAATAATAACAGAAAAAAAAAAAAAACTCTAGAAACAAAAATATTAATAAATTATAGAACAAACCACTGATGGGTAATCTTCAAGTAAGAACAAGAAGTTAGACTAGGCTAGAGAAGACCCACAAATCGTATGAGGAAAGCAATGAGAATTCAGTAAAGGGAAAGCCCATAAAAGGGTCTGCATAGAAGAACCCATCAGTTTGTTAATTAAGAATAAACTCTGAAACTCGCTGAGCTTTAAAATTGCCATGCATGAGAGAACCGTTTCTCCTGCCATGAATTACTAAAGACGATTCTTACCCCCCAAAAAAATCTGCTATTAAACACAATTAGAGCTGGGAAGGAAGAAAGGAAATTTATGTTTTGACAGTTTTAAGAAAATAGCCACAGAAACGCAAGCAGACACTATGGGATAAAGAACGGGGGACTAAGCGCAGATTTTGTGGATGTGGGTCTGTGCCTTTCAGAGAGAGAGAGAGAGAGAGAGAGAGAGCTCAAAGTAGAATACACTATACAGAAGTGGGAAGGTAAGAATAAGGTGGCAGTGACCAACAGGTTTTGGACTTGATGGTTGAAATCTGGGTTTGTTTAATGAGTATTGCTTGACTCCTTTACTTCTTTTCTTTGTTCAGTAAAGTGCTTTGATTTAAGTAATTACAAAACTTCAGTTCAATTGGGATTGAATTGAGAGACTTAAAAACCATTGATCAGTGGCAAAGTTCCAACCTGGGGAGGGTCAAAACCTCATCGACATCCACAACCCCTTTTTTCGCCTCATTAATTTGGACTTTGAAACCCTTTTCTAAGACAGGTAATAAGGCACTTTCAGAACCATAACCCTAAAAACCGTAATAATAAAGAAAGATGGTGAGGACTGAGTACAGAGGACTTGAGGAATATGGTTTACTCTCTCCTCCTCCATTAATCCTCATCTGCCACCGGTGGTAGTGGAGGGGTCCTCCTGATTCTGATTCTAATTAATCCAGTTAGGGTTTTGCCCATTGGAAAGGGATCCGAAATTCCGAATCCTAACTGCTACCAACCAGAGTAGAGAATGTACAGAAGCCATCATTGAACCTCGTTTTGCTCCTTATTAAGTGTTTGATCACAGAATAGATGCAAAGGCCATTAAGGCGTCCAACCCATATGGTATATGGCACATAAGATGATGTTTGGATAAGGTGTTGCCAAATCTTAAAAAAAAAAGTAAAAAAGTAAAAAAGTAAAAAATAAAAAATAAAAAATAAAAATAATCAATCCATCATGAACCCAAATAGGTTATCTCCATGAACTGATCACTGCCCAATAAATGTTCCTTAATCTTCTCGATTCAAATCCTCCTTGGGGTCACTTGAGGCCGAGTGCATATTCAACGATTAAAAGAATCTGGGCATGCACCTCAACCTAGCACGCATTCGATGGTTAAGAGGACTTCAATATATGCACTCGTCGATTGAGGTGCATGTCTCGGTTTTCCCGCCATCAGATGCACGCTGGCCTCAAGTGGCACTATAGAGGATTTGGTTCCCTTCTTTTTTCTATGCTTCTTCATATCCCCCTTATTGGATGATGTTTCCCATAGTCTGGGTAGGGTATACTAGGGCCTTCCAGTGTTCATCTCTCCCCTCGTATAAAATGACCTATCTATTTTCTATTTAGGAAGGAGAGGAGGTACTAGCTATGCATAACTGAATAGGGAACTCAATCCCTCTTCTTATATAATCTTAAGGGAGAGAGAATGCTACACGGTTTTGTAACCCCTGCGCTACTGTGAGCCCAAGCATCTGAAGGAGGGCGGGTGGTCATTTTTTAGTACCCTTATGTTTGGGCATAGAAGTGCACGACTGAGTAGCATTCTTTTCTCCTAATTTTAAAGTAAGGGATTGGTATGTGCTACTCACATGCTTTGGTATTTATGTGCCTCAATAGTTGAGAACATAAGACATTAACAAAGAGTATCTATACACCCCACTCCTTGAGGCCACAAGAAGGTAACAAGGCGAGAGTCTGAGAGGATTGCTTGTTTCAAAAATTGGAATTGAAATCAGTTGTGAATGTTTGATCGATTCTAGGGTTTCCAAGACTAATTTTGGTCAATTCTTATTGAAATCAACATTGACTGATTGGATTGCCATTCCGATTTTCACAACATCATTGAAGAAGGTTTTTTTTTTTTTTCTTCTTCTTTTTTATAAAAATGGAAGAAGGTAATAACACGCATAGATTGTGTACAATCTTTTCTCATTATTTCATTAAAATTTTTCACGTTTGTCATCCTTTTCTCTCTTCATTAAAAATGTAGGCCTTCTTATACGACGAATGGGTCTGAATATAATTTTCTCCCACTCCTTGCTATTGATTAGACGAATAAAATGTCAATATAAACCAGCAGCATATCTATCCTGCTTCCTCATTTTTATATCCACAAATAAATAACCTTCACCAAACAGATTTAAAAATCCGCAAGTCAGAAAGCTACACTTTTTCTAAAGAAAAAAGAAAGAAAGAAAGCTACACTTTTTTTTTTTGGCTAAACAAGTGAGGAAGCTACACATGTACCATTAATTAATACTTTTTAGGTAAGAGTAAAACCATTAATTGTATGGTTAAATACACATAAAATGGGCTATTTCAAAAGGGTAGCTGTGATGGAGTCCACTGAGCTCACTAGCCAAACTTCTTAACCATTAATTTTCTAAAGTTACCAACTTCCAAGAAAAGAGAAAAGAAAAAAAAAAAAAAAAAGAGAGAGAGAGAAAAATAAAGTATGTTATGGAGTCCCCACCCATCATCCTCTACGAAAGGCTTCAAAACCCATCTGACCTCTTTGTCTTTAAGTTTTACACAGTCGGACACCACCTAACATGTTGATGATGACTTTGTGGAACAAGGTGGTTACACTTGCAATACATAAAAATCTCTGTGATGGTGATTTTGGCTTCTTTTGTCCTCAAAGTAGGTTTCATTGGATTCCTATACATGTACATCAGATTCTCATATGGGTTTCCAATAAAATACCCGGAACAGTCCCAAAACCTAGTTGGATAAGTTGAACCACGGTTAGAAGGATTCGATTCCTTTTCATAGAGCTCAGAGTCCAGAGAGTGATTCCACAGTTAAAAGGATTCAACCATGCGTCTCGAGGTTACCCCAATCGTGGGATTACTCTCTAGTCCCTGAGCTCTATGAGAGGAATCCTATCCCAGTTAGAATAGGGGGGGATTTTAGTGCACCATCTTGTGGGACTTTTAATTTTGAGAGTATATTTTCATCCTAAATCTGGGAATTTTGGGTTAAACGCCATTAGATAGTAACAGAGCGAGTAATTTGTGCACCGGTCATGTGGGGCCTATGGCCCAAAGATGAAAAAATTGATGCAGTGAGTGCACTCTATGATCAAGAATGGGGGTTTTAGTTTCATAGTAATTAAGTAGTGTGGGAGTATTGAACTTATGACCTTGGAACGACGACCTCTCTACTCGGATTTTTGAATTGGACCTTATTAAATCAAGATAGTCCAATGGGCAACCTTCATGCTTTAATGCCAAGTTCCCATGTCTTGAGAAACTACATCCCACCCCCCTTGTGGGGGGGGGGGGGGGGTTGGAAGGGGAATGGAGAAAGAGCCCTACAAGGTTTAATGACGGGTCTTCATCAATTGTGATTCGAATCGATCAAACATTTGAAACTAAGATCTAGAAGAAGTAAAGATTTCCTACATATCTTAATATTTTTTGAATTATTTATTCAAGAGACTTGTAAATCTTACTACAAGAAGTGACATTTTTTGAAAATTTTATTTAGAAAACTTGTGAATCTTAGTGTAAGAAATAAGCTTCATTGGTTTTATTATTTGACTAACTAAAATAAGGTTCCATTTGGTTGCAATGGGAATTTAAAGGGAAGAGAAGGGAAGTGAATTTTTATACTTTAAAAAGAAATGTTTATAATCATTACTCCATATGATTGTATAAACTATTTAATTTTTTAAACCATATTTAGTAATAATATATTTTACATGTAATTTTTATTTTACATATTATAGCAAAGGGATTTGGATGCAATGTAAAGTGAAATTATATAACCAAATATGGAATGATTTGAAGTTAATGTTAAATTTACATGGGTAATGATTACATATATTTCTTTTTTTAGTATGAAAATTTCACTTCTTTTTCCTTTAATTTCCCTACAACCAAACATAGCCTAAATGAAGACGGAGTAGAAGAAGTAAAGATTTCCCACATATCTTAATATTTTTTGAATTATTTATTCAAGAGACTTGTAAATCTTACTACAAGAAATGACATTTTCCGAAAATTTTATTGAGAAGACTGGTTAATTTATGGTCATATCCAAAATTAGGTTGTATGAATCAATATGAGGCCAAAATTGGAGCCAGTGAACATTCACCTCAATGGACTAAAGAAATGAAACTGATATCTTATTGAGTCACTAACACCGATTCTGGCCGATTCAGTTCATTCGATCTTTGTACGAAAAAAAAAACACTAAAGGGTATTAAAACACCAATTCTAGGGTCAATCTAGGCTGATTTCGTCGAGACCGATCTAGATCCTGATTCCATGTTTTTAAACCCGGGTCACTAATGACTATAATTTTTATCTAAATTCTAAATATTAAATTCCAAGGCATGAGATAACATTTTAATCCCAACCTACCGACACAATTTTTGTTAGCAGCTAGTCATAATGGACCCTAATCGATCCTATAATCACCATACATATCTAAGGTTAGACACTGGACATCATCAAGATTCAAGACCAACAAAATCTGAATATTCAAACAATATAATTGATGTTCACAGGAAAGCAACAAGTACCCGTGACATGTCTCTACATAAAATGTATATTAGAGCATCTTTTGTCAACTATGTATCTTTGCATCCTTAAGTTTCTGCATCAATAATTTTTTATGATCTCAGAAGAAAACATAGACAACATATGTGGCCCATATGTGTTAGTAAAATAGAAAATAATTTATCGAAAAAGTCAGTGTGCAGAATCTTTTCACATTCTTTCTCTTTCTGACACTCTCTTTTTCCTAACATCTAGACCCACTGGTTGATAAACCACATGTCTCCCTCCTTCAAATTCTTGTAGATCCTGACTACATAATTTATGCATGGACTGATAGACTTAATGGACCCTAGAGAGGTATATGATGTTTCTTTTTTTTTTATTAAATAAAGTGAAAAAGCCATTGAAGGACCCACAATGGATCCAAGATGACATCCAAGATCCTCAACACCCTCACGTGTAAGCAAAATCAAATATCGTCATATATATGAAAAGACAGAAATGGACCTTACTATGATACTATGTTAAATGAAGTAGAAAAGCTCATAAAAAATTCACTAAGGAGTCCAATCCAAAATCTAAAACCTTAAAGACATTAAGTGGAGATAGCACAAGGGGTATTAAGGCACATCCAAGGTTTTAGTTAACCAATGTAGGACTAGACTTTTATAACGCCCAACATTTCACCTATAAAACGAACTCTATGTTTGATCCAAAGCTGTTCATCTTGGTAATTGTTATAACAAGTCATTGAGGAAGTAGCTATGATGAGCAAAACCCTTGGTGCAACAACAAGCTCCAGTTTGACTTGTAGAGGGGAGCAAGGGGATTTAGTAGTAGTAGGCGGTGGCAAAGTTGCTTTGTTACCTATTTCATTAAGAACTGCAGATTTTTTGGCATGTCACATTCATGCATTTACTATTCATGTGATTTAATATTACTGAAAGGTGTTCTATTCGCGCGTAGCTCCGTTTGATACCGATAAAGTAAATCTTGATTTTTGTTTCCCTTGCAACGGACTTGAAAAATGGCCAATGGCATGTGACTATGTGAGTCAAATTTTTCTTGACACTCAACCTTTTCCAATCTCTTCACTTGCTTTTTTAATTACTCAGTTGGTTATACTAACACTTGAATCTGCTTTAATACATAAAGGTTTTCTCACACTTTGTTAAGTTAGCTTTTGTGACCATGTGCAAATGCATTGTGATCCCATTTCATGAACCAAAAAGTCTTTGGTTTTATGCTTTTGGTGCTTTGCTTGTAAATGGATATTCCCTAATCATGCTTGGAAGTTTATAAGACACCCTTCTCAAGGAACCTTATATCTCATGCCTGTAGGACACCAAAGTCTTCTTGGGACCATATTTATGTCTTCTTTTTATATTCTTTCTTTGTTGAGAAGAATGAATCAAATGACTAAAATTTTGAGAAGAACAAAGAAAGTGAAACCAAATTGGTAAGTGAAGCTCCCATTTGGGAAAGTTAAACCTTCGAGGAACCGTTTGGGAAGAAATTAATGCGGCAGCTAAATAAAAAATTTCTTCTAAATAATTTGAAAAAGTGTGGCATTGAACTTGCCATGCGGCAAAAATAGGGGTCCATGGTAAAGGAACACAAGCCCATATCAATGATCAAATTCTAGCCCAAACAAGTAAAGGAAGCCTCTTGAGGTTAAAGCAAGTTCAAATTGAAATTAGAAGAAAATTTTCTCAATGTAGATTCCTATATCACAGAACCTCATAAATTAGTTTATAAGGTGAAGGGATTTAAGACCATATCAACCCACATCAATTTTCATAGGATATCAATACGGGATCAACCCTCATATGCTAATATGGAATTGTAATATATCAATTATCATCACACTTTCAAACCCGATATCCACGACAGCCCACTTTAGATCAAGTAGTCTTTTCTAAGCGGCTCTCGCTCTCACTCTACTCTAGGGTTTCTGTCTGACGGTAGATAGTCTTTTCCTAGTGGTGCTCACTTTGTCATGAGGTTGCCCCTTCTGCGTGCAAGTTGGGCCAATGATCGACTACTCTGATACCACTGATATCGTTAATACCAAATATTCAATAATCAATACCAACGCAATACTGACACAGATCAAGAATATCGATCATAAAGTAATTTTTTTTTAACTTACACCCAATATAGGCCGGTATGACTTGATTAACATCAAATGGTGACCAATACGGGCACCTATACAAGTACAAGTACCCTGGGACCCTGGTTGTATTAGGATCCTCTATTCTTATTTTTGGCAAGGAAGATGCATGTTAAACCACAGCTTATTTCCCAAGAAATCTTTAATATACCTTATCCTATCGCATGTACGGTGGAATCAAGAAAGGGAACAAAGTGGGCTCCATCTAAAATCGCACAAAACTTTATCACATTAAAAGATGGGACTAAATGCAATTAAGAGTCCATAGCAACGGTTAATATCACAATCCCATTAAAATGGATTGTGACCAGTCAAGGCCACAAGTAAAGGCGCATTGGTTCTCAAGTCCAATGGTCAAACCAAAGAGATTATAGGGTCCATTAATTTCAACCGAAGAAACACATCAAAAACCTCTCTCTCTCCCTCTCTCTCTCTCTCTCTCTCTCTCTCTCTCTAATGGAACAAATGGAATATCTCAGAAGTCATGTGTAATCGCCCTCATTTTTCCCTTCTTATAGCCTCTCATACTAACCCATCCTTAACTGATGTGGAGACTAAAATAGCTAGGATCAATACTAAAAACACAAAGCTTTCATTTCAAATGGTAAGTGATTCATCCGTAGCCATTACTTCTTCCTTTCTTCACCCATTATAGTCCATCTACCTATTCTCTCCCACCCACATGTTAATGGAACCTCCTATTCAACAAGCAATGAACATGTACATGTTCCAAGATTCATAAGAGAGAATAGTCCCTTTAAATGTGTTTGTCATATTGGTGGTCAGAATTGTAATGATTCATATAATTCTATGGTCTTAAAGAATTCTTGAAAATATCTAAAATATATATAGGGGAATGAATACTTATCTTATACTGTAGACAAATCGAGTCGATCAAGTCAAATCATTGACATCATTTATGGTGTTACGAACCTAAAAATACATGTAAAACTTTAAGGAATAAATAGGTCTGAGTCATACCACCCATCACTCTTCTTAAGATTGTAGATTATGGTGCAAACTAGGCTTTTACGGATCAACCTCTGAGATAAAACAGCCCCATAGGCTCTTGTAGTAATCATTACACTTTCTATGTCACGTTGAGACATTTCAGACTTATGATAAATCGGATATGACAAAGCAATGAATAAAGAAAGACGAAACAAAACAGACATTAAAATTGCCTACAAAACAATTAGAGAAATGGGTTAAACCTCCTCTCTATGCATAGGAGAAGAGACACCGCCAAGGTTTGTCTGCAAAAGATAAGCCCAAACACCATGTCTGTTCCATCAGGCATCAAACATGTCTATTGACTAATCAAACATGATTTCCAGTAGTCTCACTTTATTGATTGCATAGGTGCCTATTTGAAAAGGACAACTCTCTAACAAACCTTTTACAAAAAAAAAAAAAAAAAAGGTTTTGAATCATCGATTTTAGAACTATTTAAAATTCCAACAATATCTATTTTATTGATTATGACAAAGATTAATATGATCCACTGATTCACTAAAGAAGTATGTGATCTCCCAGGGTATAACGAACTCAGAAGAGGGGAAATTTCTAGGTTATTCAGTTAATAAATAATAAATGAAAACCACATCCATGAGAGGACTCACTGAAGTAATAATGGATTCAGAATGCCCCCTAGTTCCATCATATTTATGAACCAAGCAAGCAGATATGTAAGCCTAGAAAGATCAAAAGATATTATCCTTCTTTTTTTCTGTCTAAAATGAAGATAAAAAAGTCATAACAAGAGATACTGAGACTAAAAATTTTTGTAGCACAAATTCCATCAAGGGGACAGAGTTTTATAGATGGTGCCTATGCATAGGAAAGATGCCACCTTGAAACATATGCTACTGTCAGAATCTAAGAGATGTGGAATGTCAAATTTCATATACTTTCTAAATATATGTAAAAGAAAGTGTTCACTGAAGATGACTACAACAATATCAGGTTTCCAGGGGAGAAGATACAGAGAAAGATGAATCAGTAGACGTATAAGGTGTTTTCCCAATGTATTGTCTGTAATTGCCTGAAACAGTAACCCCTTGCAGGGTTTCCCTTACACTTGGATGAGCTCTTAGGACTATCCACATGAATATGATCCATGTGGAGTTTGGACAAGTTCCTTTGTACCCTTTCAGGGGGAGGAGGTTCACCCCAACTGCTGCTCAAAAGGGTATTCAAGGCCAGTGTTGGATACTATCTAATTCAGAGTACATGATCTCTAGGGGCAGTGCATTGTTGCTGGAAAGCCTGGTTATATCCTAAGCAGAAAACTAAAACTACTCGACCATTTTGAATGCATATCATAACTTTATTTCCAGGAATATTAAGGAAAGAGAGAGAACCTGCTCATCACCATTGCACAATTGAACCAGAAAGAAGAATCATCCTCTTTATCTTGGGAGAGCATGTTAACAAATCTAGAGAGTGATATGGAAGGTAGAAACAAATGGTGAAGAGGAGCTAGAGACAATTTTAATCATTTCCTTAAAAGTTTTCAGTGCAAGAAAGCAAGGAAGTTTCATTTTTAAAGCATTACATAAGATGAAGAAGTGCTTGAGGGGGTTGGAATGGTGAATCATATTATCAAGTTCTCCTCTGGGTTATAGAATGAACCTGATACAGTCAACACTGCCTAATTGGACCTAGGAAGGCCTTATTTTGGGTCATGGATAGATTCTATGGGACTTGGGCTACTTGTTTATGGGGTTAAAATTTTAACAGTCCTTAATTTTAAAACCTGTATAGTGTGGTCTGTGGTTCTATATGGTAATAGTAGTTTTACTTAAGTGTCTGTTATGTTTTCTGTTAGTCTCCTATAGCAAGTATTTTGTCAGTTTGAGTTAGTTTTGGTTTAGGAGTTCAGAAGAGTGACAATCTAATTCTTATAAACAGGGCTGTATTCCTACACTAATTAAATTTTATTAGAGTCTAAAGTCTGGTTTGACTGGTGGTTTCTTATTCCTAACTGTTCTTCCCAAGTCAGATATATTTCATTACTTCTCCTCCTCGATTTATCTTTTCTATTGAATTTCCCTATTCCTACTCTTACATTAGATATGTTTCAACCCATATCAGATTCTAGATTGGATCCTTACTTTCCCTATCAATTTCATTTACTTACTCTAATCAGGTTCTGTCTGACTTTACTGTTCAAGTGAGGTTTCAGTGAGCATCCTTGCTTTTAGAATTCCTTCTGGAACCCTGAACCATATCAGTACCTGCTAATTATAAGCCAAAAATGGAGTTTTCTTTTACAAACCTGGCTGATGAGTGCACCCCCTAACTTCTCTTAGAAGGTTTTGAAATTCCAAATAGAAATATTTGAATTCAACTTTATAGCAAGTGTATGTATAACAATACTCTAATACATAGCTAACAAACTTCCTTCCATTAGAACCTGCAATTATATTTTTCAGCACTTCCATTCATTAGAAACTAGAATTCTATTTCTGCAGTTTCAAACAGAATCCAAAGGAAACATATAAAAGCAGATCAAATAAATCATTCACTGGGATGGATGAGTGGTAAAACGAAAAGATTACGTAAGTAATGAACAAATTACAGCTAATTTAGAACTAGCTCCAATACATGATAAGTTGCAAGAAAGTCGTTTAAGATGGCATGGATGTGAACAGAGGCCTTTGAATGCTAGTAGAGGAATGATTTGATTCAGATTAAAAGAGCTAAAAAAGAGCCAAGAGTAGGCCAAGGAGTATTACTTGCTTGACCACCAAACCTCAAGAAATATGGCCATAGAGGTATGTATACTGTCTTATGGATTCCCATGAGCCACATCATACATGTGCCATCTATAGAAATCATAACTTATCAAAACCTGTTACATACAAAAGAATATAAGTGTTCACCAACACTTCCCTGAATTCATGATTACAAGTTCAAAATTTAACTTCCTTGAACAGCAGATGCCTTCAACAAAGGAATAGACCTGCACAAGAAATAATCATTTTAGAAAATTCATAATCAGCCAGTGGATAATCAAAAAAGTGTGTTGTCACAAGTCACAACAGCTAGCCCACTATCCAGTGATCCAAATACTTTTTGGCCAATTCATGTATTATTTCTTAAAATTAGAGTCTGTAGTACAATGAAGCAGTAGAGGAACAAAAAGTGTGAGATAGGGTTTAACTTATATATGGGCTTAGCAAGTAGGTTGATTGGAGTATAGATATACCATGGTACTGGATCTGGATTCTTGGGGCTACTTTTATGTACATTAGATTTTAATGGAAAGAGTATCAAACTTAAAATCTAATGTTGATAAGATTGTGATGCGCACAGCCCACACTCACCAGGAGGTCTTAAGTTTGAGACTCTTAGTTGTTACCTTTTCCCTCCCCCATTCTATAGTGTACCCATTTAAAAAAAAAATTGATACTGAGTGTTTTGAAGTGGGTTATTATCTGGCTAACCTATCTGTCATTTGGTAAAAAATTGATTCAGACCAGACCAAAGTGAAAACTAAAATTGGATCACTAAGCCAAATGGTCTAATGACAAAACAAGCCCACACGTAGCCTCACCATAAGCTTGGTGGGGCCTTGTTGGAGCTGAGATATCCTAACCCGTCCTCGAGTTGGGTTGGGCCTGGGCTAAGCCATGGGATCCAATGTTTGACTTGGATTTTTAAAAAATTGGCCCAACCAAACCCGGGCCTGATGCACCCCTAGCCTCACTTTCATAATAAACCATGTCTTGATCGCTGATTTATATATTTCAATTTATTATGAAAACTATTTATCATAATTTTATCCGAGGGAAAATCTAAAATAATCATAAGAGAAGTGGTGAGGAAAGACATACATAGTTTAGGTTGTCGAATCATGTGGCTGATCCTATTTAGTTGAAATAAGGCTATCTTCATATTGTTGTTGTTTATTGGTGTGGAGTGTAGATTCTTTCCCACATTGACAGCTAAGAAACCTTTTCCCTAAAAAATAGAGGATGAGAACATTCACCGGGGCAAGTGAATTAACTTGGTAAGGCATTGGGTGGGTCCATGTTATAATGGATTCTCCACCCACTTCATTAGTGAAATTCTTAACCCAAATGAGTATGTTATAATTTAAGAAAATCTACAAAGTTATTCCAAAATATATACTCCAACTCGTGTCATGCAAATGTATTCAACATCGCTTCCAGCAAATGATACTAAAAGCTAGGGGTGTCAAAACCTAGCTTGAATTGATAAAATTGATCAAAACCAATCGAAAAAACTTAGATTGAACCAAATCGATCTTTATTAGATTGGTGTTGGACTGAGGTATGTTGGGATCCGCTGAAAATCGGTCCAAATCAAACTGATCAATAATCAAACCAAAACCAACCACTAAAAAAATGATTATGAGATTATAAATAGGTGAATTGATTATCCATTTTTTACAGTATCAGTGAGAATATTCTGTTGTAAGGTGAATTTTTACAAATCAACAAATATGAGGTTATGAATAAAAAAATTGATTTGTAAATTGTAACAGCTTCCATTGATCTCCTTGTTCACTATACAAAATTATTTAGATAGTTAAATGAATGATTGGATAATAGGGTTCGTTTTGTGATTTCAATATTAGTTATCTTCTTAGTAATTAATTATCCATTTGTTTTAATATTAGTTATCTTTCCCTTACAATGGTAAGTCATAATTTAGTCAAAATTTTTTGTCAATACAGGTTATGAATGTAAGATTTCATTATGGTTCAAGCACAATAATAAATAGATCTAAACTGGTATTGACCCAATATTAAAAAACTGAAATAAACCGAAACCAAATTGGACCAAAATCCAAATGAACCAAAAACCAATGTCCTTAGTGGATTGGTTTTGGTTTCCCTCATTCCTAGACTGAAACCGATTCAGCCCGACCCGAAACCGAACTAAACCGATAGTATGACACCCCACTAAAAGCACTCCTATCCAAAAATAAAAATATTAAGGGGGTAAAGAACACTCCTCGATTGCGTGCCCCTGCGGCATTGTGGGGACCAATGATGGGGTGCTTATGGGCATTAACAGAGGTGGGGGCGGAAATTTTCCCCTTCTGTGTCAAGGCATAGGGTTGTGCACCTAGGGAGCATTCATTTCTCCATCGATCAAGTGACAATCAAATATTTATAAAAATAGGGAAAAAGAAACGCAAACACTGGAGTGTGTCCTCCATGGAATGAAGTATTGGTGTTGTATCAGCCATATTATTAGAAAGCGATACAGATATGGATTAGTGTTATCGACCAAAAAGTGGTCTTTTCTTTTTTTGAAATTTTGTCGGATACTAGGCTGATATGGTTTGATACCTGACACATACAAATTTCAAAACCAATACCTGTAACTTGACAGCCTCTCGCGTAATGAGATGTAGGGCCCACAATGACACTCCCTCCTATTCTAACACTCATGGATCCCATGTAGATGATACTATTCTCTACACTACCAATGGTGTGATGTATAGATTCTGCTATTCTTTGTCACCCACCTCATAGTTAATTGGATCCTTTTTCAATTCGGTGTTCAACTATCTAGAGAGGATCATAGTCTTCTTCTTCTTCTTTTTTGTTTGAGAGGGGATGTCCCAAAGAGGAGAGCAATATATTAATTATGGGCAAGTGTTTTCTTAAATACCCTCCATATCTATGGTGCAAAGGCCGTTTCTGGACAAAAAATTTGAACCCATTAATTATATATGAATAGAAAACATAAACAAAATGGAGGAGGCCAATGAAGCTTGATGTTCAAGTTTTGGTTTCAACCCTTTTTTTTTTTTAGAAAAAACTTATATTACAGAAGGAGGGAAAGGTACAATCAAGGAAAAAAAGGACGACAGCAGTCCAAAGACAATAAGAGAGGGAGGGGGTGGGGAGTTATCCCAAATTACAAAAAGACGATTTGAAGAACTAAAAGAAGCTAAAGCATCAGCCACTTGATTGCCTTGCCAGTAAACATGAGCGAAGATAATTGACAGGAGTTGTGAGGCTAATCTACGACAATCATCAATAATTGTTGATATTCTCCAAAGAGGAGTAGAAGCAGTTGATCTCAATAAGGAAATAACTCTTAACTTATCACTCTCTACAATTAGATGAGTGAAGTTCCTAGAGACTACAATAAAAAGAGATTGTCGTATTGCTAGAGCTTCAGCCACATAGGCAAATGAAATGCCAATGAATTCTGAGAAGCATGAGATAAACCTTCCTTTAGAGTCTTTGAAAATGCCACCAATGCTAGTAGGACCAAGGGAACCTAGACAAGAACCATCTACATTTGCTTTGATGAAGTAAATGGTGGTGGATTCCAAGAAATGTGGATGGTCTAACTAGATCGTGAAGGCTAATTTTGGGAAGATAAATATTTAGTTGCAAATGCATTCATTCGTCTCAAGAGGGCCGAAGCATCAGGAATGGATTGGCGAAACAATGCATTAGTATAGGAGATCCAAATATGCCACAATAAGCATGCCATAATTTCGCACATCCTTGTTTTAGTGGAATTGTCTTGAAGACTTAATATAAAGGCCACCCAATCCTGAATCTTGTTAAAAGGACTACTCAACTGAAAACCAAAAGCCATCCAAAGAGCTTGTGCGAGAGGGCAATGAAGAAATAATTGATCTGATGTGACTTAGATGAGTATAAGAACATAGTGGGCATAGACCACCCAAATGAAAGCCCCAACTGGTGAGCAAACCCAAATGCAGCACTCTGTCAAGCAATAATTTCCAAATAAGAAATCTTGCTTTAGGAGTTGTTTTTATATGCCATATCTTCTGCCAAATAGGATTGAAGATGGAAATGTGACTTGGAAGAACAAGTCGATAGGCTGAAGAGATAGTGAAATTGCCCTTAGTTGTAGGAGCCCATATATATGTGTCTTCAGTAGGAATAATGGCAAGGGAATAAATAATATTGATTGAAACATTCAGACTTCCAACAATGACCTTGTGAATTGATAAGTTTAGCACTTAGAGGAGCACCTTGAGGAAGCGGAAACGGAGAACTTGAAGGAGGGAATCCTAGAATCCATGGATCTGTCCAAGGATTGATAGATCGACCATGTCCAACTCTGATAAAAGTCCTTTTAATAGAGTAGTATATGCTTTGAAAACATATTTCCAACCCCAAGATGCATTAGAAAGGCATGTGGCATGGAGGAAATTAGTATTAGGAAAGTACTTGGACTTAATCATCCTTCCCCATAAGGGGTTTCGGGGATTTAGCAGTTTCCAAGCTTTCTTACATAGAAGTGCTTCATTCATAGGTGATTTCTTTGAACGACAAATAGAATTCCAACTGATAGTAGGTGTAACACCCCGGCCCCATTAACATTGTATAATATTGTCCTCTTTGGCCCGTGGGTCTCAAGGCTTTAAAACCCATTGTGTCATGTTAAGGAAGTTAGAGGTTATTAACTAGTATAGGAATCTCTCCCTAGACGATGTGGGACTAAAGTTTGCACACTCTCACCGATTTTTCAAACCCCCTAATACTTGTCGTATTCTAGATAGGGATACCTCATTGATCTCCCAGGCGGGTTTGGTACTTGTTGTATTCTTGAGTTGTTACACTTCCTCCCTTTTGGCATAGTGTCCTTGTTGTGGCCCCACATGCTATCGGGGTTTGCTCTGATACCAATTGTAACGTCCCGGCCCCATTTACAATGTAACAACCCAAGAATACGGCAAATACCAAACCCGCCTAAAAGATCAGTGAGGTGTCCCCACCAATAATACAGCAAGTACTAGAGGGTTTGAGAGATCGGTGAAGGTATGTAAACTTTAGTCCCACATCGTCTAAGGATAGATTATTGGACTAGTTAATAACCTCTTGCCTCCTTAAAATGACACAACGCGTTTTAAAGCCTTGCGGCCCATAGGCCAAAGAGGACAATATTATGTAAGGTTAATGATGCCGAGGCGTTACAATATGAACAAGGTTCTTATCACCGTTTTTCCAAAAAAATTAGCGATAGTAGAATCAAGGTCTTTGTGGATGGAGTGGGGAAGCCTAAAACAAGATATGTAATATTGGCATCGAGGCTAAAGTGGATTGAATGAGAGTATGTTTACCCGCAATACTCAACAGTTTTGATTTCCATCCCCTAAGTTTGGCATTGACTCTAGTAAAAAAGTTCTGACATTGAATATTGTTGAGGCGTTAGCTTCCCTCCCCCATTCTCTATATAATAGAATTAACACAAGGGGAGGAGACACTTCATTCTTCTTCTAAAAAAAATATTTTTTTTAGATTGTTGATGAAGTGGAGGAGAGAGAAGAGAGAAATGTGTGGAGAGAGATCTCCCACAATTTTTCTTGGCCAATTTTTCTTGCTTGAATTTAGACAATATTCTATTTTAATGGGAAATTTCATCCATGCCCTTGTCTTTTCTTTTCTTTTTTTCCTTTTTTCTTTTTTCTTATTTTTTCTCTTTATTTTTTCTCTCTTCTTCAAACTTGTGTACAACCTTTAAGTGATGAGTAGGAGAGAGAAAATCTTCTAAAAAAAATCTCAACAAAATAGTAGCTAAGAGGTTCGAACTTGAGACCTCCTAATAAGGAAGGAATTTTGCACACCACAACTCACCAACTACGTTAAGTAGTTGTTGTTACCAAAAACAAATCTTCAATCACTTAAGGATGTGGTCCATCGATCCTTGTTGGTATTGAAAATATTCTTTATACCCTTGGGACAACTGCAGATGGATTGATTCTGCATCTCGGTTCAGTTCTGATCCATTATTTTTTTTTCTGACTCGAAAAGAATAATCACTTGTACGGTTGACCAAACGAATGTGTACTTGCAATTGAACACTTTTATCTTGCTCAGAATTTCGTCATCTTCGCAACCATGAAAAGAAATAGGACCTCTTTATGTGTAAAATTGGAGATATAGCACTCGATAGTCCTTAAGGTGGTGAAAATATAAAACCTATAAAAAGAGAGTAAAACCCAAGGTAGCTCCATTCTAAATATGTAAAATGCATGTTTTACTACACTGGATTTCACACATAAATATGTTCATCAGCTGCCTTGAAGAGGAATCCCCAAATAAGTGTCAATTGAAGAAATGGGAGAAAGGCCAAAGTGGGATTTCATCTGCCTTTTTTACCTTTAGTTATAACCAACCCATTTGTTGGGTAAGACTTAATGTTCAAACAATTAGATTACTTTCATGATTTTTTTTTTTTTTTTGGTAAATTTATGTGGTGATCCTTACTACTATTAAACAGTTTCACATTTATAGTTATGTTTACGCCAAATATTGGCTAAATTTTAAATTTTAACCTTAATTTAATCACTTATTCTATAGTGTACTTTTATGCATCCACTAGGTAACCCAAAACCTTCTTGATATTCATAATTAGGAAGTTATTAGTATTACAATTAATTGATTGTGACGTTTTCAAAAGTCACGAGATAGTTTCTGGGAAAGGTTGTGTGGTTCTTGTTTATCCGAATTTTACACATGTAGGAGCCTTGTGCACCGAGTATGTCATTTTTTTTTTTTCAAAAAATCACAAGACAAATCAAAACCATTTATTTTCATAGTTTTTTTTTTTTTTCCCTTTCCATCTAAACCGTCTATTCTTTCTCGGAATTAAGAATGTACACAATAACAGCTAAAGTAGTAGTATATATAATTATACATAATATACAAGATAAGTATTTGATTGAATTAGACTTTAAATTTTATATAAAGCTAACAATTTGAATTGATTTATACGTATGACACAGAAGAAGCATCAAATAAGATTTAAAAAATAACAATAACTGCTTTAATACAACTAGTGAAATATGATGCACGGAAAGCCCATCCTCACTAGGAAATCTGGTTCGACCTTCCTTG
This sequence comes from Macadamia integrifolia, assembly GCF_013358625.1. NCBI lineage: Eukaryota > Viridiplantae > Streptophyta > Magnoliopsida > Proteales > Proteaceae > Macadamia > Macadamia integrifolia. The sequence goes on along the minus strand of NC_056558.1, from coordinate 39,383,884 downwards.
AACTATAGTATTAATAGTTAGTAATATTTTTTTTAAATAATTTAATAGTTTGTATTAACTGGCCGCTTTATTGGCCCCCTAATGTGTCCCTAATTAATGTGGGTTCTGAATGTGATTCCGCTTGGAAGCTTACATTCAACCTACCACGTGGTGGAAATGAAACATTATTATGACGTAAGAATAAGGAAGATCATGACGCAGACTAAGTGACGTCAGCATGCCTTTCTTTCTGTTTTTGTCTTCTTTCAAATCTACATGGGACAGAAACGTTAACTGCACCGTTGAATATGAGCTGTATCGGTTGATAATTGTAGTACTAGATTGATAGTTAGGTAGTCTCATAATATCCAAGAACACTTTAATCCATTCATTAAAAAAAAAAAAAAAAAAAAACAAAAACAAAAACAAAAACAAAAACAAAAAAAAAATTAAATAATTATTGACTATAATTTTCGGATCGAGCTCCTCTGCTGCATCAGTTACTGGCGGAGCCTGGTTAAGATTTTGACACGTGGTGTTTACCACGTGTATGGTAGATAATACAAGATCGAAGAAAACGGTCTAATTTTTTGCTTGAAAAATCGACTGGGCCGGATCGACCAAAACCATAAAAAAACCTAAATCTACTCCTTCTTCTCCCTCTTTCCCTCTTCTGGTCGCACAAAAGAAAGCGCCTTCTCCCTCTGCTACGTCCTCTCTTTTGCTCGGAGGCTACCTACGATTCTGGTAGATTTGATGACTAGAAATTGACTTTTACCTTTCGATTCTTGAGATTCAAAGCTCTCTCTGCTGCCATGATTCAGTAGAAATCTGGTTCTGATTTCAAGAAGGCTTGGTGGTGATTCCAAGTTGGGGTTTGGTGGGATGCCAACCCTGAGATTTAGGTGGGATTCCTGATTCATATCCTTCTCTCTTTTTCTTATCTTTTTAGTAACAAGTCAGGTCTGAAAATTCAATACCTTTCACATTCTCTCACTAGTTTCCTTTATTTCTACTTGCTTGATTGATTAGTACTCTGTTAACCTATTTTCTCTTCTGTTCTTGCTTAGATTCTGTTTTACTTGTTAGTCCTTAGTCCTGGTTTCAGGTTCTATTTAAAAATAGTCTTCCCATCGATTTCTAAGTCATTCTCTATGTAGGAGATCTGGAAATTCTCGGTTTTGGTTTCTGATTTCAAATTCTAATTCAGATTTCTGTTCTGCTATTTCCAATGCAAAACACAAAATAATTACATTCCCTATGTACTTGCAGACTCATCTCTTACCTTGTGCGGGTTTCCTTCCTCTGAGAAGAAGAGAGGACACAAAGGGAGAGGGCTTGCTTTCGTATGACCAGAATCGTAGGCAGCCTCCGAGCAAAAGAGAGGACGCAGCAGAGGGAGAGGGCGCTTTCTTTTGTGCGACCAGAAGAGGGAAAGAGGGAGAAGAAGAAGAAGAGTAGATTTAGGTTTTTTTATGGTTTTGGTCGATTCGGCCCGGTTGATTTTTCAAGCAAAAAATTAGACCGTTTTCTTCGGTCTTGTATTATCTACCATACACGTGGTAAACACCACGTGTCAAAATCTTAACCAGCCTCCGCCAGTAACTGATGCAGCAGAGGAGCTCGATCCATAATTTTCTTCATCTTGTCTTTGGATCAGGGTTTAAAAATCAGATTGGATAGATCGATTCTGATAGATCTCAGAGTAGCTCATGTGGAATATTATGGAGTACAAAAGCATAGCTTTCAATTTATAAGTTCGTGCTTAGCAGGGTTGTCAATAATTCGTTCTCTCATTCTTTCTTTTATAAAAATAGGTTGGGTGATGGATTGTCTTGATGGTGGACGTAATGCATATTAGACACTTTGGCTTGATCAATCTATATGGTACGTAGGTAGACAGTCAATACTTTATTATAGTATGTTGTTATAAGCATGTGGCTAATTTATACTGGTGCGTCAGGTTGACAGCTGACACTTATTGTAATTAGCTATAATCCGTCAATCTTTTTACATGAATCATCACGCTCGTCTTTACTTGAAATATCCATATAGTCTATCCCAATAAATTGGGATAAGGTTTTGAATGTTGTTGTTTGTAGCTATCAACTTATAAGATAAGGGAAATGGCTTTAATTAAAAAGAATGGGAAGTCAATCCATTGACTATAAAAAGACAAGAGAGTTCGTGTTTCACGTTTCATTAATTAATTAATGTCTTCACACCTTCACATTTGTTGGTGCTTCTTTATCATCATCAATGGAGTGGCCCCTATAATCAGACACATGGTAGGAGCAAAATGATTAATCCATCTCCTGTGAAAAAGAAAATGATATATGTGGATAGTTTCTTATAAGCCTCTATTGGCCCTGGTACATACAAAGGAGTCGCATTCCCCCATTTATTTAACATATACCATCGCCATTAACAGTCCATATCAAGCTTTAGTTTTTGTTGGCAACAGGCCCACGATAGTTTGGATGTCATTTTTAGTTTTCAAACAGATTTATCTCTATTATGTGACCATACTTTCAATCGTTGGATACGGTTATGGGTAGGAGTGTAATTATGCACATGTGTTAGGTTGGAGGGAAATTAGAGGGAAAGTCGTTTGAGAGGATTCAAATCCATGATTATTGTCTACCACGGGTGCGGTGGTGCGGCGAGCATCAGATGGTCGAGATGACATCGGCACATGTCCCGATATCAGTTCAACCATCGGATGCTCAACGCACCCGCTGCAGAGGTTGTTTTCACTCTTTTTTTCTCCTTTGTTCAATGGTTGAAGTTATGAGCGACCGTGATCACATGCATATATAACCGTACTTAAATCCTCTTATCAATTCTCAAGGAGAGTTTAAAAAAATAAAAATTTTGCTTCTCAATGTGAATTCATTTTAATAAATCGATTTGATTCTTATAGTGAGGACTGAAAAGTAGTGAGAAAGGTTTCTTTAATCTTCACATCCATATAAACTCGCCTTGTATTTATTAGGGTTGTCAAATTCAAGCCCAAATTGATTGGACGAAGATACCGATTGGAAAAACCAAAATTTTTGCTTCTCAATGTGAAGTCATTTTAATAAATCGATTTGATTCTTATGAATGAGGATTGAAAAGTAGTGAGAATGGTTTCTTCAATCTTCACATCCATATAAACTCGCCTTGTATTTATTAGGGTTGTCAAGTTCAAGCCCAAATTGATTGGACGAAGACACCGATTGGAAAAACCAAATTTTTTGCTTCTCAATGTGAAGTCATTTTAATAAATCGATTTGATTCTTATGAATGAGGATTGAAAAGTAGTGAGAATGGTTTCTTCAATCTTCACATCCATATAAACTCGCCTTGTATTTATTAGGGTTGTCAAGTTCAAGCCCAAATTGATTGGACGAAGATACCGATTGGAAAAACCAAATTTATTGCTTCTCAATGTGAAGTCATTTTAATAAATCGATTTGATTCTTATGAATGAGGATTGAAAAGTAGTGAAAATGGTTTCTTCAATCTTCACATCCATATAAACTCGCCTTGTATTTATTAGGGTTGTTAAATTCAAGCCCAAATTGATGGGACCAATCGATACTGATTGGAAGAAACCAAATTTATTGCTTAATAGTTCCGTTTTTGTTTTTGTTTTTGGGAAATCAAAACCGATTAGATCGAACCCAAACAAACCGATAACAACTGGCTAAGCCAAATCGATTACAAAAATAATCAGACCTAACCATATCCGACTCACATCATCAGTTCGCCTTCAATTTGGCCCAAAATTCTGCTAGTCCACATATTTAGCCTCGGACATGATCATCGGTTGTTCACTTAAAAATAAAAATTACTTCAAAAAGATTAGAAAATCCACAAAATTATTACAAAATACTCGAACTCGTGTCATGCTTCTACCAAAAAAAATTATACGATATCCGATTGAGATGAAATGAAGTGTGTTGGAATCACAACTGGATGCTCTACGACTTTTCAGAAGATCCAATCATCTGACTCAGTCATAAAAAAAGACCAAAATACTTCTAGACCTTTTCAATGATGCATCTTCCTCATAAGAAATTGGAATGCAATGAAATCAAAACCGTTGGAAAGATCTGATTTTTTTTGTATCATTACATGGAGAACACTTCTTTTAAAAAATTCATCTTCAATGCCGAAATTGCCCCCAACTGCCATAAATACCGAAAATTCTTCATACGGTATCGGAATGCGACGAAATCAAATGCACTGGATTGAAAAAATTATAATATATTTTTTCATAAGAAATGGTCTTCCAAAAATGTCATTTTCACTGCCGAAAATGCCCCTGATCATAAATAGGTCAATTTTACCAGTTTTGACCTAGAAACCCGCACCACCTACCATAGATGAATCAAACCACTCCATGCACATAATGTGACTATGTTATCTAATCGGTAACATTGAACGCTGCCATGCCATCACTTTCGGCCACGTCACCCAAACTGGCTACATCATCACTGCCACGTGGTCGGGTTGCCAATAAGGACAACTATACAACAACAATAAATAGGTGAATTGATTATCTATTTTTTACAATATTAGATAGTTAAATGAATGATTAGATAATAGGGTTCATTTTGTGATTTCTTATTAATTATCTTCTTAGTAATTAGTTATCCATTGGTTTCAATATTAATTATCTTTTCTTTACAATTGATAAGCCATAATTTAATTACAAATTTAAATGGTTTTTCGTCAAATTTTTTGTCGCTATAGGTTATAAGTGTAATGTTTCATTATGGTTCAAGCACAATAATAAATTGATTAAACTGGTACTAACTGAAAAATTGAAATAAACCAAAACCAAATTGGACCAAAATCGAAATCGATCAAAAACCGATGTCCTTAATGGATTGATTTTTATCTCCCTCATTCTTGGACCATAATCGATTCAGCCCGACCCAAACTGAACCAAACTGACAATTTGACACCCCTCTACTAAAAGCACTCCTATCCAAAAAAGAAAAATATCAAGGGGAAAAAGAACACTCCTTGGTTGCGTGCCCCTGCACCATCGTGGGGATTAATGAGGGGGTGCATATGGGCATTAACAGGGGTGGGGGTGTAATTTTGCCCCTACTATGTCAAGGCATAGGGCTACGTGCCTAGGAAGCATTCATTTCCCCATCTATCAAATGACAATCAAATAATTATAAAAATAGGAAAAAGAAATGCAAACACCGGAGTGCAGATGCCATCGTGCGCCCTCCATGGAATGAAGTATTGGTGTTGTATCAATCATATTACCATAAAACAATACAGATATGGATTAGTGTTATCGACCAAAAAGTGGTCTTTTCTTTTTTTGAATTTTGGTTGGATACTAGGCTGATACTTGACTGATAACTTATACCTATAGCTTGACATCCTCTGAGATGTAGGGTTCACATTAACACTCTCTCTTATTCTTACTCGTAGATTCTATGTAGATGATACTATTCTCTACACTACCATTAGTGTGACGTGTAGATTCCACTATTCTTTATCATTTCCACCTCATAGTTAATTAGATCCGTGTTCAGCTACCTATAGGGGATCATGTCCCAAAGAGGAGAGAGAAGAGCAACATACTAATTATGGGCAACTATTTTCGTCCAAGATGCCCCATGTATCTAAGGTGCAAGACCGCTCTTGGACAAAAAACTTGATCCCATTAATTATATATAAATAGAAAACATATACAAAATAGGGGAGGCCAATGAAGCTTGACGTTCAAATTTTGTTTCAAAACATTTTAGCTTTAGCTTTAGTTACAACCAAACCATTTGTTGGGTAAGGGTTAATGATCAAACAATTAGATTACTTTTATGATGTGGTTTTCTCTTGTTTTTGGGAAATTTATGATGTGGTCCTGACTACTGTTAAACAGTTCATATTTATGTTTAGGCCAAATGTTCTCCGGTCCACCTTATAACTTACCCAATTGCACATCTAGTGCCATGGAAGAGTGATTAAGTGTGGCCTACTCGTGGGTTCCTTTGCTGGTTTCTAATGTGTAATGTGTCCTTCACCCTAATGTGGGTTTTGAATGTACCAATGAAA
>NC_056558.1:39351189-39376253 GCF_013358625.1 Macadamia integrifolia | reverse complement strand
TGCAAAATATATATATATATATATATATTATTTAAGAATACATTTCATAATGGGAGTGTTTGAATAACAACTCTATAGAAATATTTAGAAATTGGTACCTTCTTTTAATTTTTTTTTCAGAAGTTGTTTGAGGTGAGGTATAAAAGGATTTTTCTAAAATAATTTGATTGTGCCATATCATCATTATCAAAATCTGTCCTTGTTCATAAAAATAAAAAAAAAATAAAAAATTCCAAAAGCTATCATTGCCATGAACATTTTTCAAATGCATATATGAAATGACACTATTACCTTGGTTGGAAAAAAATGTTTACATCATACTTAAAAATTATTTTGACTTTGATTAGTGTAATTTGATGACAAGCTGATCCACGTAAGTTGGGGATCCAGCCTAGTTAATCAAATTAAAGTAACTATTAATTAAAAAAATAAAAATAATAATAAAAATTAGAGAAAAAATAAGTGAAAACATAAGTAGACAAACAATTATCACAAACCCTCCATGAAAAACTATAGAAAATAAGTGCAGATTAATAAAGGCCTAGAAGAACTCAACCCCCATAAACTGGCTTACAAGATGAGGGGGCCCAAGATCATATCAATCCCACATCAATTTTCCTTAAAAATCATTGTGGGACCATCCCCCCATATAAGGGATATGGAACCGTAACATACCACCACACTTTTCGAATTCGACGTCCACAGCTACCTACTTTGGATCAAGTAACCTTTCTAAAGGGCTCACTCTACTCTAGGGATTTTTTTCTGGTGGCAACTAGCCCTTTCTTATCGACTCTCACTCTAGCACTAAGTCACCCATTTTCTACGTAGGTTAGGCCGAGAATTGACTGCTCTAATACCACTGATATGGGTATAGAGATTAGAGAATATAGTATTCTTTATCATTAATTAAAAAATAAAATAAAAAAGTTCAAAGTTGCCAAACATAGTTTTATAACCAATCTAAACCAATAGTGGATTGGGGTAGAACTAGAGCTCCCCTCTTTTTCTTTTGCATTTTTACAAAATGAGCTAATTTTGGCTTCAAAATCAATAAAAAGAAATTGAATAATTTAATCTAATTTGGGACAAAGTTTTTTGTCTGAGAGTTCTCCCTGCATCACAGACACAAGAGGTGTGAAATGACCACCCTACCCTTCTTAGTGGTGTGTGCCTTTGTGAAAATGCTAATATACAGATTCACAAATTACTCATAAATATTAAAAGATATATACCATAAACTTTCTCTATAAATAAATTAAGAAATGCTAATTTACAAATTCTTATACACATTCTCTCACACATAAAAATCATTTGCGCTGAGGGGGACCTTAACTGGCAAAATAGGAATTTTATGTAGTATTAAAGGGGGTCGGGCTGGGTCAGGCTACAACGAGTCAGTTCAAGTTGAGCATATAAATGTGTCGGTTTGGTCGGGCGTCCGACGGGCTAGCCACCTGTACCGTAAACACCCATTTAATAAACGTGTCAAGCTCATCGGGCCATAAAAGTGTAGGGCTTAGCCGGGCCTACTGGTGCGGGCTCAGAATTGACACCCCTACCTCATACACACTCTCATTGATCCTCGTGTTGATGCAAAGACCATGCACATGGTTTTAAGTATCTCCGATATCGATACGATACCCTCCGATACGTATCTTAAATTTAGTCGGCCGATACGATACACACCGATACGATACATTGAATTTTTTAAATCATTTCGTATCGATATATATCTTACAATACATACCGATATGCATCAATACACCACTAATACACATCGATATGATACGACATGCCGCTATACAACTCTATAAAAAATATAAAATTGAGGTAAAATGTACGTTTCGGTATGTATTGGTACGTATCGGTGAGTATCGGTATGTATCGATCGGTACGTATCGGTATATATCAGCACGTATCGATGAGTATCAATATATATATATCGGTACGTATCGATACGTATCGGCGCTACGGTCATATAATGACCAATATGGGTAATTTTTCAGAAAAAAACGATTTTTTGAAGGGTTTTTGTTCCAAAGTTGCTGTCAGCCATATTTCTCTCTAACTAAAGTGGAAATCAAGGTTGGGAACAAGGATTTTACATTTATAGGACAACTACAGACCTTGAATTCTTAGTACGATACCCTCAATTTAGTGTTTATGCATAATACATGTTATCAATAGCTTTTTTTAACAAATTCTTAATGCAAAAGTGTTTAAAAAAATGTTTCCTATCCATTTATGTGTGTATCTTTAGCGTATCTTAGTGTATCTCCGATACGATACGATACCTTCCGATACGTATCTTAATTTTGACCGATCGATACGGTGACCGATACCGATACTTTAATTCTTGCCCATGCAACTTAATAGAAGGATAATGATGTTATTTCATACGAGGAAGAAGATAAAGAGAGAGGGTCCCAGTATAATACCTACTTCTTCTCCCTCAACTAGGGGTGTCAATTGGTTGGGCCGGTCCAATTTCGATTGGGCTTAATCGGGCTTAAAGACTTTCAAAGGCTACACCGTGTCCGCCCATTTAACTAATTGGGCTTAATTATTGAGGGCATGGTACGCTTTATATTCGGTCGGTCGACCTCAGGCTATAATCGGGCTTTAGTCGGGCCTTAACCGGGCTACAGACATGTTTAATGTTAAACGAATTTTAACCAGTTTTTAAACAGGCTCTCTTTAAAATGTGCTCTTATATTCTAGCCCACACATGCAAGCTCAAAAAAATGACAATAAATCAATAAATGATACAAAATATTACCATTATTTAAAATATGAACATGTCTTTACTTTTTATTTTTTATTCTTTAATTTGGGGGGGTAAAATAGGTATTCTATAATCATTAAAGGGTAGGGTCAGGTCAGGCCGATGCACGATAGGCCGGTCTCAATCAGGTATTATTTTGTCGATCTCAGTCGGGTGTCCAATGGTCCAAGTAGCAAAATTGAGATCGACTGTTTGTAAATAGGTTGGGTTCAAACTCGATACGTTTAATAAACGATCAGGGCTAGACTGATCTATAAACAATCGATCTCGATCAATTTAGTCTGGTCAGACCACCAATTGACACCCCTACGCTCAACCCTTGACGGTAGGAAGAAAAAATCCCAACCATTGTTCTTATCTTTAGTACGACATCCTGTCGTTGTCTTCTGGTGTCCCCAACTTATCACCATGTGTCTCACGAGATCATCAAAATTAAAATAAAATTAATTTTCACAAAAAAAAAAGGGATCTACACGTTGGAAAATTTAGCCCAAACAGGATAAAATCACCCCCAGTAGCTTACTTTAAGCCTATGCTTATGCAAAGCTGCAGAGGGCAGACCAGAAAAGACACCTTCTCACCTTCTACCTCTCTCCTGTTCAGGTAGGCTTAGGGTCTCCTTGGTTCTTAGTCCTTTCCTCCATATCTTGCCAAGAAAAAATGGAAGAAAAAACCTAACTACTTGAGCAATTCTGCAACAGTGTTGAGTAGTGTAGCAGAGAGAGCAAAGCCAAGAGCAGTCATGGTTGAAAATTTTCTTACTTTGATGTGGGGCTGGTTCACCGCAACTGGGCTTTTCTTTCTATTGAACCTTATGATCGTCACCATAGCCGTCATGTCAAGGTTTGGCACCCAGAAAAATCAACCCCACCTCACTCGAGCACCTTCCGTTCTGGAGCGATTCAAATCCTTCAATCTCAACCGCTACAGATCCGAAGAGGTGAGCCCATTTCCATCCCTTATAACCTCGTTACAGCGACCGGATTCGGTGACCTATCAGACAATGGAGCAGCAGGAGCAGCAGCTTGAGCCTGAGCTTGATCCTGAGCCTGAGCCTGAGCCTGAGCCTGAGCCTGAGCCTGCCCAGGTTGAAGAGCCTGTTCACGACCATCATGTTACTCAATCAAAATCGGAAACGAAACCGAAATCCGGCGACAAGCCGATGAAGCCGCTTCAGAAGGTGAAGTCTGCGGATTCGATATCGGCTTTAGGGTATTTTGAAGAAGAAGAAAGCATTGATCTTCGTAGGCCGTCGACGGTGAAGGAAGGGAAGAGCAGAGCGAACGAATTACAACATTTTGGAGAGGACGAGGAGGTAGATGCCAAGGCCGACGAATTCATCAACAAGTTCAAGCAACAGTTGAAATTGCAGAAACTGGACTCGTTTAAGCAATACATGGAAATGCTTACTAGGGGAGTTAAGTAAAGTAGAAAATTTCTGGAACCCATTTCCTATAGCTGATTTCAACCTTTTTTTTCTTCTTCTATTTAGGGTATTATAATAGTTTTAGATCCATCATCCATTAATGAAGTAGTAAAGAATCTGAGGAAGAAAAGCATTTTCTGCAGTTGATTTCGAAGTCTTTTTTTTTTCTTCTTCTGGGTATAATTGATGGTTGCAGTAGTTTAGTAGATCCATCATCTTCTATCAATGTTGTATTTTTGTTGGATAATATTGTGTTATATATGTGCCCTTTGATTACTTATGAAGCTCCTGAACTTTGTTTTCTCTCTCTGAGTCTCCTGGTTCTGTAGAATCTTTCAGCATCTCTGGCGCGAGGAAGACGACGCTTTGCTGTCAAATGACCGAAATGTCCATACGCCATAGGGTGTTTTGACCATTGTACCCCTCATCCATACACTGCTTACCAATACGTATGGCCCATTATCGACTTATCGTATCCTTCGCTGGCGGGTTGTGTGAGTGCGAATAAACTTCAAAAAGTAGCTTTTCGTTAAAAGAAGAGCCTTTTTTTTTTCTTTTAGATACAATCCATTTGTATCAATACCGTCAATTTGGTATATAATCTCTAGTGACGAAAACTTTCTCGACAAAAAAATCTGTATACGATGGAGAGTGAGACTAGACAAAGATAGAAAAAGCGCCTGAAGCTAGCCAGCCGCATTGTGATAATGTTTCGAGTAGTGATTAATTCACCAGCGGGTGATCAATCTTGGTCACCCACCAATGAAGGTAAAAATGGCATCTAATGGCCTAAAGATGTGAATTTGAAATCCTAATTGTTTATCAAAATCGAATTGAGTTATTTACATCGAAATCTTGAAATCGTTTAGTAAATGATTTGGTTTCGATTTTAAAATTGAAATCGTTTAATAATTTAATTTAGTTTTAGTTTTAAAGTTTAATCGGTTGGTACCAAGTCGGCAAGGAATGAAATCTGATCTCACTACTCTTGGGTTCTATACTCTAAATGGTTATGGAATGAATCGATCCCTCCAAAAGTGGGTTTTTCTGTTTAGCAAATCTTTAATGGAAAAATTCCGACAGATGATGCTTTGATGAGTATTGGTATTCCATTGGCTTCCAAATGTTTTTATTGCAAAGATCTTTGGAGGGAATCAACAACCCACATTTTATTGGGTGGGTACAACTGCTTCTAAGGTTTGAGATTTATTTGGAAAAACAATTGATATTGATGTTATTCCAACTCAGAATCTCAAAACTAGAATTCTTTATTGGTAATCTCTATGTCAAAGGTATTTGTGAATACATAACTGGTCTATTACCATCATTTATTGTCTGAGAAATATGGCGGGAAAGAAATAACAAAAGACACAGTGAAAACTCTCGTGTTATAACTACAATAATTGAGAGAATCAAATATTAGATTCATGAAATCATTTACCCAACCAATTTTTCTAAATCCCTTTCTTTTGAGAGACAAGCTTATATTGCAAGTTTTTAAATTAAACCCACCAATTAGTGGGGTTAAAGCTCCAATTCCTATTTATTGGTGCCCTCCATTTTATTCTGTTAAACTGAATGTGGGTGGTGCAAGCAAGGGGAATCTGTGTATTATTGGTGGGGGAGGCATTATTAGAAACAACAAAGGGAAATGTTCTGGCAGCTTTCTTCAATTTTTATGGGGTATGTACAAATTTGGTGGCGGAAATGAGAGCCCTTAAAGATGGCTGGGTATTATATAAGGATTTGGGTCTGTCTGACTTTTATATTAACTCTGACTCCTTCCTAATTGTGAAACTTATCTCTCAAAGATCATGTACATTGTGGAACTACTGGTATTGCCGTATTGGTTTTAGGAAGTAATCAACCTCTACGATTCCCTAAAAGCTCATATCTCCTTTTCATTTTGGGAAAGCAATCATGCAGTGGATTGGTTAACCAACTTTGCATATGATTCTACTATAAATTCGGTTTTCTATGGTAATAATGATCTCCTATTTAATATTAGTTACATCATTCGGGAAGATAAAATAGGGGTCCGTTTAATAACGTTTTAAGAAACACGTTTCTGCCGTTTTTGTTTTCAGAAACAGCAGAAATGGAGTAAAAAGCGTTTGATAAAACTGTTTCGTTTCATTTATTTTCAGAAATAGAAATATAAATTTTTACTTATTTATGGTTCAAGAAACGACCCAGGTGAAACAAGTTCAACTTGTTTCGCTGTTTTTGAAAACGACTTGTGGCCATTCTTTCACTAGTTACTATCGACTTCTAAAAACATGACTTATCAAATACCTTCAATTCCGTTTCTGTTTCTAGAAACGAAAATTTATGTTTCTGCCGTTTCTTGAAACAGAAACGACAAAAACATTATCAAACAGGCCCTAAGATTACCAATTTTAGAATGTAATCTTTCTTCTTTTGTAGGTTTTCCTTTTGGGTTTTGCGAGTGTCAGAGTGATTTGTATCTCATGGGTTGGGGTAAGGCGAGCTATGTTCCCCCCTTTGTTTCTCTTATGTAATAAAATTTTAGGGGCTTCCCCGGGTCGCAGATAACATTAGGGTTAAAAAAAAAAGTTTAATCGGTTGGTACGATTTGTAATCGGGCCTGTCGGTGTCAGGCTTTAATCGGGCTACCTTAAATGGACTTTATACGGGTCTTAAACGAGCTATGGACCTATTTAATTCTAAACGGGCTATAAACATGCCTACCCTAAAATCCTTCTTTAAAGGGATTAAACTATTGGCTTTAAAACTACTAGAAGATAGCATTCACAATTCCGAAACCAAGGGAATCATGTCTTTAATAATTGAACAATTGATAACAATTGAATGTCCCATTTAGCAAGATCCAAGAGAAATTACATATATATATATATATATATACATATCCAAGGGAATCATGTCTTTAAAATGTTATCTAAGTTGCAAGAATTACACTATTTTTAACAATTGAATGTCCCATTTAGAATGTGGATATTTTAGTCTTATATATATTCTTTACTCATATTTTGTAGTATTAGTGGTAAAATAGATATTTAGACATTTTTTAAGGGGGTCGGGCCAATCGGACTAAATGAGTCGGTTCTAGCGGGCTTCTTAAGTGTGTCGGGTCGGTCGGACGCCTGACGGGCTAGTGGCCTGCACTGTGAATGCCTGTTTAATAAATAGGCCGGTTCAGGTTGAATCTTAAGCGAGTCGGGCTCGTTCGGGCCTACCGGTGCGGGGTCAGGAATAACACCCCTAATTAAACCTATTAATATATACTTAGTAAGTTTAAGTCATCAAATCTTAAGTTTACATATATTTTAATTAAAAAAATTAAGCTTACACTAAATAACTATTTAAAAAAAAAAACATATAACAATAAATAATTCAATTCAACATCAAATTTTACATTTATTTCACTAAAAAATTTAAAGGTAAAAAAGTTGTTTAGATAAGAGATTAGAAAACATAAGAAAACCATTTTTAATATATGAAATGGTTTATTTAGTGATTCAGTTTTGATTTTACCTTTAAAAATCTTGCATCAAATTTAGTCGAAGTGTCTACACCAAAACCAAACCGATTAACACCCTCATAATGGCTTTAAAGAGTCTCTTCTTAGAATTAGGGAAGAAAAATGCTACCTGATCGTATGGCCCACATATATGGAGAAGTGGAGAGGGGATTGTGAAAAGACATTTCTACTCCTTTTCAACTTCCCTATGTATCTAGGCATACAAAACAAGGATAGACACCCTTTTTTTTACCCTATGTGCGAACCATTTGTGGGTGTTAATACCGATTTGAATCTGTTACGATCCCATATCAGCTTATGGCGACTGATCCCACATCAGTTTCCTATGTGAATTGATATGAGTTGATATAGTCTTGGGTCCCCTTACCTTATAAGCTAATTTATGGGATTGAGTTCTTTCATGACCGTAACAGTGGTATCAAAGCAACAGATCCTCGGTTCAAGCTACGCATGGAAGAGGCGACCTAGTGCCAGAGTGAGAGCCACTAAGAAATGGCTACCTACCGCTAAGCAAAACCCCTGGAGCAGAGTGAAAGCCACTAACAAATAACTACCTAAGTGGTAGTGCCAGAGTGAGAACCCCTAGAAAAAGGGCTACCTATTGTTAAGCAGAAATCTTGGAACAGAATCAAAACAGTGAGAGCCGCTAGAAAATGGCTACCTATTGTTAAGTAGAAATCTTGGAACATAATCAAAGCCACTGAGAAAGAATTACCTAAATTGAAAGTCAGATTCGAAAGCATGATGGTATATTACCGGTAACAAAATCCTCATCCGAAACTAATCCCTCAAACCATGATCCCCTAGAATTTATCTTTTTTAATTTTTTTTTGGATAATAGAATGCATATTCCAAGGAATCAACCCATACATGTCGCGCTCATTAAATCCAAGCAGGATACATTCAAAGTTAAAGGAGAAGCATCATTCAGGTGCAGGTCCGTAGGCATTTTTTATTCCAGTTATCAAAAACAACCTTTTGATCCTTTTTTGCTTCGCTTTGGAAGTGACATGTAAAGAGGATATACGGACCCAAGGCAATAAAATTTAATGCTTTTGCCTTTTAATTTTTTATTATGCTTTTGGTGCACAAAGTCCCATCCAATAAAAAGAAAAAATGTACACAGAATGAAGGACCAATAAGTTACTTACATGTATGCCCTTGTGTTTGACGGGAAAAAAATGTCCAGAGGCAAAAACGAATGATTAGTCGTTCATAAACTATCACAAATATGGGCATTAGACTATATTGGACAGGAAGCGTATCATTTTCTTGTCCATTCACTCTCAAAGTCTTACCAAACTTGCAGTTTGCAGCTCATCATAAATAATGATGGCATGGTCTTTGCAGCTTTCTCTAGTTTCTTTGGTATTTGTTCTAATTCTGTGGTTGAGCTACGTGTTTTGAGGGATAGTTTTAGGTTATGTATGGATTTGGGTTTCTCAGATTTTTCTATTAGCTCTGATTCTACTTTGATTGTGAACTCAGTTTCTCATAGGTATTGTGATTTATGGAGTTGGTATTGGTTTCAGGAGATTATGATTCTATGTGACTTTCTTCGAACTTGAATCTCTTTAATTTTTCAAGAGAGTAATAGAGCGGCTAATTGGTTGGTGAACTTGGCATGTGCTTTAAATACGGATTCAATTTTTCTTGGTGACCAAACTCTTCCTAGAGACTTTAGCCAGATCATTAGGGAAGATAAAACAGGGTGGCCGATATTTAGAATGTAATTTTTTTTCCATTGGGTTTTTTGATTGTTCTTTAAGAATGCAAGTGCTTCTGTTTATTGGGGGCTGGGGTAAAACGTGTTATGTTCCCCCTTGTATTCCTTTTCTATTTTATTAATAATATCTTAAGGGTTTCCCGGGGTCCCAAATATTATTCAGGGTTAAAAAAAAAAAAAAAATCTTACCAAACTTTAGTACATCTTATGGAAAAAAATTCATTGGCGTTTATCTCTTTTTTCCTTTCATTTTCTCTGTTTCCTGGAAAATCCCACCCCACCTCTAATTTCTTTATCTTTTATTAAAGTTTCCACCCAGGTTTACCTTCTAAAGAAAACAGGACAGTATGGTTTTAGTTGGCCACAACATCAAATATATATGGCAACAAATAATTCCCCATCAATGACTGTAATTTTACTTGTTTATCAATTTTTAGTTTGATTCTTTTTTAACAAAGTTTTTGATGGTATAGTCCAGATGTGACCACCATCACTCTCCACCTCTCCGCTATTGTCATGGTTGCGTTGGGCCATGGACTCATTCACCATGGCCACTTGATCCTTCTTTTTTTAGCATGATGGGGTGGAATTATCTACACTTTACCCTACTCATATTAAAATCAAAATGACTTGGCTCAAAACCCATGTTATGAATTATAAATTGGATGTGGTTTCGAAAGAAACATAGGGTGTAGGGTCCTCACTTTTTTGTGAAATGATGTACGAAAGAATTGCACATATATGTAGGGGTGTCAATCGGTCGGGCCGGTCTGGTTTTGGTCAAGCTTAATCGGGCTTGAAGACTTTCAAAGGCTACACCGTGTCCGCCCATTTGACTAATCGGGCTTAGTAATTGAGGGCATGGTACACTTTATATTTGGTTGGTCGTCCTCGGGCTATAATCGGGCTATAATCGGGCTACCTTAATCGGGCTTTAGTCGAGCCTTAACCGGGCTACAGACATGTTTAATGTTAAGCGGGCTTTAACCGGTTTTTAAACAGGCCCTCTTTAAAATGTGTTCTTATATTTCGGCCCACTCATGCAAGCCCAAAAAAATGAAAATAAATCAATAAATGATACCAAATATAACCATTATTTAAAATATGAACATGTCTTTACTTTTTACTTTTTATTCTTTAATTTGGGGGGCAAAATAGGTATTCTACAATCATTAAAGGGTCGGGCCAAGTTGATGCACAATAGGCTAGTCTCGGTCGGGCGTTATTCGGTCGGTCTCGGTCGGGCGCCTGACGGTCCAAGTAGCAAAACCGAGACCGACCATTTATAAACGGGCCGGGCTCAAGTCCGACAGTTTAATAAATGGTTTGAGTCGGGCCGGTCTATAAACGGTCGGTCCCAGTTGATTTAGTCGGGTCGGGCCACGAATTGACACCCCTACATATATGGTTTGTGAATCTTTTTACCCTTATATTATTTTATAATATTTTAAATCCAACCAAACATAGCTAAGTAGCTAAAATTTATATGGACTAATGCTTGTGAGTTGTGATAGGCCCGTAAGTGCCATCTGACACAAATATTATTTGGGATTCTCATTTTTTGTCTTTTTAATTTATCATATATATATATATATATTTATTTGGAGACAATGTTAAAACTAGTCATTTTGAAACGACAACTACTCTTGAAAATGGCACAATAGTAAATCACTTTAAATTAATATTGAAAACCGTCTTTTACCTTTTATTTAAAGAACTTTTGAAAACAAGACAATGAATAATCTCAGAGAAGCTTACATGAAGGCAAGAAGGACCGATATGAATAGATAATATTTCGGAAGAGCAATCATCTGAAGCAGCGAAATGATAATTTAAATGTTATTTTTTGATAAATGAGTAAGTTTTCAAAGTAAATTTGTCTATATCATACCTCTGGAGTTGCTTGAAAACCTTCTATTCTCTCCCCCAACCAACCCCCAAAAAAAAAAATTCATATAAAATTTTCAGTCATGTCTAACCTCTAGAGTTGCTTCCCCCCCCCCTTCCCTTCTTTCTTCCTCTTCCCTTTTTTAGGGTTGGATTTTTTCTGCACATATAAAGTTGACAAATGCCATGTCCACTATCCATGTAGGAGCCACTCTTGAAAATTTGCCACATCCTACCTGCCACATGTTAAGATGATAGTTCTCATAACCCTACTTTGATTGAACAAACTTTTAGAAAGTTTTAAGTAGTTAGGTTATTAAGTTGATAAATCCATGTAATTTTTTTGCACGCATACACAAATTTACAAGGTTGATAAATACCACGTCACTATCCATTTAGGAACGTTTCTGAAAATTTGCCTTACCCTACTTGCCACGCGTTAAGATGATAGTTCCCATGACCCTATTTTGATTGAAGAACATTTTCTTTGAATATTTAAGAAACTGTTTTGGTTTAAATAATTTAAAATTATGCAGCTTCTCATCTGTCTGGGTGGTGTAGTTGGTTATCACGCTAGTCTCACACACTAGAGGTCCCCGGTTCGAACCCGGGCTCAGACATCTACCTTTTTATTTGATAAATATATATATTTTTAATAATGAACGTGGGTTTGGGTTGTAAATAAATCAATTTTTTTAAATAATTTATTTATTTATTTGTTTTTTTAATAATGAACGTGGGTTTGGATTGTAACTTGTAATAAATGAAAATATTGGGTTCAACATGTTGTAGGTGAGTCTAATGAAATACAATACAGATGTGCCCTACAGAGTGCCGTCAATGGAGGATTCCCTTACATTTTTGTGGGGTCAGATAATGCCTCTCTTATAGATGCAACTAATAGACAATCCCCTCCTCCCCCCATTGACATTTTTGGTATTGTCTGTGATGCCAAAATCCTTACCTCCAAATGTAGAGAATGTAATTTCTCTTTTATCTCTAGGGAAACAAACTATGTTGCTTATTTCCTAGCCGGAAGGCCCCGTCTGTGGCATGTAAGACAGATTGGCCACTTTCCATTTCTTGGCTTCTAGATCTTTGTAATCAGGATGCCTTGAACTCCTCATGCCCTCTTTTGGAATAAAATTTTCCCTTGCCAAAAAAAAAAAGAATACAATACACTCATCTTAGGATAAGGGTGTCAATGGATCCAATCCTGTTTGATTTACATATTGATTGGGTGCAAATTAAACCACTGGATAGGAATCATCTAAAATCAGAATAATTTTGCATTTAATCCTATTTTATTGGTTTTTAAATCGATTTACATGCAGTTTGTACTTTTGTAGTGCCGATTTTGAAAAATGATTTGATTTTAAATTCACTTTTTATCTAAGAAGATAAAAATAAAAACAAAAACCTAACATAGAAGTAAACCACCAATATAGAAACACAAATTGAAATCCAACATATTCCATTTATAATCATGGAATAAGGCTGAGTTGGGATAAATAGGATCCATGTAGTTGACCCAATTTAGTTGATATAAGGCTTTTTTTTTTTGGTAGAAATTTAGTTGGTATAAGACTGATATGAGTTGAAAAGGCAATAATAATAGTGAGTTTGGATTGTAATATATGAAACATTGACTGATGCTTCTTACACTATGACTAACGTATAGACGTTGTATTGATGATCCCGACTGTTTCTATGATTTAGGCCAATTACTTGAACCATGGTCTATGGTTTAGGCCTTTTCTTGTGCGTATGAGACAATTTGACCGGACTCCACTTATTGATTATCTGAAGCTTGTAATTTTGGATATGGACATGCTTGTAGAGCCACGATGGCTGATGTAACAAAAATTAAAGGTATACTAGGGATTTTTTCAGACCTATCTGGCTTAACCATAAATCTGGACAAAAGTTGTTGTGCCTTTAGCTCTAACGTGTCATCCATAGACAAGGCTAGAATCAATAATATTCTTGGCATGAAATCTATGGACCCATCGACTATTTATTTGGGTACCAACTTGTATCACCCCAGAGCTAGAAGTAAGAGTTTCAAAGTTACCATTGATAGGGTTCATGCCAAATTAACTACTTGGAAAACTAACTCTTTGTCTTTTGCAGGAAGGACGGTTCTTCTATAGTTAGTTATGGCATCCATTCATTCTTACTTAATGTCCTTGTTCCTTTTTCCCAAATGTATCACTAATAAACTTGATTCCATTAATTTACGTTTATGGAATGGTGACTCATCTTCAAAAACTAAAACTCATCATTGGTTGGCATAAAATCTGTACCCCTAAGGCCATGGGTGGCTTGGGTATTCGAAAATCGGATACTCATAATCGAGCCCTTCTCTTAAAACTTGGATGGAGACTTTTAACAGAACCTCAATCATTTTGGGCCAAAGTACTCAAAGCGAAGTACTTCCCAAATCGATTCATTTTTCATCCATCCACTTGTAAAAAGAGGGGCTCACCACCTTGGAACAGTATCGCATACATCATCCCCACCCTCTCTAAAATGGTCTTAAAGGAAATAGGTAATGGCAATTAGATTGACTTTTGGTGGGACCCTTGGATCCCATCTCTCATGAAACCATTAGCGCCCATTGTCCACCCTCAGGTCACCTCTTCTGAAACAAAGGTATCGGATTTTTTGTGTGATCAACAATGGAATATTCCTCTCTTAAATTCTATGATTCCTGTGTCGATACTTCTTCAATTTTGAATATACCTATCTCCTCACACCCGGACCGATGGAGGTGCCATTTATCTAAAGTTGGACTCCTCACTACCAACGTAGCTGCAAATTTTTTAACTTCTTCATTTGCTAATTTGACTGAAATATCAAACAGGTGTACTTGCTCTTCACCATGTTCACACTGGTGGCGATTCTTATGGAAACTCCATATCCATCCCAAATTTAAGTTTTTCTTTTGGAGGTTAATGCATGATGGACTTCCGACTAGGGATGTGACTGGGAAATGGATAGCTGTGGACTACTCCTGTGCATTCTGCGGAAACCACCATGAAACGACTTGGCATCTTCTCCTATCTTGCAAGATCACAACGCACATATGGGTTATAAGCCCTTTTTCTGCATGTTCTTTCCAAGCTTTAATAATGTACTTTTTTAAGACCTTGCATCGGTCAAGGGATGACTTGAACCGATTCATTTCTATTTTTATAAAATTCTCCTACTTATGGTATTATATAAATAAGATTCTATTTCAGAAAACCAAACTCAATCCCAACCAAATTATGAACCATGCTTTGTGGTGGGTTACTAAATCACTATGATGAGGTGCACAATTCTACCTCCACCAACAACCAAATTCTTAAATTCCCTCTTCTCAACCATCCAATCATGATCTGTGCTATTAAAACTGAAAACACCATGACTGGATGGGTTGTTTGTTTTATTTCTCATGGTAGATGCAATTTACTAATGACCGACTACATAATGACAGGAAACACTTTTGAGGGATGCGCGAGGGCGGTACTATTGGGACTCAAGCAGGGTTCAGAGAGAAAATGGGAAATAAAGAAAGTCTGGAGTAACAATTCTTTTTTGACAAAACTAACTTTTGATCTTTCCTCAACTCTTTGGCCACTAAGTGTCACTCCTATTTTTTTGGCTGTATATAAACATTGGCAGCACTCAAACTTCTGTTTTAAACCATCTCAAGAGATGGTTCTTTTGCTAGATAGATGGGCTTATCATTCGATGATTAGGAAAGAAATGTTGTTTATAAATGATTGGGACGGATGTATTTAACTTTTTTATGTTAATGGTATTTCTCAATTCATCAAAAAATATATATATATATATGCTTGAATAAATAAGTATATTTTCTACCAAAAACAGAAGGATCACATTTACTTGGAGCCCAGCTTACACTCTAGCTAAGTTTGGGCTAACTTGGGCTGGCCCGTGTAAGGTTTCTAAGTCCAATCCCTTTGGTAATGGGCTGGGGCCGGGATGGGTACCTCTCAGCCTGGCAAGATGTGCAGGACTATTTGTGGCTTTGTGCTTATACTCCTTTTAAGAAGGCTCTCCACACATGCACCATGCTGAGGAATCTCCACATAGGGAACCCTATTTCTACTGTGGAGAAAGTGTTAGCCAATGCCACCATCAAATAGTTAGGTCACCCTTTCCATTATCCATATGTCAAGTTAAAATTTGTGGACATTTAAATGTTGTATAGGAGACTTGTAGAGGGCGGACCTTGGCACAATAGTAAGATTGCTTCATTACAATTTAGTGATCGTGAGTTTGAGTTGAAAAACAGTCTTTTTGTTAAGTGAAGGTAAGACTGCATACATTATGACTCTCCTTAGACCCTATAGTGTTGGGATCCTTGTGTACTCAATGGATCGCCTTTTTATTAAGGGTGTCAATTTCAAACAGAAATCGAATACCGAATCCGAAATCGAGCATAATTAATTGGACCGAACTAAAACAAATTAATTCGGTTCAAATTCTATTTGAGTATGTGAGTATGGACCTCAGTTTGGCTCAGTTTCGATTTAGGGTGTAAGAACCGTTGGATTAAACCAAAACTGAACTGAATTGTTCTTAAAAGAAAAAAAAATATGAAACAACCCTAGTGTTTTTTGCAATTTATCATCACATATTTACATACTAAGACAATTTTGGAGTTGGCAATTGCCATAAGGCCCATAACTTGAGCCCATTATGGCCTTTGGTCCATCATAGTCATGGTTCAAAAGTGGAATCGTCTTCATAACCCAATTAAAACTGAGTTACAAAGCCGAATTAAAACTGCATATTAGAACCGAAATAATATTGAGCCAAATTGAATCGACTTGAGTATCTAAATACAGAACCAAATCAGTTATTGGTTCGATTTTGGTCCACCTTATCATCATTCAGAATCAAACCAAAAACCAAACCAAATAACCAGACCGAACCAATTGACACCCTTATTTTTTATAGGGTATTTGTTTGCCTATTCCTTCCTGGTAGAGTAGCTTAAATCTTGCCTCTGCTTCCCTTTCTTTTTTCACCCTCTTGAAAAAGAAAATGGGGGTTTGACCACAACAATTTTACCGAATTACTTTTTTATTAAAGACTTTACTCAATGATTTATCATATTACATACATTACTTCAATATTGGTGTGCTAATAGTGGGAACTATACCCACTTCTTCCCCTTAGAGCAACGGTAAATTTTTTCCATGTATAGTCAAACTTATGATCTAATTTTTTTATACCAATAATATGAATGACTTCGTATTTTATTATCCACATTTTGACTAAAATTGACTGGTGGATCGTGCTTTTTTTCTTTTTATTATTTTTAATGGGAAATTGTTCCCTTAAAATATATATATATATATATATATAACTAAACTGTTCCCTTAATTTCACAAATGAGTTTGACAAGAAGAATTGTGAAATACCCGCTGTGTCTATTGTTCAATTAACTTATTATTACTTAGGAAAAGAATGCCTATCTGCTTTTGTGTGTCTATGTCTTGATACAACATGTGTGGAAAGATCATGATGCCTTACACTAAAGATGCTTTTGTGCGTCTTTTCATTGACACACACATTAGCATATACCTGCACCAGCAAGATAGCGTTCTCTTGCCTTATTTATTTTTGCCGGTCTATCTTTTTCATTATCTGAAGAGGTCCCAAATAAAAGATTTGATGCAGTAGATATTTTGAGGGATTAAGAGCATTGCCAGTCTCCCTATGTCCATCTCTTTCCTCCCTCCTATCAATTGACATATTTGCTCCCTATTGTGGTAGGAGAGAGAGAGAGAGAGAGAGGGTTAGCGTATGTTACATAAACGAATAAAGAACTCAAACACAGATTTTAATTTAACGAAGAAAATCATATCTACTTGTTAGATATACAAAAGAAAATGTTGGGAACTATTGAATGTTCAACTGACAGTTGAGAATCCAAATACATCTGCATCAATGTGTAAATAACAACTCAGCCTCATCTCAACTAAATTGTGTCAGCATCCAAATCAATGTGTAGTGTTCGTAAATGCTCCCAGGTTTCTAATCAACTATTGATAGTTTTAGGATTTGTGAATCAATTTCCATATAAAAAAAAAATCATGTATATATAACTTTTGGATCAATCTTAGCGAAGGTTTAGAAACCCTACTCGAATATCGGAATAGTCTAAACCTTAGGACACAGAATTGAGCAAGAAGAAAAGATTTTAAAGATCTCTGATTTTGAAATTTTTGATCGGAAAATCTTTATAGATCTTGCTACAAAAGTCATGTTTCATTGATTTTTTTATTATTTTACTCAAATATTAGATTTTTGAAATTTATGATCCAAAAATCCTTACAGATCTTTATACAAAAGTAAAGTTTCATTGATTTTTTGCTCATTTACTCGGATATTTGATTTTTGAAATTTATGATTAAAAATCCTTATAGATATTGCTACAAAAGTTATGTTTCATTAGATTTTTTTTTAAATATTATTTTACTCTGATCTTTGATTTTTGAAATTTACAAAAGTTATCTTCCATTGATTTTTGTGTATTTTACTGATTAAAAGAAGAAAAAAACCAAAAATAAAAATTAAAGATCTAAATGCATTCATAAATAATTCGTAAGGAGTTGAGAATCAGAGACAACTGATTTCAATTTTATTCCAATCCGATTCTTTAAACCATGATCTTAGCTCTCTAAAGCTCTAACAATGTTTTAAAAATTGAATTGAATCCAAAACTGACATATCATACTTTGCATTTTTGGATCGAGACTGATCAAGATTTTGATTCTAGGTTTTTAAACTGCTTCTTGATACTTATAAAAAGTACATTGAGAGCTTGGTGCTTGAATGATGAGTTTGATCTACACATATTTTAATGATGATGATGTTGTTGTGGTTGTTTGGCTTATAATACAATTTTTTTTTTCTTGTTGGAAGGCTTATAATGCATATTGCATGATGTATCTTAAATCATAAAGCTTGAATATCACGTGTATTGCATGTGACTTCGGATTAGTTAGCAAATATATATACTTATTTGCAATGATATGAAAATATACATTTTAAAGTGTTCATAGTAACATACCTATACTATCTCTCACATGCATCCACATGCTCTCCCTCCTTTTTTTGGTAAAAGGTAGAGATACGGATTTAGTTTATGGTATTGCCGTATTGGTACAAGTATAGATCATCGTTAATATAAATATTGTTAGTGTACAATGTCTTGTATTTTGTTCTAGTTTAATCCATGGAATACTGGTGCAGGCGCCTCGATAGAATAGAACGGTGGTTTTGCTTGTTGGTAAGCAAGCCGTGGGGGTTACAAGCAGGGTAGGAGGCTCCCTGCATAGTGGGGGGGGGGTGTAGGGGGTGCAACCCCCCGCTCGAATTTTTTATTTGAGGATAGTTTTGTATTTTTCGGTATTATGGTTTTCGCTATATATTTGTAACGAGATTTTATTTCTCTAAAATGCAAGCACTATTGAGAGGTGTGAGGACGAACGTTGTAACTCTATTCTCCATTGATAATGAAACAGAATCTCATTTCACCGAAGATGTAACCAATCTTATCGAACCTCGTAAACTTATGTGAAATTGTTTGCTCTTATTTTTTCATTACTTTCTGCATCGTTTTTAGCATTGCGTTTCTAATGATATTGATTCAGATTAACAGTATCGAATAGAATTGAATGATTTTCCTTCAAAGAATTTTAAACCCTTTTATATTTTGAGCTACCTAGTTGTTATACCACTGATTTGGTATCGGTTAGTTATCGATATTAATCATGGCCGATAATGATATGAATTGATCGATACAGTCGATTTCGATCCATATGGCCTTACATGCCTGAACATGTGAAGATAGACAAAGCATGACATGAATTCCTTTATGCATAATTGCTAATGTCATGCACTATTATTTATCAAAAGGTTCCATGCTAAAGAACAGAAGACCACATGCTCTGCTTAAATTATCAATAACATCTTTTCATTGAGAAACTCCCAATTTATCGCTTCTGGTTTAAACGATTTCGGTTCATAAAACGTTCTTAGATTATGAAAAATGACTTTTTGAGAACTAATCAGCTTGATATAGTTTGATCTACCAATGGTGTTGGTAGCATAGGGGTGAAAATGCCCTTAACCTATCACCGCTTTAGTTGGCTGGTTGTGGGTTCGAGTCTTGGCATACCCATTCTCGTCCATTGGTCCTGCGGAAGAGCTGCTTGCTATATGGAGGCTTGTCTTAGGGGCTATGATCATTACCATAGAGCACCCTTTTTTGTTATAAAAAAAAAAAAAGATATAATTTGATCCATCTGATTCATATTGATGTCGATATTAAGATATGTTGAAACTGATACTGATATTGATACTGATGCTGATACCATGTTTAAGAACCTTGCATGAAATTATCACCATGGTCAAAATGGCTTCCTAAATTAGCTAAACCCTTTTGAAAGGAAACATAAGAGAAATAGAAGGGGGAAAGGGGAGGAAAACGAGGAAAATTATGCTAACAGAGTCCAGCCTGGCATCAGAAGTCTATAATTGACTTTGGCCAGTTGAGAGGTCTGACCTCCACCAATTATAATTGGCCATGTAGAAACTAAATATAGATGGCTAGGTCTGACTTAAATCATTAAAAATGAAAATTTCAACATATGTTTTATTTTAAAGAAAAAAGGTCAGTTTAATTTCTAACATTTTAAAGCTATGGTATTTTATACAAATATAAATTATTATTCTATCTAATACGTTTTTTTTTTTGGAGGTGGAGGTGGAGGTGGAGGTGGAGGTGGAGGTGGGGGGATGTGTCAAAGCTCAATTAATATATTACGATAAAAAAGTTTTCTGAGCCGACCACGAGGTCACCCTTGCATTCTCTCTCACACATCAGATGATCCCTTTACCTCTTATTTATGCTCTTTATGTCCTTTGAAAAACAAAAATCTTGTATATTATTTATAGAAAAAATATTCTATTACGCTGGTGTAGGGATTCCTTCCCATGTCCTAACATATTCTGACCAGTGAACCCCATATTGATATTGGGAGAAATCTCTATTATAATGCCAGTATGGGGATTTTTTCCATGTCCTTTCATGGGACCAATGAACGTGAACCCTTTTGTTTACAATGCCGTCTTCTATGCAAATATTGGTGTGACTATACTAGCGTACATTATAGATGTTAATATTATCAATCAGACAAATTATTTAGAGATGAGGCCAACTTTTTTTTTTTTTTCAAGCCAAAATTATTGGACCAGAGAATTCCCAAGAGATTGTCTTGAGATATCGCCCATGAAGCAATCCCTGCCTATGGAAACTAAAGCTTTCTTTCTACTCTAATGGTTTCAGTTTACTGTATGTCTGTGCATTCTTCATAATATCTAGCAGAAAGAAGGGGTAAGGGAACCTTAAGAGGATAATTAAGTTGGTAAGAGACATTCACCTCAGAAAGTGTGTGATTTTGAGTTCGATTTCTCTTTCTTTCTTGGGGTCACTCACACGGGATGTTTAACGTTCTTCACTGCTTTCAATAAAAGTTGAATAATTATTTATTAATCTCGATATAATTCAATCCATGCAAATGTGGAATCACTATAAATCCACGAGACTAATTAAGCCAAAGACTTGAATAACTGTTGTTAGGAAGGAAAACAAAAAATGGTGGCGGGAAGATTAAAAAAGGTAGAAATCCTATTAGGTGATTCTCCATTTTGTGAAAATTAGGGGGGGGGGGGGGGGATTGGGATGGGATGGGAGAAGGTAGAAATCCAAGTAGGTGATTTTCCATTTTGTAATGAAAAAAGGGGAGGGGGCGATTGAGAAAGGCAGAAATCCAAGCAGGTGATTTTCCATTTTGTAATTATTAGGCATTTTTCTACACCGACACCATCTGTAGCTTCGTAAGAATTCCAGAAACCACACCCTTAACACGGTGAAGGGTCTAAAGGTGAGAGAGAAGCTTCTAAGAATGTTGAGTCGGTTGAGGCAAAAACACCAAAAACAGATACCTAGCATTCACTAAAAGTCACCCTAATCACTATTCTTCACAAATTATAGTTGAATTCCCATTTCCCAGACAAAGAATTCCTCAAAGATTATATTAGTAATTAGTAGATTCATAATAGATTCACAGAGAAATCTTCCCATCCCAATTGAAGTCAAAAACCCAAGTGGGTTTCTCTGTTTCTGCAACTTTGATAAGTTGACTTGCCAGCCACTCGCAGTTACTGTTTATTAAAATTAAATTAGATTCCAAGATTAAAAACTACATAACTACATTTTATATCCAATCTAATCTAATAATTCCAAAGCTAATGGGTAGTTCGTTGGATTTGGTTCTGAATTTCTGATCCGAACATCGAAGCCGGCAATTAAAAAACACACCATTACTGGCAAATTGCAAGAACAGAGCTACGCCATTCACAATAAGACAATCTTAACCATTTGATAACATGGAGTGGGTCCCCTCAAACAGATTGAAGATTACGCGGTGCCAACCTCTGATCAAAGCTCTAGCGTAGAAGAAGCTTTCTCCTTTGTAAGTTCACCTTTCCCATTCTATCTTAACCTTCAACACTAATTTTCCTTCGTTTCATAATTTGGGTATTTATTTAACAGAGACTCGAGAGAGAGAGCAGAGAGGTTCCAATTTCGAAATTATTAGGTGAGAAGGAAACATCTGGGTTTTGGGTGAAAGGTTATTGTCTCCTCTCCTGTATCCCATCTCTCAACTCTCTCTTCCCTTGCATTTCTCATCTCACCTTCCTTCTTCACTTAAGCATAAGAACCCTTTACATCACTTCTGCTTCTGTCTTCAATTCCTTAATTTCTAAGCAGAGAAGAGAACCAGAGAAGCCCAGAAGTTCTGAAAGTCTGAAAAGATGACAGACAGGGTCTTCCCATCAAAGCCCCCGGCAAACCCTCAAATTCAGAACGGTAATGGAAACCCATCATACCCAGCCACCAAGGGTCAGCTATACAACCGCCCTATTTATCGTCCCCAGCCCAAGCCCCGTCGCAATCGCCGCGGTTGCTGCTGCATCTGTTGTCTCTGGACTACCCTCTTCATCATCGCTCTGATCTTGCTCGCAGCCATCGCCGGCGCCGTCATATGGGTTCTCTACCGCCCTCACCGCCCCACTTTCTCTCTGACGGCAATCCGGATCCCGCAATTCAACGTCACCACCACCAAGGACGGCTCTTCATCCCAACTCAACTCCAACATCGATCTCACCGTCTCCACTCGGAACCCAAACAAGAAGCTCGTTTTCTTGTATGACCCTACCACTGTTACCATGACCTCCGATAGCATCTTCGTCGGCAACGGGACTTTCCCAGCGTATACCCATGACACCAAGAACACTACCGTTCTGAGGGCAACAGTGACAAGCACCGGTGAAGATCTGGACTCCTCGTCGGCGTCGTCGTTGAAGTCAGATCTGAAGAAGGGAGGGATACCGTTGGCGGTACAGTTGGACACGAAGGTGAAGGTGAAGATGGGAGGTCTAAAGACGACGAAGCTAATGATCAGAGTTACCTGCGATGAGCTCAAAACGGGTGTTCCGAAAGGGAAGACTCCGGGGACTTTGACTTCATCGGCTGATAATACTTGTAAGGTTAAGCTGCGGATCAAAATCTGGAAATGGACTTTCTGAATGATGTGATTTCCCTTTTCCTTTGTGTTTTGCCTTTTCATTTTCCAGTATTACTGTCTTTGAAGTTTGAACTTTAAAGTTATTTTTCTCCCTTTTTTTTCTTTTTTTTCTTTCTGGGTTGAAGACTATAGCTGGTTTGTAAATGTTGAAGGATTTGGTAGGGAATTAGAGATGGAAAAAGAAAAGGTTTTACAAATACTGTTATTGAATTCTTGTACAATCTTTCAGAATTGGATTTTAATAATCAATTTACGTTTATATGCAAGACCAGTTATTCATATTTTTTGGGTTCTTCACATCATCTTCTTCTTCTTCACTTCACCTCTGCAACTCCCTTCCCCACCCAGAAAGGGAAAAAACAAAAACTGGGAATTTGTTTCTCCAATACTTTGAAGATGATTGGTATAGATTTTTCAGTGATGAGGGGCAGTGAAATTGTTTGGTTAGTCATGTTATGGTCGTGGTGAATAGTATAATGGGTTAGGAAAGGTTGTCGGTGGAGGTAACTCTTGTGGTAATCATTTATTAATGACAAATGGGAGAGAAGCAGGGGAAGAATCCATTAAATAATACAGTAAAGAAGTGATTAGTTAATGAGGCACACTGCATTGCAGGGCACGGTGGCAGACAATGTGGGGATGGTGAGTCTGATTGACTGGTGTGAGGAGAATTGATTCTGTCCACTTTGTGTTCGTGTGGGTGATACTTTGGCCGGTGGCTGGCCTGCAGTTGTTGAGGACCAGGTTTCCCTTTTGATTATTTTTTGCTTTCTCTTCTCCATTCTGAACTCATCTAAAGAAGGTCTAGGAGTGAAGAGGGTAACTAGGGTGAGGTTTTTACCGAAAAAAAAAAGTAGGGGTGAGGAGAAAGGTAGATAAAGAAGGGAATAACTGAATAAAAGAGACAAGACAGAGAGGAGGAATTATTGCTTTGGCCTCTCTCTCACTCCCTCTCGTCTGTGTTCACTTTGGACTGTTCTCATCAGAGAAAAGAATTACCCATACGATACGCCTTACATCGACACAGTGGGGCCCGGCGTTCTCAGCCTGAGTGAGATTGCGTTTGTCGGTTCTGGCTTCTCGCCCACCACTCACAAATCACAATCAGACCTAGGAATCAAACCATTGGTTTGGTTCGGTTTGGTTTGATTTGATTTAGGCTAGTTTTGTTCGGTTTTGGGTTCTCATCAGTTTGTTATAAATTTGATGGTTATGGAATAAAGTTTTATGGGTGGAACATAGGTGGCACGTTTAAACACATGGGCTTGCCCCTTAGGTGCACAATGATGTAGGAGCCATGCCCATATGAGGGGTGTGCTTTCCGAGGTTGTGTGTTTTCCGAGGATGCATGTCCCTGTGTCTGGGTGTGGCTCTTATATTCCACCCGAAAAACACTGCTCAGATATTTATATAAAAAGGAAAAAGAAATGTTGTTTGGTCATGTGTCGTGTGGATCCTACACTTAGACATAGGCACAAATGGAATTATCATTCTATATCTTGTAAAATAAAAAAAATCTCATCCATATTGATGCACACACATATGTTCATTGACCCCACACTGGTGCAAGGGGTAATGATTTTGATCACCAATGATACGGCACATATCAGTATTAATTTTAGATCAAAATTGCATGATCAATCGATTAATAAAGCATACATTTACTTTTTCTTTGGGTCAATTTTCTTTCTTTCTTCTTTTTTTTTTTTTTTTCACAAGACCCCAATGGGGTCAAATAGGAATCCACTAGGGATTAGACAGAAAATATGGGGGGCCACTGGCCACACTTAATAGTAACTAATAACCTAATACTACTACATTTCAAGAAGATGGGGGTAGGAGGGTTGAACCAGTGACCTTTTTTGGACTTACAATAGAGTCCAACTGTCTAACTCATTGCCAAATGAGCTAAAGCTCATTTCCCAAATCAGTTCCTTCACATGACTAAGCCTACTCACATGACATTAAAGGAGTTATATTTAGGTCATAAAGAGAGAATGACCCCTCAAAACACCCCCCCCCCAAAAAAAAAC
>NC_056558.1:39350200-39351169 GCF_013358625.1 Macadamia integrifolia | reverse complement strand
CCAAAAAAAATCTCCTATTAATAAAGAGAAAATGACTTAATTAATCCTGAATATGCAGGCCAACTCATGACTAATTTTACTCACATGGCTGCAGATGCAGCAATTTCTAATCCGATGCATAATTTTGAGTTGACATTTTAACTATATTTTTTTTCTTACAAATACAAAAGTTGGATTGAGTTGTAGATAGGAAATGATGGTGAATGAGCCAAATTTTATGGCCAAATGGCAGATATTAGCTGGAACGTTTTGCTAAGCTTAGCGATATGTGCGAATTGTTACTATCCTTTATTTTTATATTGAGGAGAAAAGATCGCAACCGTTCCTTGCACACTAAAGATAACATCAAAGGAAGGATGCTTTGAAAGAGACTCACAAGCTATATCAATTCGAAATAAAGGTCACGACTTCTTAATCATTCATTGAACGGTGGGTTTCGATCTGAAAGAGACAAGTATATATATAAGGCTACTATCAAACCATACCAAATACACGAAGGAACAACCTAGAAATATATGAACTACTAATTCCTTCTCTGCACCACACCGGCGACATGAAGGTTCAATTGGAACTCTTATAGATTGGAAGCTCTCACCTAAAGCAATGCCTTGTGTGCTCAAAACTTTTAATTTTAGGAGATTGTTTATTTCCCATATCTGTTTACAGGTTACGTCTGGGACTAGATCACATTGGTGTAAGCACAAAGAGGTAACACATGTAGCAACAACAACTTGTGCCCCGTTTGAAAGTACCTGGTATGCCGTTTTGACTAAAAAGAGATCATTCCTCGATGATCCCCAAACCTACTTATCATATTCTTAGGAACTCCAATTCATCTTTAAAATAACCTCTCTCGTATCCGGTTGAAAACACCATTGTAGTATATCCGTCCTTCAACATCTAGAGAATCTATGATGAACAAATGTACTCACATTTTTTTTTTTTTAATTCTTTCAAGTTAGTTAGTTT
>NC_056558.1:39342449-39350067 GCF_013358625.1 Macadamia integrifolia | reverse complement strand
TACTAAAGTCAAAAGTCAAATTAGGGAAACATGTGATTTTCTTTGCGACGTGATCTCCATTCTGAACCCCCACACCTTCCTCCCCACCGTTCCATATGACCAATATGCATGATATTAAACTCCTAAATTTTATTTAATTTAAAATTTGAGATGAAAAAAAAAAAAAAAAAAAAAACTCATATTCTACCAAAAAAGTACCATATGTCTTCACCTTCCCTTTCCTTATTTGGGAACTTCTCTCTCTCTCTCTCTCTCTCTCTCTCTCTCTCTCTCTCTCTCTCTTTCTCCAAATATTTTTGGATTACCATTCATAATGGTTATTCTTATTTACAAGTTTTGGGCTCCTCTATCTATCTATCATCAAAGAATTCATGATAACCTTTTTCACCATTAATGATTGTTGTCTTCTTAACAGGTATGGGGTTTTACATTCCTCTAACTAGGGGTGCAAGTTTGGCCTGATTGCCCAAATCCGCCCTTGGCCCGCCCTGATCCTGAACAAGTATCGACCCAAAAATTTTGGCCCTGAGGGCCGGCCCGATCAAGAAATTTCTGACCCTGAGTCAGGGTCAGGGCGGGTAAGGGTTGATGTCTTTGGCCTGCCCAGCCTGCCCTGAACCCAACCCTGATTTTTTTGACTTTGAATTTAGGCCATGGTTTTGGCCCTACCCGACCCTAGTTTTTGTCCTTGATGTTGACTTTGGATTTTTGTTTTCTTAGGATGTTCACCTATTTGTTTAACATGATAAGGGTTTCAAGATATTCGGATTGTTTGCCCTATTAGGATGATCACTTTGTTTATCATGACAAATAATTAAAATTTTTTGGATTATTTGCTTTCTTAGGATATCTCTTATTTGTTTACCATAATAGTTGGAGTTATTTATATTGTTTGAATGTTTGTTTTAGGATCTTCTCCTCATGACAAGTAATTTGTGATTTTGTGTTTTTTATCTTCTCTTTATTATGAATATTTTTTATCTTTTAATTATTTCATATTTTGCAAGGTTAGGGTCAGGGTCAGGGTATACCCAGCTCTTGATGGCAAATCAGGGTCAGGGCCAGGGCCAATCAGCGCTATCCCGACCCGACCCTGAAAAATCATGGCCAATCAAGGCGGGTAAGGGTTGGGCTAAACCCTGAAGGGTTGGGCCTCGATCGAAGTTTTGCGGCCCTGAGTAAGGGTCAAGGCGGGTTTGGGCCCAATTAAAGGGACTCAGGGTTGGACTAGGGTTTTAAGAAGCCCGGCCCAACCTGACCCTGTTGCACCCCTACCTCTAACTCACTCTCTTCTTCTATCATACTCTCTATTTTTCTTCCCTTTCCATAACACTTTTTTCTCCCTTATTACTTTCATAGTAAAATAGAATCCGTTAAGGAGGAGATGGTTATTTTCTATTTTTTGTGTCTGATTTTGCTTCCTTTGAAGGTTCTCTAATTTGAACCCATAGTCAAATAAATCAATTGGAGACGTTGTATCTATGTCTTAAACCTTTGTTAATCCTTTGTTTTGCACGTGTCTATTTTATTAGTATATATATATATATATATATAGAGAGAGAGAGAGAGAGAGAGAGAGAGAGAGAGAGAGAGAGAGAGAGAGAGAGAGAGAGAGAGAGAGAGAGAGAGGTTGATTTAACAGGCTCTTTTTGGTCTATTATCAGAGTTATTTTTTTTACCGGTTTGATTTTTCGTATATATACATTAAAAATAATGGAAAAAATGTTTTTTTATTTTATTGGTTTGGTTATTATCAGTTTCAATTTGGTTTCCAATTTTGGGCGGTCCGCTTTGGTTCAATTTTCTACCAGTTTAATAAAAACCCAGACTAAAACCAAACCAATAAGTATTGGTTTAATTGATCCTGTTTTTCCAGTCAGTTTCGGACAATCCAACCACTTCAGGCTGGAAAAATACACCCCTAGTCGGAATAGTCACAATATTTGTCCACATCACTAAAAATAGCTTCAAAGGCAGGCTATGCAGAACAGTTTTTCCTAATTGCATTATAAATTTCCATTTATGGGGCAGAAAAAGTTAAATGATTCAAATTCCTATATGGCAGCACAAAAAGCATTCAGAAAATCATTATCAGATGCAGTCTCCTGGTTTGTGGTCAAATTGTTCATGATCACTGAATGGATTTAGGGGACGGTATTGGTATCGGTTTCTGGATCGGATCGATTTTGCCCTGCTTTTTTTAAAAAGTACTAATTTTTTACTATTTTTCCACTGAAATGATATGGATGACCAATCTGAATCGGTCATGGATCGGGGATCGAAGATCGGTCTCAGCTGATACCAATCCGATATAGCCGATACCAGACCGATACTTGAAACAATGGTCACCATTGTTTTATCTAGCATAACCAGGCTCAAAGATGTTAACGTCTGGAAATCACAAGTTATAAGCTTCTGACCATTACAATCTAAATTCTTGAGGGTACAAAAACAAACTCTATTCCATATAATAAATTAATAGTAAAACATGTAATTCAATAAGGCGATTTTTTCTGATGGCCGAGTAATGATTGGACATTGTGGTCTAGATTCATCCACGGTGGAGAGAAAGCATTAATACCCTAAAAGGGTAGCATCTTTTAGTTCCATCAAAGTGATTTCAACTTGGCATTTTTCCACAGATTAAGACCCTTAACACCTCAAAACCTGAACCCAAGGAAAAAATGTCTATGATAACATTAATCAGTCAAATGTACCAAAAGCCGTTGTATATCATTCATCAAGAATTAACAGGAAGTGGTGTAAATACGTGAGAATTGAAAAAAAGAAGCCACAGCATCCCCACTTCACACCAAGCTAACTTGCAACTATGATCCAATTCATCTGTGCAAAAGATACGCATGATAGTTTAATTAAGAAAAACAAGATGCATTCATACAAGAAGTTGAAATTTGGATGACCTCACCTGGCTCAATGTCAAATAGAGTTTGGCTCCCATTCATTAAGAGCGCTGCTGTTCATGAGTGGGCTGGGTCTGGCTGGATTAAGTGATTTGTAATCAAAGCAGTCTGTGAACAAAGCCAAACCTGCATATGGCCTTATTGAGTCAATGTACCAAAAAAAGAATTGGAAGACTCTTATTGAAGGTTATTCCTCTTCATAAAGTGATATAGAAAGATCACTACAGCTATCCCAACAAACAACCAAGAGATAACATGGGTTGAACACTGACTGTTCCAAGCCAACATGCAAAACTAAACAAATTTTATCTTGACTGCTCAGATACTTGGAGATACCCTACAACAAATCCTGTTCCATCATCCAACTACATCAAAGGCAACAAATTCTCAGAACTCATTATTAGAATCCCTGGCCAAAATTTTGGCACCATCTCCCAGCCACACACAGCCCTCCAACTTTTTGTACTGGCAGTGCAAAAAACACTTGCAGAGTTTATTTCAGCTAACATACATAACTAAGGCTCTGTTTTGCGAAAGGGAAATATGAAATGAAATAGAAAATACAATATAAACTTTTCAATGGGGTGTTTACTTGAGTATATCCGACATAAAGTGAGAAAAAAAAAAAAAATACATGTGGAGCCCAAAACACCGATAACTCAAGGTTGAAATAGTTTTGTTCAGCAGAAACCCAAATATGGTCATTAAGGAACCCACAAAATTTGCATTACACCCAAACACAGAAAAAAAAATATAAAAGATTGAAAGTAAAATTTGTTTATTCAACTTTTGACCTAAAACGATTCAATCTGGTGGAAGAGGTGAAATGGTATAAACTGATGGAACATAATTCATGTAGCTGACCCATTTGGTTGGGAAAGGGCTTAGTTGAGTTGATACCCACCCTGCCTTACCAATTTTGGAGCTGTACCACATGGGAAAGTGAAATTTTGAAAAGGTTCTAGTTCTTACAGTTGTTGCTTCACAATTCATAATCATGTAAGGTTCCATATCCTGGCATTCACTTGATACGTGTCTGAGAGCAGAACCAGTTATAGTCAGGCAACTGATGAATTGGTCCAATCGCAGCAATGGCAGCATCCTGAAAATATAGCAATTATAAAGAATTACATGGCATAAACTTGGTGACCATTCACTCAACGGATCATTTCTCGATTTAAATCAAGGATTTTCCTTTGAGATGGCAAATACCCAACCCAACCTGCATAGCCTATCAAATAAAAGAACCGTTCTCTGGTTTGGCCAACCGGCGGGATTATTAAGTGAGGTAGCCTTGTGCATGGACCCTAGGCCAGAAGGCCTAAACTCAAAGCCACCAAGTTGTTTGGATATGTTTTTGTTATAATTAGAACTATTTGTTATATATAATACTAAATTAATATTAATTTATTTTATTTTTCATTTATTACAGGGGTTGCCTGAACCCAACTAATTATACAAATCAACAGGGCATGAGAATATGTATAACCCCTGTCCATTAAATGATCGAGTTGGTTTGAACCATGAACATGGCCAGAGATGTCCCTATCTAACCCATTTGAACCCATCTCGTTGTCACTCCTAATTTGCTTGATGACCATTAGTCCATGGATAAAATCTACCCATATGGAGATCATACACCTAATATGGCTAAAAGTTTTTCGCAAAAGCAGAACAGGCATGAATTCTGGGAAAACTGAGAATCTGGGGAAAAGGTAGCCTTGCCTTATTGATTATGAATTCCTCTGCCATCTCTTTTATTGTGGAAGCATCAACACCATCTATTCGTGCAAATAACTCCGAGTATGGGATTACACGCCCATATGTCAGAATCTGTACCCACAATAGTAATCTTTTCAATGTAATAATGCAGAAAGTTGGCCACAACTGTGAACTAATTAGGTAGATCTTAAATGCATGAGACAGGTCTTCCCCCAAAAAAACATGATAGAAAGTATTTCAATGGTTAATACTGCC
The DNA here is from genome assembly GCF_013358625.1 of Macadamia integrifolia. NCBI lineage: Eukaryota > Viridiplantae > Streptophyta > Magnoliopsida > Proteales > Proteaceae > Macadamia > Macadamia integrifolia. Next base: position 39,345,169 of record NC_056558.1, on the reverse strand, counting down.
GTTTACCTGACGTCCATTATTTTCAGCAATTGCACTGGTTCCATCAATATGAAGTAAAAGGGAAGATTTCAACTGCAGTAAGAGGATTAACCATCAAAGGAATCATTTCAAATACATGCCATCGAGGAATATCAAATCATCAGAAAATCAGAGCTTGAACACAATCCCTTCAATCTATGCAGATTTAGGCATTATTTTTCATCAGCAGTGAAAATTGCAATTATTTTACTAGAATCAACATTACCAATGCGAACAATTAAAGCTAACCACTTCCTAATTCCTAAAGTCTGTACTGCATACCTGATTTTGAGCTCGTACTACCTCTGCCTCTGAAACTTTGTATGCCAATCTGCAGAACTCTTGCATTATTGCAATTGATAAATCGTGCAGGCATTCTGGCTGTATCCAACATTAAAAAGCAAGGAATTTGATATATTTGCATTGCATAAATATTGCACCAACAACCAACAAATCAACACTAGTGGCTGCCAAATAAGAGTAACAATTAGGGGGGGGGGGAATAGATTGACATGTTTGTTAACCAAGTAGAGGCAGGCAGAATTTAATCTTATCATTATCCCATATTTTAACAGCAAACACATAATTGATACACATATAGCAAAGATCCATATTGTAATTTAAAAGAGTTTGTTAGAAGTACCTACAGAAGGAAAACTTCTAAGTTCCTGTTGCATTTAATCCTATAAAAAGGAAAAAGAAAAAAGAAAATTCAGTTCCAAACCATAAGGGTATGGGTCTTTACCTTGGCAGTGGAATAGATGCCAAACAGTCCTGTGTCATGATAATTAGTATTGAAAGCCATCACACTCTCAGCCAATTCATTTTTGCTAATTCTTCTGATAAACTCTGACCTGATAATTGACAACAAAACAGAATCTGATTATCTTGAGTGCATTCACATTAATTAATACTATGATTATTGAGGACCAAGGACAAATCTTACCCTGAGCCTGAATAATTACTAACACCGACATTTTTGTCCCAAGAACCAAGCAAACATTGCAACATCATCAGAGGGATGGAGCTTGGATCAGCCCAAGCGGCCCCCTTGAAAGCAATCACAACGTGTGCAACAGGCATATCATTATTCACCACACGAACCTACAGACAACCAAATCAATCAATAAATTTGAATAGACAACAAATCCAACCACATAATTAAATCAAGAGACAGTTTTTTCCTGAAGTTATCTAAACAAAAGCCACGAAAAAAAAAAAAAAAAAAATATGGCCAACCTCGGAACCAGTGAATATAGCTGGATTTTTATCAATCAACTGAGGTGCAGTAGTTGGATCATAAGGAATCCGCTTGAAAAATCTACTGACTTGATCAACAATCCTATCATGTTTAACAGCACCAGCAGCAGATACAACCTAAATTGTAAAAGATTTCAGTTCCACTGGACAAAGATGTTGCATATTTCTACTTCAAACAGGTGAAGAAGGTTAAATAAAAAGTTCCAGAAGCTAGACAAGTTACCATTCTAGGTCCAGTATAATGGGTAGAGATGTATTGACACAAATCATCCCCTGAGATAGTCCGTATGTTCTCCGGTGGCCCTAAAATTGTGTTCCCTAATGGGTTGTTTCTGAAAGCCGCCCAATGCAAATGATCAAATAACACTTCTTGAGTCTGACGTTGGACCTATACACAGATTGCATAACCATTAACAGTAGCGAAAAACAAACTTTTCAAGCAAGTAATATAGAGAAAAAAAGAAAAAAAGTAGCAATTGAGGTCAAACAAATACACATACTTCTTCCATCTCTCTGAGGATAACCCCACGTTCCCGCTTTATAGCATGTTCACCAAACTTGGAATTCTGCAGCATATCAGCAAGGATATCAATGGCAACGGGGACATCATCACGGAGCACATTAGCATAAAAAGTCGTCTGCTCCCGTGACGTATATGCATTTAGATGTCCACCCATGTTCTCAATTTCCTGCTCAATGGCAGCAGAGGAGCGTCGTCGAGTGCCCTTGAAGACCATGTGTTCCAGGAAGTGAGCAGTACCATTGGTACCTGGAGCTTCAAATCGGCTACCAGTATCGATCCAAACACCCACTGAGGCAGTATGATTGTTGCTTACAGATCTCTGGGTTGCAACACGGATGCCATTAGGGAGTGTGGAGATTTGGACTTCTGGGAAACGGAGGATTGCGGAGTGATCGAAGACTTTGGCGTCGGGGGAATTGTGAGTTAGAAAGCGAGACTCTTCGTGTCCTGATGGGTTCTCTTCGAGAGGTGTTGGCAGGGTTGATAAGGAGCAGGACGAAGGTCTAAAGGAGGAAACTAGGATTTTGATTCTTCTGGCAACTATAGATGAGGAAGTTGATGCCATGACGGAGTTTAAGCGCAAGAGCTACCGCCACTGCACAAAATTCCTTGATTTGAACTGCAAATGATATACTTAACGAAGATGAAGATCCACATATACTGTGAGAAGGATTTGCCCGCCTAAGCTGAGCCCTGCTTCAGAGTTCTTCAGCCTCAGCTGGAAATTGAAAGTTCAAACTTCAAACTTCAAACGTTAGGTTAGTTGGTTTCTTGGGAACGGAGAGGGAGAGAAAGACTTTTCATTATTTAAAAAATTGCAATCTTAAAATCTAATCAAATCTCTACTGTTTATTACCAAATGTTTACTAAACTAAACTAAAAAAATACTTTTTTTTTTTTTTCTAATCCGGAAATAAAC
>NC_056558.1:39299610-39342429 GCF_013358625.1 Macadamia integrifolia | reverse complement strand
AAAAAAAAAAAAAAAAAAAAAAAAAAAAAAAAAAAAAAAAAAAAACTCATATTCAACCAAAAAAGTACCATATGTCTTCCCCTTTCCTTTCTTTATTTGGGAACTTCTCCCTCTCTCTCTCTCTCTCTCTCTCTCCAAATATTTTTGGATTACCATTCATAATGGTTATTCTTATTTACAAGTTTTGGGCTCCTCTATCTATCTATCATCAAAGAATTCGTGATAACCTTTCTCACCATTAATGATTGTTGTCTTCTTAATAGGTATGGGGTTTTACATTCCTCTAACTAGGGGTGCAAGTTTGGCCTTGATTGCCCAAATCCGCCCTTGGCCCGCCCTGATCCTGAACAAGTATCAACCCAAAAATTTTGGCCTTGAGGGCCGGCCCGATCAGGAAATTTCTGACCCTGAGTCAGGGTCAGGGCAGGTAAGGGTTGATGTCTTTGGCCCGCCCAGCCTGCCCTGAACCCAACCCTAATTTTTTTACTCTGAATTTAGGCTATGGTTTTGGCCCTACTCGACCCTAGTTTTTGTCCCTGATGTTGACTTTGGATTTTTGTTTTCTTAGGATGTTCACCTACTTGTTTAACATGATAAGGGTTTCAAGATATTCGGATTGTTTGTCTTATTATGATGATCACTTTGTTTATCATGACAAATAATTAAAATTTTTTGGATTATTTGCTTTCTTAGGATGATCTCTTATTTGTTACCATAATAGTTGGGGTTATTTATATTGTTTGAATGTTTCTTTTAGGATCTTCTCCTCATGACAAGTAATTTGTGATTTTGTGTTTTTTATCTTCTCTTTATTATGAATATTTTTTATCTTTTAATTATTTCATATTTTGCAAGGTTAGGGTCAGGGTCAAGGTATACCCGGCTCTTGATGGCAAACCAGGGTCAAGGCCAGGGCCAATCAACGCTATCCCGACCCTACCCGACCCTGAAAAATCATGGCCAATCAGGGCGGGTAAGGGTTGGGCTAAACCCTGGAGGGTTGAGCCTCGATCGAAGTTTTGCGGCCCTGAGTAAGGGTCAAGGCGGGTTTGGGCCCAATTAAAGGGACTCAGGGTTGGACTAGGGTTTTAAGAAACCCGACCCAACCTGACCCTGTTGCACCCCTACCTCTAACTCACTCTCTTCTTCTATCATACTCTTTATTTTTCTTCCCTTTCCATAACACTTTTTTCTCCCTTATTACTTTCATAGTAAAATAGAATCCGTTGAGGAGGAGATGGTTATTTTCTATTTTTTGTGTTTGATTTTGCTTCTGTTGAAGGTTCTCTAATTCGAACCCATAGTCAAATAAATCAATTGGAGATGTTGTATCTATGTCTTAAACCATTGTTAATCCTTTGTTTTGCACGTGTCTATTTTATTAGTATATATATATATATAGGTTGATTTAACAGGCTCTTTTTGGTCCATTATCAGAGTTATTTTTTTTACCGGTTTGATTTTTCGTACATATACATTAAAAATAATGGAAAAAATGTTTTTTTATTTTATTGGTTTGGTTATTATCAGTTTCAATTTGGTTTCCAATTTTGGTCGGTCCACTTTGGTTCAATTTTCTACCAGTTTAATAAAAACCCAGACTAAAACCAAACCAATAAGTATTGGTTTAATTGATCCTGTTTTTCCAGTCAGTTTCCGACAATCCAACCAGTTCAGGCTGGAAAAATACACCCCTAGTCGGAATAGTCACAGTATTTGTCCACATCACTAAAAATAGCTTCAAAGGCAGGCTATGCAGAACAGTTTTTCCTAATTGCATTATAAATTTCCATTTATGGGGCAGAAAAAGTTAAATGATTCAAATTCCTATATGGCAGCACAAAAAGCATTCAGAAAATCACTATCAGGTGCAGTCTCCTGGTTTGTGGTCAACATGTTTATGATCACTGAATGGATTTAGGGGACGGTATTGGTATCGGTATCTGGATCGGATCGATTTTGCCCTGCTTTTTTTAAAAAGTACTAATTTTTTACTATTTTCCCCCTGAAATGATATGGATGACCAATCTGAATCGGTCATGGATCGGGGATTGAAGATCGGTCTCAGCTGATACCAATCCGATACAGACGATACCAGACCGGTACTTGAAACAATGGTCACCATTGTTTTATCTAGCATAACCAGGCTCAAAGATGTTAATGTCTGGAAATCACAAGTTATAAGCTTCTGACCATTACAATCTAAATTCTTGAGGGTACAAAAACAAACTCTATTCCATATAATAAATTAATAGTAAAACATGTAATTCAATAAGGCGAATTTTTCTGATGGCCGAGTAATGATTGGACATCGTGGTCTAGATTCATCCACGGTGGAGAGAAAGCATTAATACCCTAAAAGGGTAGCATCTTTTAGTTCCATTAAAGTGATTTCAACTTGGCATTTTTCCACAGATTAAGACCCTTAACATCTCAAAACCTGAACCCAAGGAAAAAATGTATATGATAACATTAATCAGTCAAATGTACCAAAAACTGTTGTATATCATTCATCAAGAATTAACAGGAAGCGGTGTAAATACGTGAGAATTGAAAAAAAGAAGCCACAGCATCCCCACTTCACACCAAGCTTACTTGCAACTATGATCCAATTCATCTGTGCTAAAGATACGCATGATAGTTTAATTAAGAAAAACAAGATGCATTCATACAAGAAGTTGAAATTTGGATGACCTCACCTGGCTCAATGTCAAATAGAGTTTGGCTCCCATTCATTAAGAGCGCTGCTGTTCATGAGTGGGCTGGGTCTGGCTGGATTAAGTGATTTGCAATCAAAGCAGTATGTGAACAAAGCCAAACCTGCATGTGGCCTCATTGAGTCAATGTACCAAAAAAAGAATTGGAAGACTGTTATTGAAGGTTATTCCTCTTCATAAAGTGATATAGAAAGATCACTACAGCAATCCCAACAAACAACCAAGAGATAACATGGGTTGAACACTGACTGTTCCAAGCCAACATGCAAAACTAAACAAATTTTATCCTGACTGCTCAGATACTTGGAGATACCCTACAACAAATCCTGTTCCATCATCCAACTACATCAAAGGCAACAAATTCTCAGAACTCATTATTAGAATCCCTGGCCAAAATTTTGGCACCATCTCCCAGCCACACAGCCCTCCAACTTTTTGTACTGGCAGTGCAAAAAACACTTGCAGAGTTTATTTCAGCTAACATACATAACTAAGGCTCTGTTTTGCGAAAGGGAAATATGAAATGAAATAGAAAATACAATATAAACTTTTCAATGGGGTGTTTACTTCAGTATATCTGACATAAAGTGAGAAAAAAAAAAAAAAAACATGTGGAGCCCAAAACACCGATAACTCAAGGTTGAAATAGTTTTGTATTCAGCAGAAACCCAAATATGGTCATTAAGGAACCCACAAAATTTGCATTACACCCAAACACAGAGAAAAAAAATATAAAAGATTGAAAGTAAAATTTGTTTATTCAACTTTTGACCTAAAACGATTCAATCTGGTGGAAGAGGTGAAATGGTATAAACTGATGGAACATAATTCATGTAGCTGACCCATTTGGTTGGGAAAGGGCTTAGTTGAGTTGATACCCACCCTGCCTTACCAATTTTGGAGCTGTACCACATGGGAAAGTGAAATTTTGAAAAGGTTCTAGTTCTTACAGTTGTTGCTTCACAATTCATAATCATGTAAGGTTCCATATCCTGGCATTCACTTGATACGTGTCTGAGAGCAGAACCAGTTATAGTCAGGCAACTGATGAATTGGTCCAATCGCAGCAATGGCAGCATCCTGAAAATATAGCAATTATAAAGAATTACATGGCATAAACTTGGTGACCATTCACTCAACGGATCATTTCTCGATTTAAATCAAGGATTTTCCTTTGAGATGGCAAATACCCAACCCAACCTGCATAGCCTATCAAATAAAAGAACCGTTCTCTGGTTTGGCCAACCGGCGGGATTATTAAGTGAGGTAGCCTTGTGCATGGACCCTAGGCCAGAAGGGCTAAACTCAAAGTCACCAACTTGTTTGGATATGTTTTTGTTATAATTAGAACTATTTGTTATATATAATACTAAATTAATATTAATTTATTTTATTTTTCATTTATTACAGGGGTTGCCTGAACCCAACTAATTATACAAATCAACAGGGCATGAGAATATGTATAACCCCTGTCCATTAAATGATCGAGTTGGTTTGAACCATGAACATGGCCAGAGATGTCCCTATCTAACCCATTTGAACCCATCTCGTTGTCACTCCTAATTTGCTTGATGACCATTAGTCCATGGATAAAATCTATCCATATGGAGATCATACACCTAATATGGCTAAAAGTTTTTCGCACAAGCAGAACAGGCATGAATTCTGGGAAAACTGAGAATCTGGGGAAAAGGTTGCCTTGCCTTATTGATTATGAATTCCTCTGCCATCTCTTTTATTGTGGAAGCATCAACACCATCTATTCGTGCAAATAACTCCGAGTATGGGATTACACGCCCATATGTCAGAATCTGTACCCACAATAGTAATCTTTTCAATGTAATAATGCAGAAAGTTGGCCACAACTGTGAACTAATTAGGTAGATCTTAAATGCACGAGACAGGTCTTCCCCCAAAAAAACATGATAGAAAGTGTTTCAATGGCTAATACTGCCGTTTACCTGACGTCCATTATTTTCAGCAATTGCACTGGTTCCATCAATATGAAGTAAAAGGGAAGATTTCAACTGCAGTAAGAGGATTAACCATCAAAGGAATCATTTCAAATACATGCCATCGAGGAATATCAAATCATCAGAAAATCAGAGCTTGAACACAATCCCTTCAATCTATGCAGATTTAGGCATTATTTTTCATCAGCAGTGAAAATTGCAATTATTTTACTAGAATCAACATTACCAATGCGAACAATCAAAGCTAACCACTTCCTAATTCCTAAAGTCTGTACTGCATACCTGATTTTGAGCTCGTACTACCTCTGCCTCTGAAACTTTGTATGCCAATCTGCAGAACTCTTGCATTATTGCAATTGATAAATCGTGCAGGATTTGGCTGTAATCCAACTTAAAAGCAAGGATTGATATATTTGCTTGTTATAATTTGCCAACAACAAAATAGCACTTAGTGGCTGCCAATGAGTCAATTGGGGGGGGGATAGATTGACATGTTTGTTAACCAAGTAGAGGCAGACAGAATTTAATCTTATCAATATCCCATATTTTAACAGCAAACACATAATTGATACACATATAGAAAAGATCCATATTGTAATTTAAAAGAGTTTGTTAGAAGTACCTACAGAAGGAAAACTTCTAAGTTCCTGTTGCATTTAATCCTACAAAAAGGAAAAGGAAAAAAGAAAATTCAGTTCCAAACTATAAGGGTATGGGTCTTTACCTTGGCAGTGGAATAGATGCCAAACAGTCCTGTGTCATGATAATTAGTATTGAAAGCCATCACACTCTCAGCCAATTCATTTTTGCTAATTCTTCTGATAAACTCTGACCTGATAATTGACAACAAAACAGAATCTGATTATCTTGAGTGCATTCACATTAATTAATACAATGATTATTGAGGACCAAGGACAAATCTTACCCTGAGCCTGAATAATTACTAACACCGACTTTTTCGTCCCAAGAACCAAGCAAACATTGCAACATCATCAGAGGGATGGAGCTTGGATCAGCCCAAGCGGCCCCCTTGAAAGCAATCACAACGTGTGCAACGATATTTTTTCACACACGACTACAGGAAACAATCATCATAAATCTTGAAACAGCACAATCCACATATTAATCAGAGACCGTTTTTTCCTGAATTATATACAGCAAAAAAAAAAAAAAAAATCAAAATATGGCCAACCTCGGAACCAGTGAATATAGCTGGATTTTTATCAATCAACTGAGGTGCAGTAGTTGGATCATAAGGAATCCGCTTGAAAAATCTACTGACTTGATCAACAATCCTATCATGTTTAACAGCACCAGCAGCAGATACAACCTAAATTGTAAAAGATTTCAGTTCCACTGGACAAAGATGTTGCATATTTCTACTTCAAACAGGTGAAGAAGGTTAAATAAAAAGTTTCAGAAGCTAGACAAGTTACCATTCTAGGTCCAGTATAATGGGTAGAGATGAATTGACACAAATCATCCCCTGAGATAGTCCGTATGTTCTCCGGTGGCCCTAAAATTGTGTTCCCTAATGGGTTGTTTCTGAAAGCCGCCCAATGCAAATGATCAAATAACACTTCTTGAGTCTGACGTTGGACCTATACACAGATTGCATAACCATTAACGGTAGCGAAAAACAAACTTTTCAAGCAAGTAACATAGAGAAAAAAAAAGAAAAAAAGAAAAAAAGTAGCAATTGAGGTCAAACAAATACACATACTTCTTCCATCTCTCTGAGGATAACCCCGCGTTCCCGCTTTATAGCATGTTCAGCAAACTTGGAATTCTGCAGCATATCAGCAAGGATATCAATGGCAACGGGGACATCATCACGGAGCACATTAGCATAAAAAGTCGTCTGCTCCCGGGACGTATATGCATTTAGATGTCCACCCATGTTCTCAATTTCCTGCTCAATGGCAGCAGAGGAGCGTCGTCGAGTGCCCTTGAAGACCATGTGTTCCAGGAAGTGAGCAGTACCATTGGTACCTGGAGCTTCAAATCGGCTACCAGTATCGATCCAAACACCCACTGAGGCAGTATGATTGTTGCTTACAGATCTCTGGGTTGCAACACGGATGCCATTAGGGAGTGTGGAGATTTGGACTTCTGGGAAACGGAGGATTGCGGAGTGATCGAAGAGTTTGGCGTCGGGGGAATTGTGAGTTAGAAAGCGAGACTCTTCGTGTACTGATGGGTTCTCTTCCAGAGGTGTTGGCAGGGTTGATAAGGAGCAGGACGAAGGTCTAGAGGAAACTAGGGTTTTGATTCTTCTGGCAACTATAGATGAGGAAGTTGATGCCATGAACGAGTTTAAGCGCAAGAGCTACCGCCACTGCACAAAATTCCTTGATTTGAACTGCAAATGATATACTTAACGAAGATGAAGATCCACATATAGGATTTGCCCGCCTAAGCTGAGCTCTGCTTCAGAGTTCTTCAGCCTCAGCTGGAAATTTAAAGTTCAAAAACTTCAAACGTTAGGTTAGTTGGTTTCTTGGGAACCGAGAGGGAGAGAAAGACTTTTCATTATTTAAAAAATTGCAATCTTAAAATCTAATCAAATCTCTACTGTTTATTACCAAATTTTTACTAAACTAAACTAAAGAAATACTTTTTTTTTTTTTTTCTAATCCGGAAATAAACTCTCTCTCCCAGTAGAACAAAGTGTCAAATATCTCCTATGCACGGTTTTAGGAATCGGTATTAGATTGGTTACATCTACTGATTGTATAAGCATCAATGCTCCCGTGCTCCCAAACTATCGTGGATTGTTAAACTAGAGAATCCCTCCCTATTAAGTACTAATTAAAATTGGGGTCAATAATCCCTTAATATTTAGTAGTTGCACTGCCACGGATTTTCTTAGGTTAATTATGGAGGTGCAGGGTTTTAAAACATAGGAGTCAGAGATGGAATTAGTTCTTGTTGATTTTGATTGGTTTGGAATTATCTAAAGTCAGTCCCAATCGTCTATTTGATCTGAAAATCCATTGACGGGAATCCTAATAAGGATATTTCTATTCAAAATGGTGGATATTGGGATGAGTTATGATTGATTTTAAGGCAAATCTACCGATTCTCAATCCTAATTTCCAATACAATTCATCGATTTTTGAAACCATGTGGGGGTGTGTGAGACCCCTAGAACTCGTCACCTTCCTTATGTTTTTGTTTCACTTGTGTTACTTTCAAGCCACTTGAGAAGGAGATAGAATTCCTGCCCATGGAGGACCAGAGATCAATAGGCTCTTTGGAAAGGAGCCAGATCCCTTAAGAGAACATTGACTTCATCCTAGGTGTACTAATTTTTTTCCTAGTTGCTTTAAATTTGGAGTAGAGGGAGTTGCGACTTTGGGTTTATAATTTTTGCATATAGGAAATGGGGTGACGCATAACCGCGAGTCCGCCATTCGGGTTCCATATGGCGTGGGACTGAATGGTAATTATAAGGGAACTATTTGTAGTCGAGGGTATTTAATAAATAGAAAGGACTTGCAGACCATTTAAAACATAAAGGCTCCCTCTAGAGCTCCCCGACGACCAGGGTAAGGTCTAAAACCTCATCGAACGTAAAACCCTACTCTGCTCTTACACGGTAAACTGAATTCCTTCCCTCCGCTCCCGTCCCCTCCTTCTTCCTCTGTCTTTCTGTCTCGCTTTTCAACCATGCATCGAGTAGCTGCAACTATAGCTTCTTCAATCAGGTATACAGTACTTATATCCATTGTCCATTTCATTTTGCTGCGTCACTGGTATCTTTTGTTCTAATGCATTTATGTTTACCTTCCCTTTTTTTTTTTTTGGGTTCCTTTTGTGTAATCTCCAGTTCCGCTACATCAAAGAAGCTGGTAATGTGTTTCGTTTTCGCCATTTACTATTGTTCTTCATTTGTGTTTACTTCAGAATCTCATTTTGTTTTCATGGATTTATATTGGATTGTGCTATTTGTCCGCCATTTGTATTTAATATTCAAGATTGGGTTATTTCTCTGACAATATATAATTCCATTGCTCGGACTTTAATTATTTCTGATCAGTTAATTTTAGACTGCGGCTTATCTTTCTCTGTTACCCTCCGGGCCAACACTAATTCTTATCGAATAATTTGTTTTCAAGCTATTTTTTTTTTTAATCATGAATGGATAATTTATGCATCTTTATCTTACAATTTCCTCAATTAATAAAAGATGCGGAAATTTTTGTTGAAAAGGCATGTGGTAGGATCCTTAGCAGAAGCTATGTTGCAAAGGAGATCAATTTTGGGATTGGAGCTAGGGCTGCGATGCTACAGGGTGTCTCTGAGCTTGCTGAGGCAGTTAAAGTCACGATGGGACCAAAGGTAAACCCATCATTGTTGTTGTTCTTGCTATTTTTTTCTGTCACTGTTGTGGAGATAGTTTTATGTAAGCAGAACTTGGGCTTATTTTAAAGAATCTCTCATGAAACAATTTGAAATAACTGAATTCCCTGAACATGAACCCAACATGGTTTTTGGGGATGGTGCTAGAGCATTGAAACTATAAGATGCATCATTTTAAAAAACTTGTTTAGTGAAGCCATAACTATATTCTCTAGACACAATCTCAGATGCATATCATACATAATACTTCCAGAAAAGATTTGAAACTATGCTTGTCTGGTTTCAATATTAACTGGAAGTTTAGTAATGGCTGTTCTTTCATGAAAATTGACTTTTTAATCTCTCTGTTGTTGGATTTATTTAGGGTCGTAGTGTGATTATTGAGAAAAATCACGGGAATCCTGTAGTCACAAAAGATGGTGTTACTGTTGCTAAAAGCATCAATTTCAAAAACAAAGCTAAAAATGTTGGCGCAGATCTTGTAAAGCAGGTTGCTAAAGCCACCAATTCTGCAGCAGGAGATGGTAATCTCTTATTGTCATTTCCAATTCCATTTTGTATCTTGCTTTTGGTGGTTAAATTTTAACATAATTTTCTGTTTTATGACAGTTAATAAAAAGAGTTTAATAAATCTATGGCTTTAATAAGTGTGAATGCGTCGAGTAATATCAATTTTCCATACCCTGGTACCTTAAGCTTAAGAGACTAAATATTATGGTATGGTGGTGTGGCTCCACAACCGTTTTCTTCCTTGAGTGGCTGATCAATATCATCAAAAAAATTATCTTTTATTCACCATAAAAAAATATCATCCAAATCATGTACAGTTCCCTCATCAACTCCATTACCTTGTATCTTGCTCTTGGTTGTTAAATTTTGAAATAATTTTATGTTTTATGACAGTTAATAAAAGGAGTTGAATAAATCTATGGCTTTAATAAGTGTGAATGCGTAGAGTAGTATCAATTTCCATGCCCTGTTACCTTAAGCTTAAGAGAATAAATGTTATGTTATGGTGATATGGCTGCACAACAGTTTTCTTCCTTTACTGGCAGATCGATATCATCCAAATTATGTACAGTTTCCCCATCAACTCCATTACCTTGTATTTTTTTCGCTTCTATTCTACAGACATTGCCCTTTTGCATATCTTATTTCTCTTCCTTATTGCAAATTATGTTTTTTGTTTTTCCCTGAAATAAACAAGGCGTGAAAAGTTTCCTATTGGTGCCATTTGCTTGATAACTGAGACTTTCCATGTTGAAAGGAAAAGACCTGAATAACATTGTGCCCCCTGTTGTTGCTGAGATCCTGCTGCATTTGTCACTGTAGTTCTGCAACTGCAAACGTTGCCTGTTTTCCACAGTTGCAGTCATCAAGTTTAAATACAAAATATGAGAAATTGAAGGTGATTCTGGGAATTTCTAAATCGAAAATTGCTCTTGTAAAGTCTTTATGACCTCTACAACAAGAATGCATAACGCTGCCTTCTGAACAGTGCTTCAAATTCTTAACATGACAGAGAGACCCAGATTATATGCTACACTTTCATGATGGTTACTTTCTTACTTTAATTTGGTTTTAGTGTTTGCTTTGGCCGACCCCATTTAGTTGGTATAAGGCTATGTTTGGTAGCCAAGAGAAGAAAAGAAAAGAAAAAAGAATCTAGAAAAGAAAAGAAAAGAAAAGAGAAGAAATGGTGAGAAAAAAAAAGAGTATGTATGTTTGGTTACCAAGAGAAGAAAAGAAAAGAAAAGAAAAAAATTCAAAAAATTTTGAATTTTCAGAGAGAGATAGACGCATAGGAAATCATTGTGTAATCATTCATTTTTTGTCTTATTAAGTTTTCATATTTTCTCATGTTTTCTTGTGTTTTTGGCAAGAAAATTTTTGGGGGAGCAAAAGAAAATTTCACAATTCCCAAGAGGAATTTTGAATTTGAAAAGGGGAATCTTCTCTTGGGTGAAGACATACTAAGTGCAAAGAAAAATTCTGAACCCAAGGAAAAAAAGTACAAAAAGTGTACTTTTTTCTTTTCTTTTCTTTTCTTCTCTTCTCTTGGCTACCAAACACAGCCTAAGGCTATGTTGTTGCTGTTGTTTAGTGTTTGCTTTCTGGAGATTTTATTTTTAACAATGATAAGAGAGACTAGTTTTCATTATGCCTTTTGGAATATGTAGGAAGCTTTATTACCTATCCTATTAATATATTCTCTGAACATTTAACAGAGTTATTTTTTCAACGCATCCATATGAATTTTTTTATCAAGGAAGAGAATTTTGTTTGGATACAGGTACAACTTGTGCTACTGTCCTGACCCAGGCAATACTATCTGAAGGATGTAAGTCGGTGGCTGCTGGTGCAAATGTAATGGATCTGCGCCATGGTATTAAACTGGCAGTTGATGCTGTGATCACTCACTTGAAAAGCAGGGCAGTGATGATAAGCACACCAGAAGAGATTACACAGGTGATTGAGCATGTTAGGGGGGGGGGGGGATGGGACCATCTCTTTGTATTTAGGATATTTGGTGTTTGTCAAATTATAGGTCTTCAACTTGTCATCCACCTTAGGTAATTCTGTCCTTTGTCCTTTTCTTCCTTGAGAAGCTTCCAACTTGCACAGAATATTTCTTTTCATTGGTGTGGTCATTGATCCCTATTTCTGGTGGAAAACCACATCGAAAAGCTTTACTTTATCTTGCCACTCATCAGGGCAAAATTTAAGTTCATGAATGCATTTTTTATGACTTCATCCTTACTCTTGCCACTGATTAATCCCAACATCTTCATATCTGTTTACCCTCGTTATTTGGTGATGATATTGCCCAACATCTCTCAGGTGTCATATAAAATTATAACTTTGCTTGATTGGCTTGCATTAGTCAACGTTCCCTTTATAAGCACTTTATAAGCATATATCCAGTTCTCCGCTTCCTGAACAAGTTCTAGTTCTATTGGTAGCATCCTCTTTTTTATGTCTCTTCTTGCAGATAATCTAACTGCCTTAGCATGAAGGGTTGCTTTGATGTGTTCTTGGATAAATCTAAACTATTACCTCATGCCTATTACCATCCTTCATAAAATTGCACTCTGTTGTGTCTATTTTATCATGGTCTGACTTATTTTTCAATTTTTTATTCTAAGTCTCTGTTCTGCAGAGCTTCTGAAAGAAACCTTTTGGCTTAATTAGCAAAATCGTTTGCTCTTTTTATTTTTTGGTAAGCTGAAAAGTTTCCCAATAGCCTTTTACAAGATGCCCTAGACTATACAGTTCTTTATTTCTCACTGTAGTCTTGTCAATCGTAGGCAGTTCCACAGTATCTCTTCTAATGTTTGAATAGTTTAGCCATCCATAACCTCCGACATTCTTTTCATCATTGATTTTATCTTAAATTGAAACAGGTGGCAACCATCTCTGCAAATGGTGAGCGTGAAATAGGGGAACTGATAGCTAGGGCAATGGAGAGAGTTGGCAAGGAAGGAGTCATTACTGTTGCGGTTGGAAATTTTCCATATTTGTTTCTTCCTGATATGTAATGTCTGTGCAATTCAAAAACGGATATTATAATTGGGAGACTATTAATCCCAGCCTATCAATTTTGCAGGATGGAAATACTTTGGATAATGAATTGGAAGTGGTGGAAGGGATGAAACTAGCTAGAGGATATATATCTCCCTATTTTATTACTGATGATAAAACTCAAAAATGTGTGAGTACAAATCAATATCTTTATGGTTCCATTGGTACTGCAAGCTAATTCCTCTCAATTGAGCTAAATTAGGCTCCTATCTTCAAGAACATGGTGATCAAATCCTCCATGGTGGTTTTCCTTTTGTATTTGTGCTAAAGGATATGCAGAATCTACTTGAGAATATCTGCTTTATTTTTGCAGTGTGTGTCTTATCTATTGGAACTATGGAGAGCCCCTCTCTCTTTCTCCCTATGCCAAAGCATCTTCCAAATCTCAATTGTTTTTTGTCATTAAGGCTGTGTTTGGTAGCCAAGAGAAGAAAAGAAAAGAAAAAAAGGTACAAATTTGAAATTTTTTCTTGGTTTAGGAAGTTCTCTTTGTGCTTGGTATGTCCTAAACCAAGAGAAGATTCAGTTTTTGAATTTCAAATTTTACATTGGGAATTGAGAAGTTTTCTTCTGTTCCCAAAAAAAAAAAAAAAAATCTTGCCAAAAACACAAGAAAACATGAGAAAAACTTTTATTTTCTTCTCTTCTAATGATAACCAAACATACATACTTTTTTTATTTTTATTTTCTCACCATTTCATTTCATTTCTTTTCTTTTCCTTTATCTTTTCTTCTCTTGGCTACCAAACATATCCTAAAAGAGCAGAAAATTAGATGAGAACAAGAACTCTGCTAAAAAAAAAAAAGAGGAAAAAATGGACTATCTTCCCTTACTTGAGGAGACATAAAAGAAACTTTCAGATTGCTGAATAAATTCATTAAGCCACAGAAATGTATGATTTATATTTAGGCTGAGTTACAAAATATTTCAATTTATTTTCTTGCATATTAATATTATTGGATATTCTTCTGGCCTTCTGGTTTCATTGTAACCTTGAACTCCCTTCATGTTGCTTGTTTTGTAAATTAATACGTTTTTAAGAGATATTTCTTGTCATTTAGCTCATTGGTGGGTTTAACATGTTATGAACATTGTGATTTGCATATAGACAGGAACTGGAAAATCCCCTGATCCTCATCCATGACAAGAAAATTTCAGATATGAACTCTCTTGTCAAAATTTTGGAGCTCGCTGTAAGGGTAATTGTGCATTTTTTTATGGATTCTTTGATCAGTAGGAAAATAGTCAGTTCTCCATTTTCTGGATGAACTTCTTTTAGAATTTTCATTGCTAATTCCTTGGAGATCTTGTTTTGTATTTCTATTTAGAAAGATAGACCGCTGCTAATTGTGGCTGAGGATGTTGAGAGCGATGCACTGACGATGCTTATACTCAACAAACACCGTGCTGGAGTTAAGGTAATTGACTTACTTGCACCACTGGCTACTGTATTAAATTCCCTTGTTGGACTGTACAAAACATGTTGTTTGCTTCATGCAACAAGGTTATGCCACTGAAGTGGTTTAGTTATCAGTCTTGACCCTTCACATTATTTACTTACGTTATGGTTACCACATTCCACCAAGGCTTATACACGGGATGATTCTTGCTTCAGACTGCTCCATTTTACGTTTTTATTCAAGCATGTGGTTCTGTTTTTCCAAGTGTAGGTCACATTTTATGTTTTTACGATGCAGTTGATAACTGTGTGGCTTTATCTGCATTAATAATAGGTTTGTGCCATTAAAGCTCCTGGTTTTGGAGAAAACAGGAGGGCAAACTTGGATGATCTAGCCATTCTTACAGGAGGAGAGGTGAAATTAAGTCTACACCCAAATCTTCTTGTATTAAATTACAAAATTGTAACATCTCATTGTCTATGTGCAGGTCATCACTGAAGATCGTGGGTTCAATCTGGACAAAGTCCAACTTGAAATGCTGGGTACTGCCAAAAGGGTTTGTTAACGTCTTAATCTATACTATCGTTTGCATGAATTTCATTTGTGAATTGGAATTTTCACTTATTTTCTAGACGACAGGTGACTGTCTCGCTTGATGACACTATTGTGCTACATGGTGGTGGTGAGAAGAAGCTTATTGAAGAACGATGTGAACAGGTATTCAAGTTTCTCATATACAGAGGATCAAGATTAACAGTTGGAAATTGAAATGCGAAATTTTTCTATCATATATGCAAGATCTAGTGACAAAATTTGTGATCATCATACATTTGCCCCTCCCAGACCCTGCAGTAGCGGGAGCTTCGTGCAGTGGTTTGCTCTTTCTTTCATGTGATCCCTTAGGTTGCTGCTGCATAAACAGATGTTTTAGGCACCTTCATTGCTTCATATCCTTGTATATCTGGCTGTTTTTCCTCAGCTTTTAAGGCCATAGTTCCCTAAATTTTCTATATAATGTCCCCCACTTTTGGCTCATTAGTTTTTTCGTGTACCATTGGCCATTAATACCAAACTTTTGGGTGTTTAGTTCCTAACCTTTATTCCTAGAATCTGTGATTTTGCATCCATCTTGGCTCAGAATTCCATCCTCTGTTCAGGATCCAGATCCTTTTTTTAAGGTAGCTCCCCAAAATTGGGTTGTAGTTCCAATCTAATATATGCTTCCTTAATGGAATGGATCTCTCTCCCTGAGAAAGCTGCGGATGTTCTATGTTGAAATATTGCAATATGCATCACTGTCAAATATTACTTCATGAGATAAACTCAAGGAAGATGATGTGGAATTGGAGACATCTCTTAAACTCAAATGTTTAAACTAAATATGATTGGTTCTGAAGAAACTGAGTAGAGAAAGAGCAATAAGTAATGTACAGCTAATTTACACCAGGTAAATAAGCCCCATAAGATAAACAACCCTCAACCAATATTGGTTCTGAATTCAGACTTAGAGATCCAATTGTTCAACAACATACCCTAACAGAAAGGCTAAATTGAAGCTCACAAATAGGGAAACTTTAGGTCAGTCAAACCTGGTTTCAAGGGTCCTCAAAACACTGCTGAAGACACACCAACAGTGACTGGATCGGAGCTGAAGTGGACTAACAGAATCAACAAATGGACTCCACAGAGTTAGGGTTGCAGCAGGCCAAAGGAGAATTCCTGTGGCTCTCTTTTGGCTGGTCAGACCAGCCTCAAATCCTGGTCAAAGGAGGCCTTTGGGGTGTTCGAAGATGCTGGACAGATCTGGAGAAACAGCCCCTGTCGATTTGCTTCCAAAAAAACCTGACTGCAGAAAATCGATTCACTGGTTGTGGCTGATTCTTCAAGCTGATCTCTTGACAGGCTTTGATCCTGCAACAGGCTTGGTTCTAGCTCTCAAACACTCTCTCACAGCAAACAAATAAAAGCAAAACAAGAAAAGAAAGAGAATTTGATTGAGGGGTTGAGAAGGGGGAAAAAGACTTGGGGAATGGGTATCTCATCCCTCAAGGTAATAGCTATCTCAGCCATGACTAAACACTAAATTCATAAACTTCGATCTCCCTTTTCATTATGATCAATGGACTTTAAATGGCCTTACTAAAGTAAACTAATTAGGAAACTGAATAGAAGATTTTGACCCAAAAGTACTGTTCATGTGAACATAGCTGTCACGGCGTCATGTCGATCCAAGGCGGTGGAGGGGTGGCTAATCAATTTGGCGGTGAATCGCTGGTATGGCGTTGCCATGACGATCAAATTGCCCATGTGTTATTTTTTTATTTCTCCTATTTTCTAAAGTTATTTTGTATGTTATAATATATACTATATGACAAAAAACCAATCAACATTAAGCAACATCAAGTCATAAAAATCGACATAGTCACACCTACATCAAGTTATAAAAATCAACATAGTCACACCTACATCAAGTCATAAAAATCAACATGACTTATTGACATTTAGGGAAATGCTCTTCTTCTATTATAGGTTTTATTGGTCAAATGATTTTATTTTTAGATGAGACTTTTTGTATTAGGTATATCACAAAACTAGCTTTCCAACAAGTCAAGGTTACTTAAATTTGAGTTGTTATGATAAAGTTATGTTCCGATCAAACTTATTTTAAAGTGTGTGCGAATGCTGTTAAATCGCCTGAATGGAAATAATTTTCTTGACATCAAAACAAAAGATTATTTTACTGACGTTTGATTTTTAGCAATGTTCTACCATGATAAGATTTGAAAGTTGAAAATCGCCCTACAGCCAAAAATCCAGTTTTTATTCTTGGACCGGGGGGTTGACTTTTTATCCTTTTGGAATTTGATTTTTAAACTATTTTTATTGGATTCGAATTGGGGGTGTTTACTTATTTATGAATAATATCTTAAGTAAATGAAATAACAAAATATAAAAACATTTATTTTTTAAGGTAAATGAAATAAGGGCAAAAAATGTAAGGTGGCATACATTGCAATAAGGTAGCAATTGCCTAGGCCCCAGGCAAACCGCCGCCTTGGCGTCACCTTGACAACTATGCATGTGAATGGTGTCACATGAACAGTACTCGTGTTACTGTTCATATGAATAGTGTTTCATCAACAGTATTTTCTGACTCTTGTTTACTCTTCTTCTATAATGTTTCATCTACATCAATAAGTTATGCACTCATGACTCATGTCTTCTGAACTGTGAGCTAGCTCACAATACTAAGTAAACAACATGAATAACGAATTAGAAATAGCAATAATATTTATTCAAGTTATATTCTAATGGTCTGAAAGACCATTTATGCGACTTCATGTATGGTGTTCTGTCTCCCATTTGTGATTTAGCCAGAGGCATACATAAACACATGGTCTTTAGGCTCCGACCAAAGTGTTTTGTAACCCAAGGTTTGAGGACGGGTTCAAATCTTCTAATTCAGGAGTTCATATTTCCCTATGTTGGGACATTAAGATGTCATCTATGGGTCTGAAGCTGTTACTTCTAATTTGGGCACCCAAACTATTTTCAAAGATGTTGGATGTTTGGGAATTGTAATAATTTCATCTTGTTTCCCAGACAAAAAACCATTCGGTGAGCTAAATGTTTCTAGCCTATTTCTATGAGAAATTGTGCTTTTGAGTAGAAAAAGAAAGTTCATGCTCAAAATAAAATGATGGGATTAGGGTCTTATTCTATGGTTACAATTCTACCCTCTATGTTTTCTTTATTCCGTCGAAGATCGATTTATGGACCTAGGATTATTGTGATTTTAATGAATATAAGAAAGAGGAGATTACCGAGATGAGATTCACTGACAGGAATGTGTTTAACAGCTCAGGACATCTATTGAGAAAAGTACTGCCACGTTTGACAAGGAGAAAGCACAGGAGCGGTTGTCAAAGCTGTCTGGAGGTGTTGCAGTCTTCAAGGTTTGTTGAGTACCTTTCTTGCATTCCATGCTGACTAATGTTCTATAGACATTCTATTGCAATCATCAATATGTGGTACAGGTTGGAGGGGCCAGTGAGGCAGAAGTTGGGGAGAGAAAGGACCGAGTCACAGATGCTTTAAATGCCACACGAGCAGCTGTTGAAGAGGGTATTTTGCCAGGTAAATTTATTTGTCAATAGTTAAATTTGCCTTTTCCTGCGAAAAGCAGAAATTGATTGTTTCAGACAGGTGGTGGTGTTGCCCTCCTGTATGCGACAAAGGTGCTGGAGAACATTCAAACTCCAAACAGTGACCAGAAAAGAGGAATCGAAATAATCCAGAATGCTCTCAAGGTCCAAGCCTTCTGATTTCTTACTGTTTTTTTGATTGTCTTCATATTTCATATATCTTTAGTATGTGCTATAAGGATGGAGGTTGCTTTCTTGCAGGCACCCACATTCACAATAGTTGAAAATGCTGGTGCAAATGGGTCAATTCTTCTTGGCAAACTGTTGGAACAGGAGGATCTTAACCAGGGTTATGATGCTGCCAAAGGTTTGTTATTTTGGGTGGCTCAGGCCCAATTTGTTTCATTTTTCTAATTTGGGATAGTGAAAATAGCTTGTCTGTCTCAGAATACTGAAGGCTTAAGACCAATATGTTGAACATCCTTGACTCCCCTCCACCACAAACCCCCCACCCCACCCCCCAAAAAAAAAAAAAAAAATATATATATATATATATAGATAAAAGGAAAAAAAACCCAAATCCAACTCGTTAAGAGAGAGAGACCTGATTAAATCGAGGTCAAGTCATGAGTTAGGCAGGGCTTGGCCCGTCTGGAAGGGCTTGACTTGTCTCTCTGGTGGGTTTTGTGCTTGAGACATTTGACTTAGCTGAACTCCTCAATCCCAACCTCATTTTAATTAATAGTAATTTGTTTTGCATCTTTTTACACATTTTTGTAAGAAATTCAGTTCTTTTTCTACATGTTTAATCTGAGCTTATTTGAAAGTACCCATCAAGTTTTGCTCTACCTCAAAAGTTAAGCCATCTGTCTTGAGCCAGGTGAGTACATTGACATGGTGAAGGCCGGAATTATAGATCCTCTCAAAGTTGTGAGAACTGCTTTAGTGGATGCTTCAAGGTGATCACTATAACAACTTCATTGAGTGTTTGTACTAATTTTAGAGTCTATAAACATACAAAACTTTCTGATGTTTGTGGTTGCAGCGTCTCTTTGCTAATGACATCTACAGAGGCAGCTATTATTGACCATCCAGATGCAAAGAGCACGGTACCTAGTCGCATGCCAAATATGGACGATATGGATTACTGATGCTCGTCATATATCTCACAGTTTTAGGTCTGTGATGCGGAAGCTTCAGAGGTTAGAGATCCAATTTTTTCTCTCCTGAGCCCTTGTTGTAATTTGTCCAATAGTTGAGGATGTCAAACTTGTTAGTTTTGCAATGTCAAAATGAAGCTTCTGTGTAAGGCTTCTGATTGTCATTTATTCAGTGCATTTAGGCTCCATTTGTCTTAATATAGATTTTTTTTTCTTCTAGATTTGTTGGAACCGATACAAATATAAATCAATATTTTACTAAAATAGAGTAGAAAAAAAATGGAAAACAATTTTTATTTTCAATTTCAAAATGTGTTTAGGCTGACCTGCATGATCAATCTTTACATATGATGAAGATTTAACGACTGAAAGGTAGGAGAAGAATCCAGTGGCTGGTAGACCATACATTTAGAGATTAGATATGAAATTTAACTTTTTGACAGTTTAAAGGGGGGGGGGGGTGTCGTGGGAATTGAACTATCATGGAAAGCTGTCCATCTTACGGTCCTGAACAATATTGGTTTCCTTCTGCAGCCCCAATGGCTCCGGTCCTAGGCTGGAGAAGAGAGATGCAAGATATGGTGACTAGCACTGTCCAACAGTTAAACATGTCTTTTGGGAATCAACATTTAGGCTGTGTTTGGTAGGACAAGATTCTCCCCAACACCAATCATCTACCTTCGACCCATCTATGGCTGGGCAGACCTTGAGGTTCACGCTAAAGTGTTGGGATGATCGTCCAAGACTCCAAGTCGTTGGAGATCTGGTTTCTATGTTTGATATGCATTATTGGAATGGATTTTGGGTCTAAAATATATTTTAAAACACTATTCTTCTATATTTTCTCATTTCTAGTGTTCTTTAGACACAAAATCTATATAGATACCAAGCACAGAATGATGCAATGGCCAATCAATTGCAGAATGAAGAAGCGAAGAACCAGTAATAAGTGACCAAGTTCATAAGGTAATTTTGAAATTTGGAATTTTCTAAGTTTCAAAATTAGAAAATTAGCGCCAGTTTGGGGGAGCGAAAGTTCTATAAAAAATAGTACAACAATGGTGGGTCCATGGGAGTATGGGACCTAGTTTCCAATACAAAGTGGTCCAACTTAAATGGCTTCTTTACCCACATGGCAGTGTTTGATGGGACTCCAAGTTGGACATATGATCCAAAACATTGTCTAACATAAATCTAATTTCTCCCCCGTGTTTTAATGCAATTTCAGAGGGGAAAAAAAAATAAAAAATTCAGTAGTATAACATATGGAACCGTTGAAAAAACAAAAAGGAGAAAACCTTACGTATATGGCGGGTCATATGTTTGAGATAATCTCACATTTGAATGAATAGAGCACCTAAAAGCCTATCTATATGTAAAATTTTTTGGTTCATTTCAATCATATGATCTACCATTTGGTAATATCGTTTCTCTGTAGTTTCAATTAACAATCATTAAAAGACTGACGAGGATTGATCATCCTTAAGGTTAAATTTAGTCATATGGCCCATGGTTTTGTATTATTAGTTGTCTAAATCTTTTGCCAAAATTGAGTAATTTATTATGCAACATGGTGTAATGCTTTTAACTTGAATTTTACGTCTAATGCAAAAGTTGATATCTAGTGACATGGACAAATTGTAGGCAAAATTTGAGTATCAAGTAAACCACAGGCAATATAAGGCCCCCAAGGGGTGCTTGTATAAAGACCATTCTTATAAACTTGTGTAGAGAGACCTCTCCTAATTAATTATGACTTGGGCCATAAACTAGTTATAATGTTTAAATGCTGGAAATTGAAAAAAAAAAAAAAAAAAAAAAAAGAAAGAAAGAAAGAAAGAAAGAAAGAAAGAAAGAAAGAAAGAGAAAAAGAAAAGAAAAGAAAAGATAATTGATACCATAAATGGTCGTTATACCTAACATTAGAGAATTGGTGTTATGGCAAAACTGAATTGTTTATAAATGCACATATTATCGATTTTCAATATTTTACGATAAAAATAAAGGAAAAAGGTCTCTACATGGTCACATGCCCCTATGCCAAACACGGGTTGGCAAAAGGACACCTTACCCCCTAGTTGGATGCCTGTGTGTAGGAGTGTCAATTTCAGATCTAGCTTGACAGGCCCGATCGTTCAAGTCCCAAACCAATCTGGCCATTCTCAGTGCAAGGCCCTTACCCATCGGTCAACTAACAGATTATAGGCCCAACTAAGTCCGACCCTTTAATCACTACATGAAATTCTCATTTTACTCCCAATCCCATTATCTAAAGATAGACAATGTTAAGATATGCTTTTAAAACCTGATTATGACTGCGACTTCTAGAGGATGTACTACCTGGTATGTGGCTCCAAACTTTATTTTGGATCATTCTTAGCAGAGATGCTCAGGGAAGAACCCCGCCATAGATTTGGTTGAGTTCTCTTTATTTTTTATTTTAGTTTGTTTTGGATCATTTTTCTATTAATGGACATACCGAAGGTGAAAAAGTGATCTAAACTTTTGTATTATCCTCCATATATGTCCGTTTGAGGTGTTGATTGTTATTAACTGGCTAAAGCTCAATATCGATGGGATTTCCATTGGAAACCCAAGTCATGTGGGGGGGGGGTTGGGGATTTTTAGATCCTCCACTAGATTGCAATTAAAGGGGGAGGGGGTGGGGGGGAAGACATACCTATGCATGAGGCTCCTGCATGTGCAAGGTCTGAGGAGGGATGAGAACTACGCAACCTTACCCCGAGAGGAGAGGGTGTATTTGGGAGTGAATACAAATTTCTTGATTTTGCAGCTTTTCTTGAAGGGCTGAAATGAATATACGAGATGGTTATAAACAAGATTTGGGTGGAATGTGATTCAACTTCGGTGGTGGGGTGTATTAAGGATTGTTCCATCCCTTGGGTGTTCACTCAACAATGGCAACATTGTGAATCACTATTAGCGAATGTAACATGTATAATTTTACATTGCTATTATCCATGCTATATTAAATAAATAAATAAATAAATAAATAAATAAATAAAAAAAAGAAGAAGAAGAAGAAACAAAATACAAAAAAATCATAATGCTATTGTAATTAGATGATTTATGTTGCTGACTCTTTAGCTCGAAAGGCAGCAGCATATTTGCACTCTTATCACATATTGTGTCCGCCTCATTTTATTGTTGATGATTTTAGGTGGGACTTAGAAGAGAGACCAAAATACAAGCTCAAGTGAGCAAAGTGTTGTTTTTGCTTGTTAGTTGTAAGGCTGTTTGCTGCTTGTGCTGATGGCAATGCCGAAGGTGGAGGGTATTAAATGACTTAATTTTATTGTATTCAACTTTGCTTTGTTGAGATGTTCACCTTGGCTTGGATGTCTATGATGGATTAGATCCTCTCCAGCTGGTTGTGCCCTCCAACCCCATCTCACACCACCTTTGGGGAGCCGTCCCAAGGTGGTGTGAATGAAAAGTAACAATTAAATAATTAAGTTGATAGTGATGATCTATAATACTTTTCACAGGATCGTCCTTCCTTACATAGGAGATAGGACTCCATCGCTATCGACTTAATATGGCAATTCCGTCAAGATCTCTTCGTTAGCTGGGGGAAGAATCCGCATAAATCGAACATTTTGGAGAAACATATTCGGAAGGAATTGGATTTGGTTAGACAATGTTGTGCTTCACTTCTCTAGTCAGGCTAGATTTGCTTCAGAATCTTGGTGATGTTGCTCACACAAAGAGTTTTTGGGCATTCATGTTCATGAAGTCTTGATATTGACTAGCTGGGATGTGTGGGACTAATAGACAATTCTTGTGACGCCTTTTCATCTGGTGCCTGCATGCAGCACAAGCTTGGCCACCACCATTAACCTTTTTCTCATTCATTTTTTCTTCTTATTGAAAAAAGAATAACACCAGTGAAGACATCTATTGACTTACACCAGACAAAAGTAAACAACAATGTAAATCAAAGAAAGAAAAGAAACCTGGAGTAAGTCAAGCTCAGAGGAGGGAGGTTTTTTAGAAGATTTAGATATAGCTGTAAATAGGAAGGATTCTAACAGATTTGATTTGATGAGAAGGTAGGCATTAATTGAATTCAGTATTTAGGTCTGTAAATTTGGCAATGTTAGGAGAGTCTAGATAAGAAAATGTGAAAAAAAGGGGTAAGGTTATATGTAAATTTCCTTCTTAAAAGACCGATCTGATAAGAAGAGGCATTCACAGGTTTATAAGCAAAGGGATTGTCCCACTCAGAATTGACATGTGTCAGACTTGATATTTCATTGTATTGAATGCTCATGAGCTCTCAATAGAGATTATATATAGAGAGTACAAGATATACCCTAGTCAACCTACATAAACTAGGAAAGAAAATATTACAATTAGAGTAGGACTCCACATGTGATAATGATTCATAAACTGAATAGATATGGATATGCTAGAGAGCTAAATAGAACATACTAGAATATATGGTGTCTGGATATAGGAAAACTCCTATATTGACTAATACACCCCCTCAAGGTGGAGGACTAGCTCGATGGACCTTTAGCTTGTCTCGTAGGAAATTGAAACACGTCGCGGATAGAGGTTTTGTAAGAGCATTGACAATTTGATCAGCAATGGCAATGAACTAAACACACAATTGGCAATTGGCAATTGGCAACATGCTCATGAACAAAATGATAATCAATCTCAATGTGTTTTGTGCGAGCATGGAACACAGGGTTGGCAAACAAGTAAGCAGCACCAATGTTGTCACACCACAAGATCAGTGGTCCTTTAAGCGGAAATCCCAACTCAAAAAATAGAGCCTCAAGCCATATGGTTCAGTAGACGCATCAACCAAGGCTTTGCACTCAAATTCTGTAGAAGAGCGAGCGACAATTTTTTTCTTGCTAGAATTCCACGAGATCAAATTAGGACCAAGAAAAATAACATAGGCACCAGTGGGATGGCAATCAAAGCTGCTACCTGCCCAATCAACATTAGAGAAAGCCTGCAGAGAGTGATTGGATAAGCATTCAATTAGAAGTCCATGAGTGAGCATATGCTTTAAATAACGCAATATTCGTTTCACAACCGTCCAATCAGATTCGGCAAGGAATATATATACTGGCAAACTCTGTTAACAACAAATGCTACATCAGGATGGGTGAGAGTGACGTATTAAAGGGCATCAACGATAAAACAATACCATGTGGGTCGGCCATGAGAGCACCCCCTGAATCAGATAGTAGTGGAGAGGTAGCATATAAGTCATGACAGGCTTACAATGACTCATACCAACAAGATGAAGAGGATCCTTGATATAAAGGGACTAAGACATTAGCATTCCAGGAGATTGTGGAATGTTCTCGACCCTAAGAAGAAGTTGAGTGGCCCCAAGTACTTAATAGAGAATTTAGCGGCTAGCTTTGCCAATAAACCAGTAACCTGAGAAGTAGTTTACTGGTGACAATAATATCTCAACATAGATTAAGACACAAACTAATAGAGAGCCAGATTTGTATGAGGGATCAATGCAAGATGCCAAGAACCTCTGTTGAAGAAGGAAACTAGATAGCCTGTGGAACCAAGCTCGAGGGGCTTGCTTGAGACCATATAAGGCCTTGAGCAACTTACAAACATGTTGAGGCTTGGATGGATCCTCAAAACTTGGTGGTTGAGCCCAAAATACCTCCTCAACTAAAACCCCATACATAAAGGCATTATAGACGTCCAGTTGACATGTGGCTCAGAGAGGTGTTGGGTAGAGGTGGGTGCCATGGGAGAGGTGTCGTAGAAGTTGATTAATGGGTGAACACGAAGAGGGGTAGTGGGCATGGTGGCGGTGGGAGGAGAGGCTGAGGTGGTTGAGTGTAGGGGTAGAGAGAGGAGAAGGCAAGATGGGCATGGTAGGGAGAGGGGCCAGAGATGGTAGTGGTGATGGAGGGAGTGGTCGGTAATGGCAAGAGTGGTGGCGGAGGTGGTGTGGGGGGAGAGATGCAGGTAGGGTTACTACCCCATGGACTAACAGAGGATGAGGAAAAGGGGAGGGTGGCTTACCTAGTATAGAATTGGCAAAAGGAAACTTCGACTCATCAAACCGAAAATGGCGTGCTATATACATATGCTTTGTGGACAGATCCAAACACCTGTAATCAATATGAGATAGATTATAACCAAGAAAGACATAGGGAGTTGAACAAAAATCCATCTTGTGATGATCATAAGGCCGAAGATAGGGAAAGCAAAGACAACAAAAAATACACAAGAATGAATAGTAAGGATGATGATGGATCACAAGTTGGAAGGACATTACACGGTTGGGAGCATGGGAAGGCGGCAATTTATCAAGTAAATTGCAAATTCAAAAGGAAAGTCCCAATATTGAGGAGGGACAGAGGCATGGGCAAAGAGAGTGAGACATGTATCCACAATGTGGCGATGGCGTCCCTCTACAAACCCTATTGTTCATGGGTGTGGGGACAAGATAAACGGTGAGAGATAACAATACAATAAAAGAAAGATGGCAGAGATTGATACTCACCACCACCCCAAATAAAGTATTATCATTTTTTCTTTTGCAGGAGGATTAAACCAAATAAAGTATTATCATCCACAAAGATTACAAAATATTTAAAACCATTGGCAGAACATCGCTTGAGACGGTCCCCATACGTCACTATAATAAGATCAAGAGGAAATAAACTATGAGCGTAAGTTTCTTTTAAGGTTAAACAATTGGCCTTTCCTAAATGACAGGCTGGACGCACTACCTTGAGTCATGTGGACTGACACGACATATTATTGACACGTAACATAAAACAAAGAAACTTCATGAGGATGGCTGAGTCAATGATGCCAATCGTCAATGGGTGTATGTTCAACAACACAAACTCCATGAGAGGGAGAAGAGGGAGAAGACATAGTATAAAATCCACCATCACTTGATCCGGACAAAAGGGTACTATGGAAACTTGATCCTTGACAAGAAAGTGAGAAGGGTGAAACTCAAAATAAACATTGTTATCACTGGTGAATTTCTAAACAGAAAAAAGTGGCTTAGTAACGGTAGGAACATGAAGGACATTATTTAAATGAAAAGCACGAGAAGAAAAGAGGGAACAGAAGAGTAAGCAATGTGAGAAATGGGAAGGCCCTTATCATTACTGACATGAAACTGATCCAATCCATTGTAGTTGTCATAGGAAGAGAGGGATTAGATGTTAGGGGTAACATAGTGGGTGGCACTTGTGTCATGGTACTAGGTTAGGGCAGAGCATGGCGGGTAAGGAGGGGTTAGGAGAAGGAGAAAGTTGTGATATTGGCCGGGGTTGCTATAATGGGTGGCGGGATGGTCAGTGTATTGGTTATAGGGAGGTTGCGGATAGGGGGACTAAGCCTAGGTTTAAGGGCGATGAAAGCAAGTTTGGGCTATGTAATTCGTCCGATGACAGATGATTTAGAAAAGACCTCTACGAGCATGACTCTCGCAGCCACCTTGCCCAACTCGTCCACCATGCCCATGACCATGACTGTGGCTAGAGGAGGAGGAGGCATCAAAGGGAGGCATGGCACTGGATTGGGTTGCATTAGCTGAGGTAGTTGTAGCAGATGCCAAGGCCTCTGTTACCTTGAGTTTTTGAAAGGAGTGCATGCTTTCATGGCTAAGAAAAAGTCCGCTTCCGCTGAGTTCATTGTGGGAGGGAGGTTCCAACCTCATTAGCATTGATGGAATAATATCTTAAAGATTAGTGCAGAGAGAGTAGAGCACATATGTATTGAAGTCGCTTAGTTGGAGTGGTTTCCCTGCGGCGGTTAACTCATCGACTAGTAGCTTGGCACATTGAAGATAGGAGGCAACAGACTTGTCAGGTAGTTGTTGAAGATTCTGAAGGCTCATGTTCAAGAACATTAGCCTGGTGGAGGGAGTATAGTCAAAGGCACCCTGTATCGCGGTCCAGATCTCATGGCTAGATTCCTTGTCGAGTACAAGGGGAAGAACATCCTCAAAGAAATAGGAAAGAAGCACATTGGTGATGGCATCATCTTGTTGTTGCCAGATTGCAGTGATGACAACATCAGAGGGGTATGCGTGAGAACCATCAACAAAGGAATGAAGGTTTTGGCCTCTAAGGAAAGCAACCAACTGTTTGCGCCATAGGAGATAGTTGGTAGGTGCCAACTTGAGAGACATATAATGATGGAAGAGGGGGTAGAGGTGAGGTTATGAATTGAAGAAGAGGGAGTCAGAGAGCTCACGATAGTGATGGGGTACGAATCCCCTATGGGAGGATCCTACGACATTGAGAAAGCGCATAAGGGAGGAGAGATAGACTAGGATGCGAGGGTCTTAAGCCATGTGGCTCTGATACCATGTTAGACTTGATATTTCATTGTATTGAATGCTCTCAGTAGAGATTATATAGAGTACGAGATATGTCATAGTCAACCTACATAAACTAGGAAAGAGAATATTACAATTAGAGCAGGACTCCACATGTCATAATGATTCCTAAACTGAATAGGTATCGATCTAGTAGAGACCTAAACAGAACACACTAGTATATAGTTTCTAGATATAGGAAAACTCCTATATTGAATGATAACGTGGGACTAATATGAATAACATATTATGTAAATGCTTAAACTTATTTTATTTGTAGTTTTCAAAATTTGGAGTATCCTGGTAGATCTTAGCTACTAATTTATCAGTAATGGAGGTTTCTATGTGTGCTGCACTTTGAAACCATTTGGGAGCACGTCTTTCCATTTGAAGTTCCAAAACTTTTAACCCTAAATTTTAAAAGGTTCTGAAAATTTCCATACAATAAAGTAAAACTGAAAATCCTAGAATCCTAGAATTGACCCCTCTGATGTGGAAACTCAGCATTTTGGTCTCATAAACCCTAAAATTGGCACCTCCACAGAATGTTCAGAATTGAGATTGGTCACCATTAATTCCAATCTGACATGACTAATCCAATTCGAATTACGTACGTTGTGGTGGACTTATAAATGTTAGGTTATAGCCTAAATAGTCTACATTTAATTTTAGTTATTTTCTTCTTCCAAATGAATTAAATTATCTTTTTAAAAGAAGAGTTGTTATGGCAGGGTAAGCCAATATGGGTCTCACTTTCATTCTAAAACCGGTAAATTGGATCAGGTTGGTTCTACCATTTTATACATATAAGCATTAAATGTCGATATGTTGTTACCTCGTTTAAGTATATACCTTTAGTAGTGGTAATATTTTACCGCCATTAAATTTACATACTTATAAGCATTTAGTGATAGTACTTTTTTATCACTGCCAAAATATCCATTTAGTGGTGGTTATATAAGACCATATTGCTAAGAATTTTCACAAGAATAGTACCTTAAATCATGTCCATGGTACTTAGTGGCGGATAGATAAATCCATTGCCAAATAAAAAGATTAAGTGGTGGTAAGTTACAAACCACATCTAAAAGGTTATATTTTGTGGCTGTAAATAATTACTGCCACAAAATATATATATATATATATATATACCATTACCATATATATATTAGAGTTATAAAATTAGTAATGCTAAGAACCGCCACTGCAAAACCCTTGTAGTGGCAGTAAAATATTGTCGTCACTAAAATACCCTTCTAGCAGCGGCGGTATAATATTACCGCGGCTAAAAGTATCGTAAAAGAACCGTTCAAGCGCTCTTTTATTGTAATGTATGCATAACTACGAAGTATCATACTATTTTTATGGAAACAGAATAAAACCAACATACTGTTTGATAAATAAAACCAACATTATGTTTAACTTAAAATTAAACAAAACAAAAGAAAAAACAAATTGTACTATTTTTCCAAACATCATCTTAGTATAGTAATGGTTGTAGAGATTGCAAGACTGCAAGACTACACTGGTTGCCTATGCATCAAATCTTTTTCTAGTGATCATGTTGGTGATATAAAAATCCTTGACCACAATGCTTAATTCTTCTTCAGGAACCGATCATTTGCCTGCTTTTCTTTAGGTATAGCTTCAACACTGTAATTCATGAATGTAAAAGAACAATTAAACCCTAATAATTGCCTTTTCTCTTAGTCTAAATAATTGATCAATTTAATCAAATTTGGTGCAACTTAAGATCTGAATAGGGCAATAATAATAATAAATGAATAAATAAAAATAGTAATGGCTACTTCATACCTGGATTCTCCAGCCTCTTTGATGTTAACATGAGTTTTGTTATTAGCCTGAAATGGCTTGATATCTTCATATCCTGGTGGAATTGAGGGATAGGTGCATGCTTGATTCAACTCTTTCATAGTAGTAGCTACTCCATTCCTGGATTTTCTAGCATCTTTGAAGTTATGAGTTTTGGTATGGTGAGACGTTTCCATCACCATAGTAGTACTGGTTTGGTTAATCAAGAGCTTTATGTCTTCAATTCCTGGTGGAGTTGAGTGATTAGTGCATCCTTGATTCACCCTAGAAGTACTGTTTTGGACAATCAAGGGCTTGACATCTTCAACTTCTTCTGGAGTTGAGGAAGAAGTGAATCCTCGGAGAAACCCAATATTAGCCTATACAAAACTCACCAACAAAGTGGTTATAAGAAAATCACACTAACTGCACTGTTACTAATATCTCGTCTTTTAAGTTTCAGAATAACACATCAAGTCCTTACTGAATTAGGTAAAGTAGGCATCTGATAACGGCATCTGTCATGGAATAGCTTCAAAAATGGTGAAGTGGATGGTGAAGTTGTGAAGGATAGGAATCGCTGTTGCCTCTGTAACTGTTCTAGTCGTTCCCTTTGCCTGCGACGAATAAGTTCGTCTCGTAGTTGGCAGAACATTAGCTGTTGCTTAGCGATGGCAACCTCGCGCTTACAAGATTGTATTTGAGATTGAAGGTTTTCAATGATACCTACAATACCTTTCACAGGATCATCCTTCCTTGCCATGCACTCCATCACCATAGACTGAATGGCTGCTTCTCTCTGGTCAGGCTTTACTTGGCTCAGGATCTTAGTGACACCACTAACATTAAAGTGCTTATGGGAATGCATGAAGTCCAGATATCTGCTGGCAGGAAAATGGGGTGCTAATGGACAACCCTCAGGACACTTCCTCTTTTGATACTTGCATGCAGCACAAGGTTCCCTTCTCTGATTCATTTTTCTTCTTATAAACAGAAGAACAAACACTACTGTACTGAACTATAGTAGCTAGTGAAAGAAGATAAATCTGGAGCAAGTCAAGTTCAGAGGAGGTGGTGGCTCTTTAATAGATTTAGAAGTACATAGGTAGGATTCTAGCAGATCTGATTTGAGTAGGTGAGCATTAAAAGAATGCTGTCATTGAGGGGGATCCAGCTCATCTCAAACGCGTTACATCATCCAACGGTTGGGAGGATTTGGACATGCACCTCAATACTTTGGTTTGTGCCCCTAGGTCCTCCCAGCTGTTAGATGTGGCGCATAACGCGTTGGAGAGGATATTTTCCGTATTGGGTTTGTAAATTTGGGAAAATTTGGAGTACCAAAAGGGCAAAAGGTGAAATGGTAAATTATTGAAATGCTTTAACTTCTTTCTTCTATAGATTTCAGAATTTGGAGTCAGTATAAGAACTTAGCCATTGATTAACCAGTAACCGAAATTTCCATGTTTGAGACATTTATAGTGAAGGAAGAAGGCAAGAGCGTTAACTCGGAGTGCCAGTTTTTCCCCCTTTTTTTTTTTTTTTTTGGTAAACAACCAGGAGTGTGGTGGCAACGTTATATATACAGAAACTTGAAACCGTTTGTCGGTCACGTTTTCCATTTGAGGTTTCAAAATTTTAGTATTATGTTATCTACTCAAGTATGTATACTCATACCATAGTGAAAACTAAAAACCCTAGAATCAGTCTCTCATGTATGAAAACTTACTAATCTGATCTCAAAAACTCTAAAATTGTTCTCTCTCTCTCTCTCTCTATATATATATATATATATTCAACAAAGTGCAACGAAAGAAAATACTCAAGAGGGGAAGAAGGGAGAGAAGGGGGTGGGGGAAGCACTGCCAAAATGGGGTAGGGTCCTAGAGGGGCCAATACACCCAAAATGAGACTATTGAGACTCCAACTAGAGCAATGTGATGGTTCCTAGGGTGTTAAGAACAGCAGGGATACAAGTCCTAGGCATACATCTAATGTAGCCCTTGGTAGGAATCTTTCTTATATTTCCACTTTGAATGCCAACAATTATCGCGAGAGATATCAAATGGATCAAAATTTTATGAATAGGTAGTACCCAGGTCCCTTGCTCATATGTCTAGTACAAATGATTAAAGTCTGCCATTTGGCGAGTGGAAGGTTTTGTAAATCCGGGGGTATCAGAGAGTGCACAATACTTGTTCGAGTATTGTAGGCTTGCCTGGATATATATGGGATATACACCAATATTTTACCTATCCTATCTGTTAGAATTGGTTTCCATCACATCTATTTAACGGCTAAGTATAATTAATTTTCCATGCTATTAACGGGTTTTGGTTGTCCATAGGTCTTAATCTGCTAAAATTGTTCTTGACTATGGGCGGAATAAGCGGTAGTCACACTATGCGCTCTCAAGAATTAGGAGTTAATTTTCATGATTGTGTACATGAATTATGTGGAAATATTTTATAATCTTGTTGTATACATCAATAATCTTGTGTTTATGATTAATTTAACCAATTAAGTGGGAGCAATCATATGAGGCTAAATTGCTTTCATACCAACTCAGAATGTTGAATGTCTTCTATAACTAGGTTTCGATTAATGTATTAGAAGGTTTATCTTCCCTTGTTGGTGGCCATGCCGAAGGTGGGGGTTTTTAAATCTAGCTTTTTTTCCCCATTGAGTTGTACTTTATTTTTTCTTTATTTTAGTGAAATCTCTGAATCTTTAGCCAAAAAAAAAAAAGAATGTCTCCTATAACCAATGTTGTAGTATCTATTATTATTTGCTAGTGATGTCTAATATTCATGAGATGTTTGTTGTCATGTGATGATACGTACAAGTGTAATTTATCAAGAAATAAAAGTTATCGATACATATAAATTATTTTACTGTATCGGCATGGGCTTAAGATGATCACCCCTCATCAAAAAGCAAGTTTTGAATGGAAATTCTTAAGGGGTTAGAATTTTCGTGGATAGTCGATGGGTGTAGAGTACTCTTGACTTACTTTTGGCAGATGCTGACATGATAATGTTTGAATATCTTGATGGCACGGTCTATATGCATCGCATAAGAGACAAGAAGTAGACATGGTTAGTGAAGGGTGCACAGAGATAGTGGGTACTAACTGTCCAGAAATTTCATGATTCACTCCGAGACAATGGGTGTACATTTGACCTAAGTATGTGTCATCCAATAAGAATGGGCATGGTACTCAATGGCTAAAAGTATTAGAATTCTTTATAAGGGGCAGATTCCGTACAATCAACCAACAAGTACACAATGAACTCTGATAGGCTAAGTTATGTATGTAAGGGTTGAATTGTTTTAATTCACACCGTAAAACTGCGAGAGAAGCTTAAAGTATGAGGAACCATTGATTTAATTTTGACCTCTTGCATTGATGGATATAGATATTTATTTGAGCCAATTAGGTTGACTAGAGAAAGAGCACTAAATTGCTCCTAACTACAATTTTTTGATATCGGTTGTAGAACAAGAAACCGTTCTAATTCAAAGTAGAAGATAATTCGCTATCCTTTTGCCAAACAATCCACCTTACAATTGGCTTCTTTGTAACAATGGGATATCCTCCAATAAATCACATGAAGGAAAAACATCAAAGCCCACCATTGTTTCCCGCAAAACCATGGACATGATTTGAAATGACCAAGACAGCCATAGACCAAGAGCATATCACATTCCACACATAGTTTGCCTTACACAAACCCAAGATAAGAGCTGAAAATTCAGCTACATAATTATTGTTTGCACCCAAAATTTCATTGAAAGTAATTAAAAGCATACTTTCAATGTGATGTGGAAGACAGATATGTGTGGAGTTGTACTTCTTCTAGTGTGTTTTCTTCAGCCTTTGCCTGGAATGAAATTTATCGTCGTAATCCAAAAGTGCCTTGGTACTCTATTATTTGGACAACTCACTTTCAACCACGACAAGCTCTATTTGGGTGGCGAGTGATGAATGGTAAACTCCCTACAGATGAGGTAATCAAATCTAAGGGAGTTCCTTTTCCTTCCTAGTGCTCATTATGTCAATTGGCAGAGGAAAGTATTTTTCATATTTTCCTTGAGTGTAGATTTAGCATGGAAATATGGAAGAGTTTTTTGGAGTGTCTTGGATCTTCCCTGCTACTGTTCTTGATCTGGCTATTTGGTGGAAAAGGAATGCAGAGGTTTGGCTGCTAAAGATCCTTGGCTGGCTGGGTTTTTCTTAATTTTAGAAAATATCTTGAAAGAGAGGAATGGCTAGCACTATGAAGAAAGAAAGAGATCTCCTTCTTTGAATTTTAAATTAGTAAAAAGAAATCTCCAGGAGCC
The DNA here is from genome assembly GCF_013358625.1 of Macadamia integrifolia. NCBI lineage: Eukaryota > Viridiplantae > Streptophyta > Magnoliopsida > Proteales > Proteaceae > Macadamia > Macadamia integrifolia. The sequence continues at coordinate 39,308,568 of NC_056558.1, read as the reverse complement.
AGATCTAAACTTATCATGAATTGTGAAATAGATTCTTTAGTTTGCAGTTGAATCTTCTTTGCTGATGTTAATGCCGAAAGTGGAGAATTCTTGGCTGGTTTTGTATATTGGCTTTTTTTTTTGTTTCCTTCAGTTTTATGAATCTTTAGCGAAGAAAATTAAAAGCATACCCTAGTCATCTTGAAACACACTTGCTACACCAGATCTTCTCGGATTACTAAGAGAACATCCATCCACATAAGGTTTTGTGCACCCCTTTTCCATTTTACACTAAAAAACCTCAATAATTTTTGGAGCCTTGGGAGGAGAGAGAAGACCCCAATCTTCTAGAAGTAATGAGATCCTCCATTGATTTTATCTGACATTACATTAAAGGGGCATAATCCGAAAGATCTCTTTTATTTTATTTTTTTTGGGTAAAAAATCCAAAAGATCTCTTTGTTTTTCCTTTTTATGTGAAAATTCAAAAGAATTGAATCAAAGTAAAAAATCTGATTTGGATTTTTAAATTCCTAGAATCCTAGAATTGGCCCCTCGGATGTGAAAACTCATCATTCTGGTCTCATAAACCCTGAAATTGGCTGTTCCAGATCTTGCATGATTAACCCAATTCCAATTATGTACGATATGGTGGACTGATAAATGTTAGGTTATAATTTAAATAGTCTACAAATCAAATGCTCTTAAGCATCTTCAAATCATGAGATCATCATCCTTTAGGTTATTGGGCTATTGATAATGTTATGTAGTAAGTACTTCCTTTTCTTCTTTTGTTGTTTAAGGTAAAATCTTAGGTCCCTTTCTTACATGCCAATTATAAACTATTAAAGTTTGCTATTGTCGATATAAAGGATTTATAAATACAGGGGAATCAAAAAGAGTACAATGTAGACGTACATGGACATGTATGGGATGCACAAAATACATGGCCTCTTCTCATTCAATGGTAGGGTGCCTAATAAATATTCCTAAGTGAGCATGTGCTAACCTTTTAATTTTCGATATTTTCTTCTTCCAAATGAATTAAATCATATATTGTTAAAAGAAGAGTTGTTATGGTAGGGGTAGCCAATATGGGTCTCACACTCATTCTAAAACCGATCAATTGGATCAGGTTGGTTCTACCATTTTATACATATTATAAGCAATAAATGTCGATAAGTTGTTACCCCGTTTAACTATATACCTTTAGTAGCGGTAATATTTTGCCGCCGTTAAATTTACATGCTTATAAGCATTCAGTGGCGGACAGATAAATCCGTTGCTAAATTAAAAGATTAAGTAGTGGTAAATTATAAACCACATCTAAAAGGTTATATTTTGTGGCGGTAAATAATTACCTCTGCTAAAAAAAAAATTTATCTACCATAACCATATATATTAGAGTTATAAAATTAGTAACGCTAAGAACCGCCGCTACAAAACCCTTGAAGTGGCAGTAAAATATTGTCGTAACTACAAAACCCTTCTAGTAGCGGAGGTATAATATTACTGCAGCTAAAAGTATCGTAAAAGAACCGTTCGAGCGCTCTTTCATTGTAGCGTATGCATAACTACGAAGTATCATACAATTTTTATGGAAACAAAATAAAACAACATACTATTTGATAAATCAAAACTAACATAATGTTTAACTCAAAATTAAACAAAACAAAAACTATAACAAATTGTACTATGTTTTAACACATCATCTAAGCATGGTAATGGTTGTAGAGATTGCAAGACTGCAAGACTACTTATGCATTAAATCTCTTTCTGGTGGATCATGTTGGTGATATAAAAATCCTCGACCACATTGCTTAATTCTTCTTCAGGAACCGATCATTTGCCTGTTTTTCTTTAGGTATAGCTTCAACACTGAAATTCATGAATGAAAAAGAACAGTTAAACCCTAATAATTGACTTTCTCTTAGTCTAAATAATTATTCAACTTAATCAAATTTGGTGCAACTTAAGATGAGAAAAGGGCAATAATAATAATAAATGAATAAATAAAAATAGTAGTAGCTACTTCATACCTGGATTCTCCAGCCTCTTTCATGTTAATATGAGTTTTGGTATTGACCTGAAATGGTTTGATATCTTCATATCCTGGTGAAATTGAGGGATTGGTCCATGCTTGATTCAACTCTTTCATAGTAATAGCTACTCCCTTCCTAGATTTTCCAGCATCTTTGAAGTTATGACTTTTGGTATGGCGAGAGACTTCCATCACCCTAGTAGTACTAGTTTGGTTAATCAAGGGCTTTATATCTTCAAGTACTGGTGGAGTTGAGTGATTAGTGCATCCTTGATTCACCCTAGAAGTACTGTTTTGGATAATCAAGGGCTTGACATCTTTAACTTCTTCTGGAGTTGAGAAAGAAGTGATTCCTCGGTGAAGCCCAATATTAACCTATACAAAACTCACCAACAAATTGGTTATAAGAAAGTCACACTAACAACTGCACTGCTACTAATATCTCATCTTTTAAGTTTCGGAATAACACATCAAGTCCTTACTGAATTAGGTAAAGTGGGCATCTGATAAGGGCATAGCTTCAAAAATGGTGAAGTGGATGGTGAAGGTGTGAAGGATAGGAATCGCTGTTGCCTCTGTAACTGTTCTAGTCGTTCCCTTTGCTGGCTACGAATAAGTTCGTCTCGTCGTTGGCAGAACCTTAGCTGTTCCTTAACGATGGCAACCTCGCGCTTACAAGATTGTATTTGAGATTGAAGGTTTTCAATGATACCTACAATACCTTTCACAGGATCATCCTTCCTTGCCATGCACTCCATCACCATAGACTGAATGGCTGCTTCTCTCTGGTCAGGCTTTACTTGGCTCAGGATCTTAGTGACACTGCTAACATTAAAGTGCTTATGGGAATGCATGAACTTCAGATATCTACTGGCAGGAAAGTGTGGGGCTAATGGACAACCCTCAGGACACTTCCTCTTTTGATACTTGCATGCAGCACAAGGTTTCCTTCTCTGATTCATTTTTCTTCTTGTAAACAGAAGAACAAACACTACTGTACTGAACTATAGTAGCTAGAGAAAGAAGATCAGAAATCTGGAGCAAGTCAAGTTCAGAGGAGGAGGAGGAGGTGGTGGCTCTTTAATAGATTTAGAAGTACATAGGAAGGATTCTAGCACATTTGATTTAGGTAGGTGAGCATTAATTGAATGCTGTCATTGAGGGGGATCGAGCTCATCTCAAACGCGTTGCATCATCCAACGGTTGGGAGGATTTGGACACTCACCCCAATACACGTGTTCATCCCCCTAGGTCCTCCCAGCCGTTGGATGCCGTGCACAACGCGTTGGAGAGGATTTTTTCTATATTGGGTTTGTAAATTTGGGAAAGTTTGGAGTACCAAAAGGGAAAAAGGTGAAAATGGTAAGTTGTTTAAATGCTTTAACTTCTTTCTTCTGTAGATTTCAGAATTTGGAGTCAGTATAAGATCTTAGTCATTGATTAACCAGTAACCCAAATTTCCATGTTTGAGACATTTATAGTGAAAGAAGAAGGAAAGAGAGTTAACTGGGGGCCATTTGATAACGTTTCAAGAAATGCGTTTCTGCCGTTTCGTTTCACTTGTTTTCAGAAATTGAAATTGAAATTTCTATCTATTTATGGTTCAAGAAACGACCAAGGCGTCGTTTCTGGAAATGACTCGTGACCATTCTTTTGTTGGTTACTATCGACTTCTAGAAACATGACTAATCAAACACCTTCAATTCAGTTTTTTTTTTGGTAAACAACCAAGAGTGTGGTGGCAAGATTATACAGAAACTTTAAACTGTTTGTGGGTCACGATTTCTATTTGAGGTTTCAAAATTAGGCTTCGTTTGACAAAGTTCCTAAAAACACATTCCTGCGTTTTCTTATTCCTAGAAAAGGAGAAACAGGGTAAAAAGCGTTTGATAATTCTTGTTTCGTTCCACCCGTTTTTAGAAACATAAATAAGAATTTATGAAAATTTTTGTTACAAGAAACGACTGTGATGAAACAAGTTATTGTTTCTAGAAACAAGTGAAGGCAACAAAATTGTGGATTTGTGCCCGATAAAAAAACCCAAAAGTGAGAAGTGTGATTCTTCTCAAGCTCAAAAGTAACGGAATTTTTGAATCTCAAAAGTGAGGTGCATGTTATCAAACAACAATGTGTGCACAAATCGATCCAAGAAACAGGTTTATCAAACACCCAAAAATCCAGAAACGTGAAAATTCGGTTGAAAACTAAAAACCTTAGAATCAGCCTCTCATGTATGAAAACTTACTAATCTGATCTCAAAAACTCTAAAATTGGTCACTTTATATATATTCAACAAAGCGCAACTAAAGAAAATACCCAAGAGGGGATATAAGAAGGGAGTTGGGGGGGGGGAGGAGGGGGAAGAACTGCCAAAAGGGGGTAGGATCCTAGAGGGCCCATTACACCCAAAATGGGACTATTGAGACTCCAACTAGAGCAATGTGACGGTTCCTAGGGTGTGAAGAACAACATAGATACAATACCTGGGCATACATCTAATGTAGACCTTGGTAGGAATATTTCTTATATTTCCACTTTGAATGCCAACAATTATCTTGAGAAATATCAAATGGATCAAAATTTTATGAATAGGTAGAACCTAGGTCCCTTGCTCATATGTCTAATACAAACTATTAAAGTTTGCCACTTGGTGAGATGGGGGTTTCGTAAATCCGGGGGCATCAGAGAGTGCACAATACTTGCTGGAGTATTGTAGGCTTGCATGGATATATATATATATGGGATATACGCCAATATTTTACCTCCTATGTGTTAGAATTGGTTTCCATCAAATCTAATTTACTAGCTAAGATTAATTAATTTGGCATGATATTAACAAGTTTTTGTTGTTTATAGGTCTTCCCTGCTAAAATTGTTCTCGACTAGGAGCGGAATTGGTGGTAGTCACACTAACCGCTCTCAAGAATGTTAATATCGAGATATAAATGTGAGTGTACATATTGTGTGTGCCTTAAACTAGATCACATAGGAATCTTGAATGGATTAATGTCTATAATGTTAGGTACAAGATTCTCATCGATAGATTGGTGCAAAATTATCCTTTGTAGTGAGTGTGGCCGTGCGGTGAGCATTGGATGGCCGAAATAACCTCGGGGCACGTGCTCAGATGCTCTCTCTCTCTCTCTCTCTCTCTCTCACACACACACACACACACACACACACACACACAGAGAAAGAGTTTCCTTTTTCTCCTTTTGTAGAGAGGGTATTTCTTTTCTCTTCGTGAATAGTTGATACTAGTGTTATCTTTTTCTTTCTTTATGGATTGTAAACTTATTTTTGGGGTTAAAAGAAATTATATTCAATAGAGTGCAAGGTATACAAGAACACCAAAGAGGGGAGTGGGGAAAGGGCTCCCCAATATGGCAAGTCCCTAAGAGAGAGGGGGATTACAGCCACGAATGGGGCAGCAATACCCAACTAGAAACAATATGACGGTTTCTAAAGGAGTCATGAATAGCCATTATATTAAAACATGGCCTTTTCCTAACCTCAAACCTAATACAGCCCAATTTTTCTAAAAAGTCTTCGACTTGCCGGTTCTCTAATAGCACACGTGATAAGCCGCAGCACAAAAAGTAAGCTTGCCTACTTGATCACAACATGTTCCTCTTTAAAGCAACCCCTAGAAGAATAAGTATTTCTTAATTAAAATGAAGATTTCATGATTTTATTTCAATACTTCTCTATGTATGCATGGATTAATGGATATTTCTTCATAAATCAATATCATAATTTTGTAACATATTAATAATATTAAAATACATATTTTTTCATGGTCGTACATTGCGCATGCCACACAATGATCACTACAAAAAAAGTGGTCAAATACCGCACTTGGGCGGGGGTCTATGGCCGCGGTTGCCGTAGACCGTGGCTAAATCCGCTCTATTGCCGCAAAGCAAGACAATTTGTACACCATTAACCACGGTTTAAACAAACCGTGGCTATAGAACCATCAATAGTCACGTTTGTTGTAAACCGCGGCTATATGTATAACACTAATCACGGTTCTACAGAACCGTGGCTATTGATATTGTCTATAGCCGCAGTTATAAATAACCGTGGCCATATTACCGTGGCAATAGATACATATACGGCCACAGTTATTTATAACCGTGGCTAAAGACATGTTTATTATTTTATAGTTATCCAACATGCTATATTATATCTCTTAGTGTAATAATAATAATTCATTATTGGATTTTTCAAGGTTTTACTCACAATTTCGTGATCGACCAATGATAACCCTTGAAATATAATCTTTTCACCGGAAACTCCAATTGACATGATATCAGTGCTATTTGATCCCCCCTTTATATTAAGTGGTTTCAACCTAATGTTTTTAATTGTTCGTAGTCCCACTACAATTATATGGTCCTATCATTGTCGGCCAATGAGGACCCTCGTATAATTATAAGGTATAAGTTTAAAATGGTCCAAAAAATTGTTTTCTTAAAAAATAAAAGGTAAATCGGTCCTATCTAGATTGAGACCGACGAGTATGTCTTAATATTGGTTGAGACCAATCCCCAATTTTTAAAACATTGTATTAACACTGACCAATTAAGAACTAAAGTTCCTTAACTGTTAAATTCATTCATTCCATACTAAAATTGATTCAACCCGACATAAATCAAACTGAACTGACTTTTTGACACTGGAGTTTCTAAAATTGGGTAAGCTGATTGATGAATCAGTCGATTCAGATCGGAATCGATAGACAACGATCCCAATTTCCACCATATCTAACCATACTACTGGAATTGGAATCAGATCTGAATCAATTCCTTGAATTGTACAGTTTCATGAGCTGATCCCTAATTCCTGAACCAATAATTTAGTTGTCACCACAAAATACCCAAGTTCCAATTAGATCAGACTGATTCAAGTTGAAGTCTGAATCAGCTCTAAATGATTCAATCAAAGATAACACAGGTAAAAATTATCATAGTATATATATGGTAACCAAAATAAGAGAGGTAAAAATTATCGAAGTATCAGGTTAACCAATTATATCTGCTAAAATATTTATGTAATATTTGGTTACCAATTACAACGGCTAAAAATTTTCCATAATATATGGCTTTTTTTTTTTTGTTAACCAAGGGCTAGCTTAATTACTTGCACTTCGTCTAATCATCGGGGAGACTAGCACAGCAACCATCCGCCATAGTCTCCACTTAAAAAATGTTTTCAATTTTTCACAATAAGATAGAAGTGGAAGTCTATAATGAAAGCACATCATTTTTTTACAATATTGTATGTACATGATATCGATATTGTACTATCCGAATCAGGTTCACATACGAGAACAATCTCGTACGTCCTTGATTCATGGATTTGGAATCTATTAAATAAAGAGAGATAAAATGGATTCAAATCTCGTACGAGAACCTAATCACTCTCGATATCGTAACAATTGCCATCAATAGAAGGATGCATTAGACAAATCCATATCAATATCGGTAGTGGTGTCAACGGTCGGGCCGGTCCTGTCTTGATCAGGCTTAATCGGGCTTGAAGCCTTTCAAAGGCTGCACCCTGTCTGCCCATTTAACTAATCGGGCTTAGTGGCAGTTAATAGGGGATTGGAATGGGGATGTTTTGTACTTTTATAATCACTTAATGTATTACTTTTCTTTGATTAGTAATGGTTTTATTTAAAATAAAACTAATAATAATAATGCTTTTAAAAGTTTATGGTTAAATTAAAGGAGGGATTAGGTCCCTGCAGTATGTGTATTGTGTACATTCCTTCATCTACTTTTCATTTTCCCTCTACCAAAAAAAAAAAAAAACTTTTCATTTTCCCTCCCAATTGTTCCCGCTAATACTCTACCCAGAACAAAAAACGAAAAACAGAGAAAGAGAAGAAGAGGGCGGGTTCCCACAAAAAAACACTAGAGTTGTGATCGTGAGTTTCTCTCACTTATACCCTAATCGATCGCTCTCAATCTATTCTGTGAATACACCTAATTGCTAGCATCGCTCTTGATCTTGCGAATACACCCTCTGAGAACCCTTTTCAAGGACTGTGTTAGAGATGGAGGGAAGGTCACACACCTGCTCTTCAGTAGAGGAGTATAGGTATAATGATTCCTCTCTTTTCTTCTCTTTCTACTTCTTCATCTTCATCTTCAGTTTCTGCAATTTAGTTTTTTATTTTTTAGCAGGAAACCCTGCTCTTGCTCAGAGGGAAAAGAGGACTCCTCCACACTCCGCCCTGGTACTGAAGACAGGTATGATTTCTCCTCCCTTTTTTCCTGATATTTTCTTGTATATCAATTTCTCTTGGCTGACCCGACTTTGAAATTGGATGACTTCTGAATAAGATGATAATCTTATTCCCTGATAACTTTACCCATCATCTACCACATTCAAAAACGCCATCGTCTCCCCAGATTTCTGGTTCAGTCCCCTTCCTTGGTTATTCAACAGATCTCCCCCTCTCGAAATCAAAACGAAACTGAGAAATCCGCAGTGAAGAACCTGCAACCGAACCTGCAAAGCGAGATGCAACCGAACCTGCAAAACGAAACTGAGAAATCCCAGATTTCTGGTTCAGTCCCCTTCCTTGGTTGCTGCTGGAACAACCGAACCTGCAACTTACCTTTCTCTCCTTTCCTTGGCGCCGACAAATCCGCAGTGAAGATCGAATGTTGGATCTAGATGTTCATTATCAGTAGATCGGAAGCTCAGAAGAAGCTCCAAAGCAAAGCGAGATCTCAGTCAGTTGTAGATCACACCCGGAAAGAACTACTCGATCTCTTCTTCTCATATATTTTCGATCATGGCTGCTCCAAAACAGTGGATAATTCAGATCCCCTCACTTTACCCTTTTGCCAATCCCTAAGTATTAAGAAGTGATTGGCTAGACAAACAGAATATGGGGATGGGATGCAATGTCTGGGGGG
>NC_056558.1:39267969-39299510 GCF_013358625.1 Macadamia integrifolia | reverse complement strand
TTAAGGACAATTACCAGTTCTGGAATTGATAGAAATGATAGTATGAATCAGAAGTAGGAGATATAATGATGGTTTATAATTTAATGTTATTCTCCTCAGAGACAGGAACATGTGATTAAAAATACAGAGCAGAAATAATAGAAATAAAAATGGAAAAAGAAAACCTAACAAATTGATAACAAAAATAAAATGCAAGTTAAAAGATGAGTGGCAAACCAGCATAGACTTCATCCAAATTTTCCTTTTTCCATGTCACAACAGCACTCAAGAGTTGCATCCAAGTTCATATGTAATTCCAAGATTAGTTAAGCATTTCAAGGATTTGGTTTGTTGATATTATCAGCCCCGTTACTGCCACATTGATATAATTTGGATACCCTCCCCTGCCTTGCCATATCCCCCACTCCATAAAAAAATTTTATGTAACTCATCTCATTTTCAGATCAATTTTTTTGAGGCAGTAAACTTTTCTCCTTTTTGTATTCTTCCGGCCCCCTTAATACCTATTATATTTTTTCTTTAGCAACATGTCTATTCAATCAGATGTCCCATGTTTATGATTCAATCTACAAAACTATTCCTCATGTTTATGATTCAATCTACAAAACTATTCCTCATGGAAAAGCTATAGAGCAAGCAAAACTTCACTCTGAAACTCAAAACTTCAGAAAGCACATTCTGCACCTTAAACACACTGATCGAAGAAAGAAGAGAGTAAACCAGAAACCTCCAACTTCACAAAATTCTATAAATCTTTTTCCAAAATCAAAAGGAAATGGTAAAAACTATCACCATTTGGCTTGTATTCATGTTTGATAAAAACCTCTATTCACAAAGTTCGTGTGCGAATATGAACTAATTTTTCAATCTAATTCAACTCAAACCTATAAAGGAACACCGGGTTGAAATCGTCTGCAATTCCGATCTCGTACAATTCCGTGAAATACCACCTTGAGGGGGTGACACGTGTATGGATACCAATACAATGGTCCAGATCTGGTACAACTAATAAAACCTTAAATCAGTGAAGAGGCATTTAAATTAGATCTGGACCATTGCATTGGTATCAATACACGTGTCACCCCCTTAAGGTGGTATTTCACGGAATTGTACGAGATCGGAATTGCAGACGATTTTTTTAGGTACCGAAATTACCTCCCTCATTCTTGAACAAGGCTACATCAAATACTTCATCTTCCATAGTTGGATTTCCATATTCAGACGCTATCAAGCTCCACAACTATGTGCCTGTGTGTTGGGGGACTGGGGAGGGAGAACGGGGGAGGAGGTGGAATAATAAGCTTGAAAAGAATCTGGCGAGAGAAATAGTACACAGAACAAATATATGAAAGACTATAAACAAAGATTCTCCTCAATCATGAAGCAATAGAAACAAAACCTGATCTTCTGCCAAAACGAAGAATCAAAATCTGAACTAAAATTAGAATAAATTCAGCATAACCCAATTGATTTATAGGTTCAAACATACCCGAACGCAAGAGAGACTGAATCGTTTAAAGTTCAATCTTCAGCAACGAAATGGGGTTCGTAAGAAGATCAATCGAAAAACAGAAACAAATAACAGATCAAAAGAAGAACAAAAAAAATTGGGGGAAGAATTAAGCGAAGCGAAAAAATGGAAAAAAAATTTGGACCATTTCTCGATTTGTGCGTGTCATCCTTGCGCAGGGGCCATGCTAATCTTCTCTGTATCGTTCCAATTTTATCGGATGTCTCCGAAGAGACAATACGCCCATCGAACTCTTATCTCATGAAGTGGGCAAAATATTTGTGGCTTAACGATGTGGAACTATCTTATAGCCAAATAGTCCCCAGCCGAGATGCCAAACCCACTCTTGGGATCTGTGCTTCCTCTGGCTGGACCTGAGTTTACCAATGGGGGCCTTATTTAAACATTGGGAGAGAGAAATAGAAAATGTGGCTTTCTGCTTAGGGTTCTCTCATTCGCAAGCATAGATGTTGCTTTAATGGTCTTTGCGATTATAGATTCTTGCTCAGTTCAGAACTGCAAAACACACATTAGAAACTAGCCTGGAGGGGATTCCAGGATAGAGGCTCCGATACCTAAGTCAATTCCCATATGAGTAAGAAAGGAAAGGTTGGTAGAGTTATGAGAGTCTTACCCTAAAAATCTATTAAGTGTTCTTTATATAGAGGTAGGTGGTTTCTCCTATTGGCTAGTTAGTTGATTTCCTTACTGATGTGGACCTGCTTGCCATTGGTAGGCCGATCATTATCCAGGCTGAGATGGCTGATCTTGTAACGATTAACCCTACCAATAACGGTTAACCCAACCATGGTTGGCCTATAGTAAGATAACTGTCTAACTCAACCTTGGTCAAGTAAAAATAAAACAGACTCGATTAGTTTCACATGACTCAAGTAAAAATACTAAATTAATAAAAACCCAGACCGACTCAAGCTTGATCTATTTATTTATTTCTTAAACTTCGATGAGTCTTCACGACTCTTGATCAGATTTCATGTTTTTGTTACTTGACTTGGACGAGTAACCCGATTAAAATTTTGAATTTCCAACTATACTAGATGGATCCTGGGAGATGCAATTCCTTTTACACCTTAATAATAAAAATAATACAAGATTTTTTATTTATTCATTTTTTTAATTTATATATTTGAAACTTCGTTTTCCTGGAAGAATGGCATGGAAAAATGGTCGATTGTAACCTGCAGTAGGTTACACTTAAATTAGAAAAATCCTTATTGCAGCCTATAGATGTTTTGTCTTTAACAAGAATGCCTATATCAACAATGAATATTGTGATAAAATTTTCATTTTTTGTCTTAACTTCAACAAATGGAAATTCATGGAAAAATTGTCAGTTGTAACCTAGCTCGATCACAACAGAAAAATAGAGATGTAAACAGATCAAATAAAGATAGAATACGAATCTTATGTGATCAGATACAAATGCGAATCAGATGTGATCTCTTAAATGTCTTGCAGCTCCCTCAATAGGTAAAATGATGCTCCCATGTATGCTAGCTATTTACATTGAATCTCCTCATGTTCATTAGACCTTTAAGACCATGGAATTTTATTGCTTAGATTGATTAGATGATCATGATTATTTCTGAAACAGCATCACATGCTTGTCAATGGTTGTAGCGATGCACATTATTGTGGAAAATTTAATAAGACCATGAAAATCATCATGGAAGCAATGTCCATATCAATCAAAGAATCAGTTCACCTTTAATCATATCATATTATAAAATGCTTCCTTTTTCCATCAATACATTGTTAAATTCATGTTTATTTACCTGAAAAAACTGAATTGTGACTGCCAGTACTCTTAGATATTGATAGATATTGGTAGCTGATTTCAAATGTGGATATAAATTATAAGGTGAATACAACTTTGTTAGTCACTGGATATAAAAGAACACTTGCCCAAGTCAACATTAGCTGGAAGAACCTATCAAGAAAAACAACATTAATGCTTGCCATATTCTCAAATTAGCATTGCCTTAGAGAATCCTCAAATCTCAAACCACTGGACAGCAAAACTAGCTCTACAACTTTGTTTTATACTGCTTATCAAAAAAGAAGGAAAAAAAAAAAAAAGATTCTGTTTCTTTTCATTAAAAACAGATTTGAACAAAACAATGAAGTAATGAAGTACCTAGGATTGCTCTTCCTTTCTTTAATTTGTAAGCCAGGATCTGATTCTTTTTTCCCTCCAAAAGGGGGAGTGCAGAATGACTATGATGATAGCAAATAGCAAATTCTGATTCAGGAATAATCACAATGAGAAAACTTAGGTTCAGTTCTCAATTTTTTATGCTAATCTGATTATATGGAAATCTGTCTAAAGCCACAAGTTGATATTTTTGCATGGTTGATGTACTTACACAAATTATGGTAACATAACTTCTTAGAAGATGTTATACATTGCTTAGTTGAGTCAGCATATATGTTACAGTTCGAATGTGACATTTTAGGAGGTCCCACTCATGTATTTTGTTGAAATGAATTTAATATGACAAAAGAGATGATGCAATTTCATGGTTCACTCAAACTGGCAAAAATACTGCAGTCTTAAGAGTCCCCTTCCACAATGATGGAATGTTATAAAAATAGGTTACCAAGACCAATCTAATAGATAGAATCGCAATTTGATTATCATTGAATTTGTGAAGGCAATGGTATGGAAGAGACTAGCACAATATATCAAGGACAGTCTTGAAAGTTTCCCCTATACCCACTACACCTGGACCGCCCAAGGGCACCCCATCAAAATTAAGCTTCAAAGGATCTCACAGGCAGAAAGGATGACAGCATTAACAATACTCACCATAATTAAAAAATGAGGACATAATAACTACCAGAGAGCAGTAAATAACAAGCAGATTTTGTTAGATGGTCTTTTGTGTAAACTTCTTAGGCATGTTCATAAGGGAACTCAGGGTTGTAGGCTGTAACTGATTAAATTCTTTTGTTTGATACAAAAGTTTCACTTCCAAGAAGAAGAAACCAATTTGGCAAGTGCTCCATGATAATAGGACTATGAGACATTGTCAGATGGCCTCATTTAAGAGATCACTTACACCAGAAATCATTCCAAGAAAATGCATCCCAGAACATGTTTTCATCTATGCCTATTTGATAAGGAAATGAAATTCAGCAGAGCATTTTCTAAAAGTTCTGAGATGACATAGTTAAAATCATCTGATCAAGTTGACAAGAAGGGTAAAAATTTTCTCTGGCATCACAGGCTTCAAAATATTCATCAAAGTGGTGTTCCCTGCAATGTGGAAGCTGATATGGAAGACCTAGATAACTCAAATCATGCAGGAACCTAGCCCTATGTATAATTGTCAAAATCAGATTTATGTTTCGTTTTGTATTTACGAAATAGTGTAGCACTAAAAGTTTTTATAATGGAAAAGGGTCGCTTGAGGAAAATGTGAAACACTTCCGTTATGCTGAAAAACGAATGAGGTTGGTGGTTAGTAGTATAATTATCACTCAAAATTGCTATCGATCCGTTTTGGGTGTCAGTTCCTAATGAATAAGGCGATTTGTCCAAAACTGATTACTATGTTACTAGGTGAGACAGGTTTTTGTACCTAATGCTATGATAGGAATCTCATAGAATTCATCAGCTTAAGTAAAATGCAATGTTGAGATCACCTAGCAAGATGAGTTTTGGTTTAGGTGATTACTACAGCCAGTGCATAGAAAAAGCAAAGCTGCTCAGTAGATAAGGAAAAAAGCATGTGTGTCATTATAAGTGTTTTGGAAATTTCCCATAGAGAGTTCTTATTGCGGATCTGCTTCAGCAGAGGAGGCCAAGGAAGAGCCTATCTCCACATATTTTCCATCTATGCAAGGGGCAGTGGAATTGCCTGACCATCTAGAACTGATTTGTTACTTTTCCAGACGTTTGGAGCCATTTCCTTGAGGGTTTTCATGTGGAATGGAATTCCCCCAAGGATTTACTGGCCCTAATGTGATATTTTTTTAGGACGCTCAGATTGGGTAGCTGCGGACCGGACATTTGGAGGGCATTCCTAAAGTTCTCTATGGGGATTGGTTTCTGGTCATGGACTCCCACTCTCCCTGGACAAGACAGACTGTATCTTTGGAGTCCTCCCACTGGATCTTTCTAGTTCAATTTTTTTTTTTTTTTTTTTTTTTTTTTGGGGGGGACGGGGGTGTGGGGGAGGTAGATAACCAGAAAATGTATTGCTAAGAAGAAGGGCATCAAGTACAACAATTGGAAAAAAACCAGAACAAGGAGAAAAGAAGCATAAAAACAACATTAGGTGAGAAGCCTAACACAAAAAACAGGTTACATAAAAAATACAACTCAACTCAACTCAGCTCAGTCTTATCCCAGCTAAATGGGGTTGACTATATGAATCCTTACCCTCCAATCAGCTCTATTCAAAGGCATACTTGTTATAAGGCCTAAGCTATGCATATCTTTCCTAACCATTTCTCCTAAGAGTCATTTTAGGTCTACCCATGGCTCTTTAGCTTCTTCAACCTGAATCAAATCACTCATCCGTACTGGAGTATCTAAAGGCTTCCGTTCATGGCCATGCCACCTCAAACGACTATCTTGCAGCTTATCATGTACCAGAGCTACTGCCGAATTAGCTTTAATTTGTTCATTCCTTATTTAATCCTTCCTAATTTACCATACATCCATCCCCAACATCCTCATCTCAGTGTTCAGGCCCTTCAGGGCAATTACCTGTTCTAGAATTGATAGAAATGATTATGAATCAGTACTAGGAGTTATAATGATGGTTTATGATTTAATGTTATTCTCCTCAGGACTCTGGAACATGTGATTAAAATACAGACCAGAAATAATAGTAAGAAAAATAGGAAAAAAATCCTAATACTGATAACAAAAAATAAAATAAAAAATGCAAGTCAAAAGATGAGTGGAAAACCAGCATAAAACTTAATCCACTCGGAGTAACATCCAAGTTCATATGTAACTCAAAGGTTAAGCATTTCAAGGCACTGGCTTGTTGATATTATTAGCCTCATTCACAATCATTGCCACATTGATATAATTTCTTGTTTGGATACCTCCACCTGCCTTGCATTCTTCCTGCCCATTTATACCTGTATTTCCTCTATAGCAACATGTCTAATTCAAAAAGATGTCCCATGTTTATGATTCTATCTACAAAAGGATTCTCATAAAAAAGCTAAAGAGCAAGCAAACCTTCACTCTGAAGCTCAAAACTTCAGAAAGCATATCCTGCACCTTAAATGCACTGATCCAAGACAGAAGAGAAGAATAAACCAGAAACCTCCAACTTCACAAAATCCTATTGTTGACTAATTACAGACTTCACTTCCAAGGATACTTTTTTCCACCTCTTAATTTGGCTCATATTCATAAATGATCAATACCTCTAGGCTCTATCCATGTTCTTGTGCTACTAATTCTTGCCTAATATGGACTAATTTTTCAATCAAATTCAACTCAAACCTATAAAGGAAAACCAAATGTACCCAAATTATAACCTTAATTCTTGGACAAGGCTATATCAAATATTTCATCTACCATAGTTGGATTTCCATACCCAGAGTTACGACACCACAACTACATGCCTGTGTGTGTTTGGGGGGTGGGATTTAGATCCTTGGAAAGAATCTGGTTAGAGAAATAGTACACAGAACAAAATTATGAAAGACGACTATAAACAAAGATCATCAATTATGAAGCAATAGAATCAAAACCTCAACAAAAGTTAGAATAAATTCCGCATAACCCAATTGATTATTAGGTTTAAACATACCCGAAAGCAAGAGAAACTGAATTAGTTTACAGTTCAATCCTCAGCAACCAAATGGGTTCGAACTTCGAAGTTCAGGAGAGATCTTCAAAATTCGTAAGAAGATCAATCGAAAAACAGAAACAAATAACAGACCAAAAGAAGAACAAAAAAAATTGGGGGAAGAATTAAGCGAAGGAAAAAAATGGAAAAAAAATTTGGACCATTTCTCGATTTGTGCGTGTCATCCTTGCGCAGGGGCCATGCTAATCTTCTCTGTATCGTTCCAATTTTATCGGATGTCTCCGAAGAGACGTAAAGCAGTGAGAAGTGTTATTTCATGAAGTGAAGAAAATATTTTTAGCTTAACGATATGGGACTATCTATGGTGATCTCTGGCCTAAGACGTCAAATCCATTCTTGGGATCTGTGATTCCTGGGTTGGCCCTGAGTTTGGTAATGGGCTTGCTTAAATATTGAGAGACAAAATAACTGTACTTCCCTTGGACCTTGCTAGGGTTGCCTAGGCTTTTTTTTTGGTTTTTTGGGGAGTGGTGGTGGTGATATGGTGGGTCTTTTTGTTAGACCATATATAGTTATATACGGTATGAACCGTAGAAAGTGTTACGTAGTAGACAATCAGATTGACTCTTTTTTATTTTATGCTAATTGAACATGTTTGAATTGAAGAGACACCATTGGTTTGGTTTTTGTAATTTTTCTTTTTGGCTTGAGTCACCCTTTTCAAAACATGGTGAATTGTCAGTAATTTTTTCTATATTATTCTGTTTTTAGTGAAGAGGGAGTGAGAATATGGTTTACCATATGGAAAGTAAATGATGGGATGGTCCAGATGTGACCTTCCTCTCTCTCCAATTCTCTCCCCTTATTGTATGTGGTAGCAGCGATGGCTTCCGGTGAAAGAAAATTGTCTTTAAATGTACATTGTGGAAGGAAATAAAAGAAGGCAACAAGGATAAACCAAGAAAAGAAGATGAATGTCAACTATTACTTAGATTAGTCGACAACAAAACCCAACTGTACAAATTTTAAAATATTAAATTATTGGGACAATCTTTTTTTTTCTCCCACCATTGCTCCTGGGGAGGGTCATAATGTATGCACAGTCTTACCCCATTTCACGGAGAGGTCATTTCCCAAAGAGAACCACAAGGTCCTCAACCTTTTTGAAAACAATGAAAAATATTAATAGCTCTTTGACTTAGATGCCCTCAAGGGAACTTTGATCGACTGAAGCATGATCCCAAAGAGTTCAATTCGATTCGATCCAATTATCGTGTTCGATGGTTCGACCACACCCCAAACCATAGCTCATTGAACCCTTCTTTTTTTTGTTGGGGGGGGGGGTTTGGGGAGGATAAAATCCATAGCCAGTTAGCCACTGAGCTATGTGCTGAAAAATAAATTATGTTGTAACTTTGACCAATGACAAACACTCCCAAAAGAAGGGTATGGGAAACAGTTGAACTTTGTGCTAGAAAAATGCATAATTGTCTTCATTTCAATCGATGATTGTCTTCCAGAAAAGACAAAATACAAAAAAAAAAATCAATGATTGTGTTCGTAGAAGAGAATGGGAAAATATATTTCTATCTTAATTTCAACCAACGATGGATTCGCAGAAGAAAGGCAAGGGAAACTTTTCAACATCCAAAATGCTAGAAACCAAGACAGATTCTGCAACAAAGAGGTAATTTCAGCTCTGTTTATTTTTCTCATATCTTGTGAAACCCATTTAAGGCTTCAACCAATTGATCTTAAAATTTCTACTACTCTGTTACAGATTGGCAGTTGTTACAGGTGCCAATAAAGGGATTGGATTGGAGATATGTCACCAGTTAGCCACCAATGGAGTTACAGTTGTTTTGACAGCTAGAGATGAGAAGAAAGGTATTGAAGCTGTTGAGAAGCTCAAAGGGTCTGGACTCTCTGATGTGGTTTTTCATCAGCTTGATGTGAATGACCCTTCTAGTATTGCTTCCCTGGCTGATTTCATCCAAACCCAGTTTGGAAAGCTTGATATCTTGGTAACTTTTGGAAGTTGGAACATAATCTGTATGTATATATGCTCAACTGAACCCATTTGCAGATATCTTTCATCCTGATTAAATTTCTCGACATGAAACTCATTGCAGGTTAACAATGCGGGAATTAATGGAATTAAATTAGATGATGATTCTTGCAGAGTCTTGATGGCAATGGATGATTCTGTAAGCCTTTCTTTACTATTAGAACTTGGCAATTATATCTTGACCTTCTGCTCTGTAGAATTCTGAGGTTGTAGTCAACTATTTTAGATGCTTGATGACTTCATATTCCAACCCAAACTCATGATCTGTAATAAACTGTTCCAAGAATGATTGTGAAATATTAGAGTTCAATGATGATCTAGAGAGAGAGATTACCCTTCTAGTAATTTTTTCCATCTGTGTCATGATAGTGTCTTAGCTAAACTTCACCTGCCTAAAAATAAATGAAAATTACTGAACTGTTTTTACTGATGCAGCAAGAAGTTAGGTTAGCCAAATACAGCGAACTAGTAACACAGACATCAGTGACCCATGACATAGCTGAAGCATGTGTGCAAGCAAACTACTATGGCACCAAAAGAGTGACTGAAGCACTACTTCCCATCCTACAGCTATCTGATTCGCCAAGAATTGTTAATGTTTCATCATCTCTGGGGAAGCTACAGGTATAGAGTACAAACCCAACCTTTTTTGAGAAAATTTGTAGCATTCGTTAGAAATTTCTTAATGTTGGTTAATAGAATTCATAACTGAATATAGTAAAAAGTGGAGCTAGAAATCGGAACCAGAACAGTATAAATAAAACATCTGTTACTTGTTAGATAAGCAGGTGACAAAGCTAAGAGCTGGGTTTGCAACCATTTCCTGGTTTCAAGATCCACAAGGGGATCTTCCTGGTCTCAAACAAAGAGCTTGAGTCTTGTCTTTGGCATGATTCCTACAATTGAGTTGTCTGATCCTGTCAAAGAATAGCTTTTCCACTTGCCAATCTGGATTGAGTCTTGGCAAAGACCAATCAAATTGAATGATCTTTTAAAATACTTCACTAACCCCCTGGAAGTCCAGCAACAACCACCACCCAGCCTTTTCCCAACTATATGGGGTCACTTACATGGATCCGAAGGTAAAATAAAAAGAAAAAGAAAGAAAAAAAGCAACACCTCAGGAACATCCTACCTAAAAGAGGTTTGCCACATGGATCTTTGCCCACCAAACCGCTCTGTTTAAGGTCATATTAGAGTCAAGACCTAGCCTTTGTATGTCTTTCCTTACAACATCATCTATGTTCATTTTAGGCCTGTCTTTAGATCTTTTAGCTCCTTCTATCTAAATCTGATCATTCCTCCTTATTGGAGCATCCTATGGCCTCCATTAAATATGATCATACCACCTTAAACGACATTCTCGGAGCTTGTCCTGAATCGAAGCAACCCCTTGGAAGTCCTATATGCTCAACAAAGCCTTAACCCAACTATTTGGGTTTATCTTCATGATTCTCTCTCTTCCCAAAAGAAAAATTAATAATGATAAGAGTAATATGGATGCTAAAACTATTTCAATTGACTTTAAAAGAATGTCCTGTTGCAGGATATCTCCGACACATGGGCAAAAGAAGTGATAAGCGATGAGGATGGCCTCACAGAAGAAAGAGTGGACGATGTGTTGAACAAGTTTCTTAAGGATCTTAAGGGGAGGCAAGGCTGGTCAGCCTACAGAATGTCTAAAGCAGCTATTAATGCCTACACAAGGATTCTGGCAAAGAAGTTCCCCAAATTTCGCATAAATTGTGTCTGCCCTGGTTCTGTCAAAACTGACCTTAACCACAACTTTGGATGGCCTTTTACTGTTGAACAAGGTGCAGCAGGTCCTGTGAAGTTGGCTTTGTTTCCTGATGATGGCCCTTCTGGCCTTTTCTTTTTTCAGAAGGAAGTATCCACCTTTTAATCACATAAGGCCATAGAACATCTTCATAAGAGAGGAGAGCTGGAGTTACCTATTCCATGCTATATACAACTCTTTGTTCCTTCTATGTATTAAGCATCCTTCTTCTCATAAGGAAATAAAGTAAGCTAGAATTGGTAATAGAAGGATATAATTTTGAGTTTCATTTGTTATCGAAATTAGATTAGGTTGCTATGCTAGGTTAGTTTCAAAGTTGAGTCTCCAATGATGACTTTATATAATCATCATTTCAAATCGTCTTTATTTTCTTGAATATACTCTGATTTCAATTATCTTCCCTTGATTTAGAAACTTATAAAACAAATTCGCATTGTCTAGTTTGTCTAAACATAGGCTTTTTTTTTCTTTCTAATGTATATATATATATATATATAAAGAATTAACTAATCTCAAGATGTGTCATACTATCTCAAGAGAAAAACGATATAGGATGCCAAGCTAGTTGCAATGTTGGATAAGCTTCTTTTTTTTCCCATCCTGATCTTCATTTCTTTTCATTTATGAATAAGAAGTTGAGAACATTATTGATGAAAGTTTTGTAGAAAGACAATAAGCTGACCGAGGTCACAAAACCCAATAATTGATTCAATCAAAAAAATACTGAATATGGTAATGGTAACATATCATACACTATCAGCATGGCACAGTTTATAACAAGGTTTCAAATCTGTGAAACAAACATATTATCATTACTTTCGAAATGCTTCAATGAAACAAGTTATTCTCCAATAGAGGAGAATCTAAGGAGTAAGTAATCAAATTCTGGTAAATTAATCCTGCGAGTGAATAAACAATGAAATTGTGGATCCAATCAACTATCAATCCTCTGAAACAAAACAAACAATCACCCTGTAAAACAATTTCTTAAAATCTCAAAAACATTGTGGTATTCGGGCTGCAAAACATCAGAAATCACTACTGTCCATGCAATTTATACTTCCAAACATCCATGCACATGGGAAAAAAAATACACATTCAAACTATGAAGGAACTAGGCCTGTAGGCCAATATATTTAAGATGAGGGATCCCAAATCAATCGACATCAAGAAGTAGAAGCTGTATCCCTACTGATTAACCACCAACCCTCAAACTGGATACATTTTCATTAAGACCATACATGTGAGGATAATCCAAAAAAAAAAAAAAACTATTGTCATCACAAGCTAAAATTGGATCAGTTAAACTCCTACTATTTAAGCACTTAAAGCTCAAGTCTCCCAAACAAGCTAAACTTGGGTCAGCTAACTCTTCTGTTTCCTCTTCTTCTCGTCCTTCTCAGCTGCATTCTTCAACTGCATCAACAATGACAAGCGGGAGTTGATGTCAATGCATATGAAGTCTTTTGTGACAACTACTGCATGCAATGCAATGAAGATTCAAGACATCATTCAATCTAATAATATATGTTCATAGATACCTCACCAAAACATCTGAATCTAATTCCATAGATAAGGTCCTCTTCAAAAGGTAAACAGATCAGACCACTTAATGTAAATGTCAAAGCAAACAAGATGTCCAATATAAAAATAAATCCTCAAGAAGACCTCTTTCCTTTCATAGGACATCACTGAACATAGAAATGATTTAAGATGAATATCAAATTGTTCAAATCACTTCCATTCCCTCTTTTAATGGCTATGGTTAAATTGTCCCTCTTGACACAAAATTAGCATCAATTATCCATAGGCTGCCATGTAAGACAAGAAGGATTTTTTTTTTTTTCATCACTTGTTTCTAGTTTTCACTGTCCACATAGAGGAGTTTTGGTAAGCATGCAGCAGATCAAAGAACTTGGATGGATTGTTTTGAGCTTTTAAACAATGTTGTGGTTATTTCTCTGACAAAAGAAGCAACTAGACATGTAGATGTAAAGAACCATAAAGGATGTAACAAGATGCAGTGGTGTGGACAATGATAAAACATTTGGATTGAGACACAGGAAACAAGTTGTCCAAGACTTGAAGAATGCAATATATTGTTCATATAATCAAACAGATAATACTAATTTCCAAAATGAAGATTGCAATCAAGGTTTTCACCATCTATTGTCTCGTTAAAATCTGAACTACTGTATGTTTTAGAACAATACTTTCCATTTGTAGAGTTGCAATTTACTCCAAGACTGCTAACTTGGACAAAAAGATTCAGAAAATATATTTTTTCTAACTCGATCCACATGATAACAAGTTAAAATTTCTTAGGTACAGCATGATTACTGGCTCTGTATATCTGCCATCAGGTTTTCCAATTAAATATATTATTACATGAAAAAAAGAGCAGCTAAAATGTAAAGATGTGAATGCACAATAAAGAAAACAGCTTCGGGCCAGAAGTTCATAAGATACCAGAGAATCCTACAAACATCTTCTGGAATTTTTATCAGTAAGGTATATGAATTAGATGACAGACCTATAACAAGCATCCAAGGTCATCAACAGCTATTAAGTATTAGCATAGAAGGATAATTGATCCAGGTTCTCCAAAATAACATCACCAAGGTCTGATTTTATAAGATTCTGAAAAAGATGAAACAGATTCTATGATGGGAGATGAATTCAATCCTTTTTCCAAATGGAACTCCAATTCCAAATTAACAAAGCACATGGAACTGTCCGGCTTATAGTAGGTAACTGTCAGAAGATAATAAGCTCAAAAGTTAAATAGGCTTGATCAAAATGAGTAGATTTTGGCCAAGCTGAGAATTTTTGAGTCTTAGTAGCAACAATTAACAAAGGTACGGGAACCTCATGCACTGGGTATGCCCTTTTTTATGTGTCATATTATCACAAGAGAAAGAAACAATATATGATGCCAAACCTAGTGCCATTGTTAATTATGTCTTTTTTTCTTGCCCTGATTTTATTTTCTTTTCTTTTCTTTTCTTTTCATTTATGAATAAGAATATTATTAATGGAAGTGTAGAAAGAAAGCACACAGCATGAAAAGAAGGCACAATAAAACAATCGAAAGCCAATAAAAATATTTAAACACTAACCACAATAAAAAGTCATCCTTCTTGCACCTTTCACAGTTATCTCCTAAAAGAATTTCAGATTACAGACCAAGCCTTCATGGCTCACTGGAACTGGCAAGTATCCAAGCTGTAGTCGAAGAGTCACCATCCACAATGATAAATTGTTGAGAAATTAGGTGAGCCAAACTCAAAGAGCATGGATTTTGGTATGACCATATTTTAATTCATGAAGAACATGAGTTTAGAGTGGACTTGCACAATTTGTCCATGAGTCTTGGAAAGGTGCTTCTATAACTACCAGACCTGGATTGTGAAAGAAGCATCCGTCAATTAAGCTCTGGAAAATCGAGAGAACAGCATAAGGATAGTTACCAGAATTAAAATAACATGAACAGAATACCAAGTACTAACCTAACAGCAGCAAAGAACAAGTAGAAGAGAGAAGTCCATTCTGGTGTTCTGTTATATAGGTTTTTGTGTGACAGCCATCGTACTGATTTTCCTTGGCATTTTGACAAAGCTACTCAAGAGTGTAAATTCCGCCTGCTTAAGTTCTCCTTTTTGACACAACTTTGACATTTTCAGCAGGAAGAAACAAATATGGAATGCTTCATAAAAATGGGAGTAAGCAACATCTTTAGATGGTCTCACCTAAGAAAGATATAGCACCACATATCGTACCAAGAAAATAGTCCCAAGCAATTATCCGTCGATATCTTTTGATAGAGGAAAGAAATTCAGTAAAGGTGAAATCCAACTTCCACCCTGCCACCCCATTTCACTCCCTCTCAAAGCAAGTTTACCCACTATTTGAGTTCGCCACTCTCCTCCTTCAAGTAAAGGTGAACTCTCCTTGAGAAGATAAAGCTCTAGATTTATCTCCACAAGCCTCCCTCCTGGTTCTGAATCCAATAAATGACTAATTGGGAGTCCCCTCACACAAATTAAAACTCAATTTCACTTGTCCTTATCTTGGCAAGCCAGGTCCACCTGGAATAGGGTGAATTATTTGAGGCAGTGAAGCTACTATCAATATCCAATCTCCCTTGTATTGTCACAAAGCCTCTCATTGGCTTGTTGACATTTTCAGCCTTGTTCATTAGTCATTGTCTCATTGATAAAACTTCAGTCAGATACCCTTCCCTGCCTCGCACAGATGCGGAGCTTCTCCCCACCAAAAAAAAAAAATGATAAAAAAAGGTCCCATGGCTGCAGCTGCAATAGAAACAAATATGTGGAAATAGGGCTTAGGATTTGCTCAATAGAAATAAATATGTGGCAATATCATTTTCATATCAATTTTAAGAAGCAATAAAGTTTTCCTTTCTTTGATTCTTCTTGGCCATTATACCTGTAATTTTTTGATAGCATCATATCTATTCATCTAGATATTCCTCATTAAAAAGCTATAGAGCAAGCAAACCTTCACTCTGAAGCTCAAAACTCTAGAAAGCACATCGTGCACCTTGAATGCAATGATTGAAGACACAAAGTGAACCAGAAACCTCCAATTTCAGAAAATTCTATTGTTGACTGATTACAGGCTCCACTTCCAAAGATTTTTTTTTTTTTTTTCCAGGAAATACTAAAGAAACAAATTCACAAGAAAATGGTAAAAACTATCACTATTTTGCTCATTCATGTTTGATCAAAACTTCTATCCAAGTTCTTGTAAGACTAATTCTTGCCAGATATGCACTAATATTTAAATCTATTTCAACTCGAACCTATAGAGGAACCGTATATACACAAATTACCTTCTCAATTCTTGGACAAGGCTACATCAAATATTTCATCCACCACAGTTGGATTTCCATACCCAGATTTACAAGCCCCACAACTAGTACAGACAGAAACAAAAATATAAAAAAAAAACTTTAAACAAAGGTTCTCCTCAAATCATTAAGCAATATAATCAAAATCAGAACTCAAAACAGAACAAATTCCGCATAGCCCTACTGAATCTTAGCATTAAACATACCTGAAAGCAAGAGAAACCGAATAAAGTTTAAACCTCAGCATAAGGGATCTTCAAGGACGGAATAAATTTACGGAGAACTGAATGATTCAAACTTCGAAAGAAGATGAACAGACAAGCAAAGAACAGAAAAAGAAAAATTAGGAAGATTAAGCCAAGGAAAAATTATCAAAAAAATTTGGACCATTTCTCGATTTGTGCGTGTCATCCTTGCGCAGGGGCCATGCTAATCTTCTCTGTATCGTTCCAATTTTATCGGATGTCTCCGAAGAGACGGTAATCCTTTGAAACTCTTATTTCATGAGGTGGGAAAAATATTTGCGCTTAACGATGTGGGACTATATTACTGCCAAATACTCCCTAGGCTTAGATGCCAAACCCAATATTGGGATCTGTGCTTCCTCTAACTGGACCTGAGTTTACCAATGGGGGGCTTATTTAAACATTGGGAGAGAGAAAAATGGAAAATGTGGCTTTCTGGTCAGAGTTCTCTCAGTCGCCAGCATAGATGTTGCTTTGACGGTTTTTCTTCTTGGAGATTCTTGCTCTACAAAACATGGATAAAAAACTATTCCAGAGGGGATTCCAAGATCGAGGCTCTAATACCTAAGTCAATTCCCAGATGAGTAAGAGAGGACATGTTGGTAAAGTTCCAAGTGTGTTGAGAATCTCACCCTAAAAATCCGCCAAGTGTTCGTCACATAGGGGTCAATAGCTTCTCCTATTAGTTAGTAGTTTTCCTTATTGATGTGGATCTGCTCGCCATTGGTAGGTCAATCATTATCTGTGCTGAGGTGGCAGATCTGGTAACAGTTAATCCAACCATAGTTGGCCTATAGTAAATTAACTATTCAATTCAACCTTGGTCAAGTTTATTAGCTATGGTTAGATTTCGAAATGGTTATGGATGTCACTATCCTTTGGTCAAACAAAAGATCTAAGTCGCATGTGGACAATTAGTGTCACTAGCGAGACATGGCATATGGTTTGTCTAGGCCATAATTCCTTACGATATGAGGTCGGCTTTATCAAGGACAACCAAGCATGGTCGGGGCATTTCCATATGTGGTTATCGCATAGTATGAGGTTGGGATAATAAATACCGATCAAGTCAGTTGTTGGTCGGTATCTCAATGGAATATCAGCTCAGACCATGATTGGGATATCCATAACTGATTAGGGTTGTTATTGGTCAGTGCCATAATGGTATATCAGTCTTCAATTGAGTACATATATTGTTTGGACATGCCTATTTTAAAGGAGACAAGATTGGATTGAGAAAAAAAATGGTTTTAGGAGTCGGATTGGCTTATCTCTTTTCTTATAAGAGAAAAAATAGAGAATTCCATTCATAGTCATCCTCCCATCTTAGGCTTATTAAATAGGCTTACAACTAATTATAACTTCCTCTACCCACATTTTGAATGACCATTAAATAATTACTGAATAACTACAACATAACTATGTCATATACAATATAACTATGTCCATGTACACTCCATAGGTAGCTCGTACACCTACAATCATGGTTTCAAGAATTGGTCTCGTATCAACCATATTGAATTAGTATTGACTGAGATTGATTCGGATCGATTACCCGTATCATTTCATGGGTAAAATAGTAAAAGATTAGTATTTTTTTTTTTTAAACAGGGGCAAAACTGATGATACCCACCGATCTAGATCAGTATCAGATCGGTATCAATACCGATATCGATTACGGTCCCCTAAAACCTTGCCTACAACCCCAACGTCCTCAAGATGGTCTCATCCACAACTGGTTCTTATAAACTCAACTATGATGCCTCATTATCAGTGAAAAATAGAGTAATGGTTTGGGGTTTCTCTTCTGTAATCATTCAAGTCTTTCATCACCCAAGGCGCGCGATAGGCTGTTAGCAGACAACAATCGTTGCTTATTAGAGTGCTACCGGAGCTGCAAAGTGGTGGCACCACCTTGGATTTCTATGTAAGGCCAAACCAGCTTCCCTCGGATCTAGCTCTCCTTCTGGCCTTTTGTTCCCCACCCCTTTTAACAAGGGATGCACCAGGCTATGGGAGGCAGGGATTTAGTCCCTGATACTGGACTCTGCCGATACTGACATGATATTGATTTGTGTTAGTCTGGATTGTTTGGATTTTTTCCTATTTTTCATTTAAAAAATTGGGGTTTTTGTATGATTCTACCATTGGTTCAATATTGATATCTGATCCAGGATCGGCCAGGTATTGAACCAATGGATCGAGTGAATCATATTGGTTAGGTAAAATCAAAATCAAACCATTCGGTTTAAAAATACTTTTAATTTTATTATTCAAAAGATTTCGTTTTCTTTTATTGAAATGGATGTAAACTTAACATTGATTATTTTATTTATTTATTTTTTTGTGTGTGTAGAAGAACTTAACATTGAAATGAATCATTAATTGGTATATATTTTCTTTTAATTTTTTTATTCAAATGGTTTGACTATCTTTGTATTCTAAACATGAATGGCTTAATTTGCTATGTATATATATTAATCGGTTAAATATTCTACCTTTGGTTTAAAGTTTGAACCGCTTAATTAACCGGTCTCACTTTTGAATCCAAAAACGAACCATTTATTAAATGGTTCCACTGTTTACAAACGGCTCAGTTCAATTTCTATAAACAATTTTGGATTGTTTTGGTTTTGACACCTTAAGTAACACAATATTAACAAAATTCAGATCTTGAATATTGAATTGGTCTCCATTAGAATGGTTCTAGAATCGATCAGGAATTTGCTTAGTGTCTCCAGACTCAGGCAAACTTGTCCTAACCTTTTTTTTTTTATAGGAAAAAAATTTATTGATAAATACAAATTATATTCTTGAAATCTGAAGTAACTTAAATAGATAGACGAAGATCAAAATTAAGTCAAACTATCCTATCAGTAATAGATAGAACTTTCTCAACGAAAGAGTCTGCTACAAAGTTAGCATCCCTTAGAATATACTAAAATTTAACCAAAAAAAAATTAATAATAATAAACTAAAATGAACACTGGTGTATGAAACTGGGGAAAATCTTCCGTAAGGGCTATTTCGTCAATCTGTCAATGCCCCAGGAGCTTTTTGTACTTTCGTAGCCCATCTATAAAACCCTAAACCAACTATGATAAAAAACGCGGGGTTCTTTCTTAAAGAGAAGAGAAAAGGTGGGGGTGAGGCAGGGGACGAGGGTGAGAGTCTGAAACCCTAGATTGGCATTGGCAGCGAAAATGCAGATATTCGTGAAAACCCTAACAGGGAAGACTATCACCCTTGAGGTGGAGTCTTCGGACACGATCGATAATGTGAAGGCCAAGATCCAAGACAAGGAAGGCATCCCTCCCGATCAGCAGCGCCTCATCTTTGCTGGAAAGCAGCTCGAGGATGGAAGAACCCTAGCAGATTACAACATCCAGAAGGAGTCTACCCTTCACTTGGTTCTTCGTCTCAGGGGAGGAGCTAAGAAGCGAAAGAAGAAGACCTACACCAAACCCAAGAAGATCAAGCACAAGAAGAAGAAGGTTAAGCTTGCTGTGCTTCAATTCTACAAGGTTGATGATTCCGGAAAGGTTCAGAGACTCAGGAAGGAGTGCCCTAATGGTGAGTGTGGCGCTGGGACTTTCATGGCTAACCATTTCGATCGTCACTACTGCGGCAAATGTGGACTTACGTACGTCTACCAGAAGGCTGGAGGTGAGTGAGAGAGAGAGGTGACGTCCCTGCTGGGTCTATAGACTGCGAATATCGTTAGTGTCTTATGTATTTTTTGTTCTGAGATGTTTGATTATCGTTGTGGGAATACTTCTTTTTAATACTCAATTGCATTTTCTGAGCTCGACATTTTTATTTCTACTCTTTTTTAGTCTCATAAGCTTTACAAGCTCCAGTGCCCTTTTCGATTTTCTCAACACAACTGTTCTAAGCTTTGTGATTAGAATTATGGTTTTGATTATCTATTTGATAGTTCTGATTTGAATCTATGTGATGAAATAGTGTTACGCTTTTTAGTTGATCCAAGTGAACTATTTTGATCAATATTGAATTGGAGTTGATTTTCTATTTGTGGGTTCAATGGATAATTGGTTGCTTTCTCTGCTTTTTGTAATTACTTGGCCTATTCCGCATCCTCAGCATCTTTCACTAATCATGATGAGTTGATAATCCTTGCTTGGTAGGACATATAAATGATCGCTAAATTCATCTGTTCAGAAATGTGAGACTTATGCTTGGAGAGTGGAGAATCCATTAATAACATTTTTATGAACTCCCCTTCCTCCGTGAGGTTTTGATTTCGTTGCAGTATGGTCCTCTTCTTTGGCAGATGGAGTGAGCTGCCTTATGTTAGTTGATTTGTTGTAGCAGAAACAATCGGCCTTTTCTGATTAACTGAACTAAATTGGTGAAATGAGTGAAAGACAACCACTCCCTTATTCTCTTTCCCATAAACAGTTGTGTGGCATTAACTCCACTAAAATTATGATCAACTGTTATCTTTCGGCGCTTGGATTAAAATTTCCTTCTGACAACCCTAATGTCATCCTTGTTTGGAAAACCATTTCTCTGTTTAGCCATTTGTTTTCAGTTTCTGTGCCACCAACTCCAGTTTGATACTCTTTATATGTTATCTCTATCAATTCTCTATGGTAAAATTCCAGAAGCAGTTCAATGAGACTAAAAGAAATCCATGCCTTTTCATCCCAGGGCATTACTCCAACTAGTACTTTTCCCCTCCACATATTCAAAGACTTTGCTTGCTAGTTTGAAAAGGTTACTTGTTGAATTCCATTAAGCCTTTTCCATGGTACAAGTAATAGTAGTTTCCATGAGCCTTTTTCCCCTGCCTGTGCCTGAATTATCAGTGTACATGTTATTGCAGGTTTAAATGATAGATATCCAAGCAGATTGTGAACAACGCTCAAAATGTTTGTTTAGTTACCCCTTCTAGTGTCCCCTGCCTGTGCCTGAAAAGAGTGTGTGTGTGTGTGTGTGACTTGTGTGTTCAGATATTAGAAATACTGGTTTTCCTTCTATTCATTGTTGAACTTCTCTTGCAATTTTGTATTACCTCTGCTCTAAAAACCCATGAGAATCAACTTTAAGAGTTAGCAACTACCTTTTTCCCCACTCCTGCTCTGGTCATGGGCCTCATGGCCCAACCATCCTAGTGCTGTGGGGGTGGGGGTCCTTTTCCTTTTCTGTTAAATGTGTGAGTAAAAACAAAACTAAGAGAGTAGATCTCCCTCCTAAAATTCTCTAATATGATTTAGCTGAAATCCAGCCAGAGCTAAACAATATCATCAATTCTTTATTACGATTATTCTTATTTTGAGTTATGGTCATGAGGTAAAATGTTGAAGGACAATATTCTGAGGTTGTGGGTGTTTATCTACCATTCTTCCATGGTAGAGGAGTTCCCATTTTCTGGTGAAAGGCAGGCAAACTATGACTATCTGAGAATCAAATCACCCACCATCAACCAAAGATGGGTTGGAGGAAATGTATAACAAAGGAATTGTATCAAACAAGTACCTAAAAAAGAAAAACTGTGACTGCAGTGAGTCCCCTCTCTCTCACCCACTCCTCAACTTTTTCCCTTGAATGTATTCCCTGCTGCGATTAGGCTGCAGGTTCTCCACAACTTGATACCTCTTGCTATTATCTGCAGACAACCTAGACATCAAAGGGCCTAATTTTCACTTTTTTAGAAGAATTCTCCTAAGCTATATCATGCACAAAGCCTTACAAACCAGATTAGTGAACAAATTTGATCCATCGTTTTCTCTTGGGCCCAATTTGGATCCATTGAAATAAGTGGTACGTAAAGAGAAGGCATAATCACTGAATGTGTAACCAAATTTACAAGGTTTGGTCGTTATGTTTCTTTGGGTGGCTCTTTGTGCTCATGGGACTGTCAAGTTTGGGCTTTGGGATTCTTCCTTTCTTGAAGAATTAATTTCCATTGTACAAATCTTTTGTACCCATTGTGATGAATACAATTTGTCCCATCAGCCGGTTTGCATAAATATATATATATATATATGTTCCAAGCATATTTAAGATTAGGGAGAGGGTTGTGCACATTGCGAGCTTTCTTGGAACTAGTAGTTCAACCATTTGAGGGATTGAGCTTTCTTGGAACTAGTAGTTCAACCATTTGAGGGATTGAGATTGTCTGTAGTGTTATAGGGTGTGTAGCATACATCCAACGACCAGGAATGCCTTGGGCTGCACTTGAGCGCATTGGGTTGCATGTCTGAGCGTTCCTAGTCATTGGATGTGCGCTGCACACCCTTTAGTATCTGTAGCCCAATCCCCCCTTTTTTTTTTTTTTTTTGAGGGCATGGGTGGGGTTGGAGGGTATATTCGGTCATTTTCAAATGGGAGGAAAAGAGAGTGATACAGGCTGGGCATCGAAGCACAGTGAACTTGGTACGAGCCATAAACTCGAACGTCCTAAGTTTGACTCCCACTAGGCACATCTTGAGCCACTTACACGGAGTGTTTAGTGCTTTTCATTGCTTTTAGTGAAAGTTAAATAGTTCTCATTTAACTCTGGTATGATTAGGTCCATGAGATTGTGAGATCAATATGAGCCCACGGTACTAGTCAAGTCGAAGGCCTGGATAAAAAAATAAAAAGCTGGGCACAAAGCTTCCCTTACGATTAATATGTATCATGCCCTTCTTGGTTCAAGGCTTTGGAGATCGAAGCATAAGATCAAGATCAAATCTGATTGTTTGACAGATCAATATATCAAATCCTAACCAAATCATGGCCATGGGGCGCCATTTCCCCTTTTTTTTCTCTTTTTTCTCCTACTGTTGCTAATTTTTTTTTCAAAAAACTTTTATCACGACAAGTCTTATTGTTAATTAATGTTTTACTTTTCTCAAAAACATAAAAAATAAGATAAAAACGCTAACCTTAGCCGATTTAAGGTGGCCTCAACCAGCAGGGGTTTGGTTTGGCACTCTTGAAAACAATGTTGTTCCTCATGAACTAGGTGAAATAGGTGGTGATTGAAAAGCAGGTTTGTGATGTTAGCGCCTTGAAGATGTTCAGTGTACAGTCCAAGAGAACCTGCAGCCTAGACATGTTTGACAAAACCCCAAGAAATATGTGCCATTCGTTTTCTTTTTCCATATGCAGAATTGGCAGAGATCGTTGAGGTGGATAGTTCGTTTGATTTGGATAGGTAGGTAATCCCACCATAAATGATATTCCGAAGGAACATATAAAACTACGGATGGCATTTCAGTTTTCAAATGGCTTTGCAGCTTCTTGTACAAAATGATCATAACTTTATCCCAACTAAATAAGGTCTACTACACAGATCGGATAAAAACATAACTAATAAGAGAAAGGTGGATTAGCTTTTGATATTGGACACCTTGGTACATATCCCAACTATAAAGCAGTCACCTCGTTACATATTGGCCCCTCAACTATGGGTTATGCCTTTGGCTAACGGTATCGGTATCAGTATCCATATCAACCTGCTATGACACATGAACAGATTGGCCGGAATCAGACCTGTGTCAAGCATAATTTCAAAAACTGAACCATGTTTTGCTAGATTCACCCAAGTGCGTTTTGGTATTGGGCTCTGGCAATGCTAATATGAACCATGCCCTCAAACAGAGTCAAGCTCTCCATGGTGTGGCTCTTATCCTGTCAAGAGAACAGAAGATGCTGCTGCATTGATGGCAAATAATATTCAAGATGGTTGAATGCAAGGCAAAACAACTAAAAATCATTCCCATCACCCAAGCTATAAAGATTGGGAGGCAATCAACCTAGAAATTGAACTCAAGACTACCCTATCAAAGAAGAATATAAGATAACCCACATCAAAGAATCTTGTCCCTCAACATTGTACTTTCATAACCATAACTCAGAATAAGAATTAACAGTAATAGTAAGACGCATTCTGGATTTACTCACATATATTTAAAGAAAAAAGAAATGCTCCAATAACTAGGATGGTTGGGTTCCTAAAAATTACATCCCATTTCAAGATTTCTACAATTTCCTCTAGCCTCTCTGGTATGGTTGGAAGTGGAGACTCGATTGAAATTAAAACAAAAGTCTGGTTGGAAGTGAGGAGAATATCATATGTTGGATGTTAGGCTCTAAGAAACTCAGAACATTTTAATTATTTTACACAACTACGATTTTTAATTACATTGCAACCAACTCCCCAATGCTGAAGCAAATTTGGGCTTTGCCAAAACCTATAAAACGGAATAGCAAATATAGTAGAAAGAGCACAATGGCCAAAGAAAACAAATGAAATTGATCACTCTTAAATTTGATTCCCATGGGTTTAGTGCAGAGATAATACAGAAAATACAAGAGTGATTCAATAATGATTAGAATGAAACCCAACAATAACTCCAAGATTCAAACTCTTCCGTAGAAATTTGTTCCTTGACAGGATATCTTTTTTTGTTTAGGGAGGGGGTTCCACCTTGACCGCGTGCTATAAAACAACAACTCAGCCTTATCGCAACTAAATGGGGTTACAACATTTAGGTCATAGTTGATACAAGGCCTAAGCTATGTATGTCTTTCCTCACCACTTCTCCTAGGGTGACTGGATGCTATACGATTGAACAAAAGGCCCTTAGAGAGGGTACAAGGAAAAGCGAAGGGGAAACTAGAAGGGGTTACAGCACGATTTTTCACGATTGCTAGCAATCTTCTTCGATGTTTGAGTCAAAATCTATCACTTGAAATCTACAATATCATGTACACTGATCCAATAGACACTGATCATTTGGAAACAGGCAAAAGAAAAGGCTCATGGATACCATTACTTCTGCCCCGAAAATGAGTTAATGGAATTCAAGAAGTAATCAGTTCAAACCAGCAAGCAAAATCTTGACATGCTCACTGGGGGAAAATACTAGTTCGAGTAAAATGTCCTGGCATGAAAAGGCTAAGGCATGGATATCTTTCAGTCTCACTGAACTGCTTGTGGAATTCTGGCATAGCGAAGTGGTATATATAACATATAAATAGTAACAAACTACAGTCAGTGGCACAGAAATTGAAAAACAAAAGAATAAACAGAGAAATGGTTTTTCAAAACAAGGCTAATGATAAGGTTGTTAGAAGGAAAATTTCAATCGAAGCGCCCAAAAGATACCACTGGATCACAATTCCATCGGATCTAATGCCACACAACTTTTTATCAGAAAGAGAATAAGGGAGAGGTTATCTCTCACTTGTTCCACCAATATACTTCAAATAATCAGAAGAGGTCAATTGATTCTACTAAAACAAATCAACCAACATATGGCAGCCCACACCATATACCAAAGAAGATGAGACTCATACAGCAACAAAAGCCGGGAGCCACCAAAGGAAAACAACCAAACCTCACCCGAAGAAGGGAATTTCATAAAAAGGTTGTACTTGGATTCTCCAGTTTCCAAGCATAACAGTCGCATTTCTGAACAGCTGAATTTTGTTATCAGAAATACGACCTACTAAGTAGGGTTTATCAAGATATCATAATTTGTAAAGCGAATCATAAATACGGAATAGGCCAGGTAATGAACAACAGCAGAGGGAAGCAATCGATAATACCAATGAAACCACATATAGTAAATCACCCCCATTTTAATATGAAACAAAGAGATACTATAATTCCATCAACTATAATGCCTAAGATTAGTTCATCCCATAATTAGCAGCAGCTTCAAATCAGTACTATCAATTTAAACCAAGACCATAAGTCTTACCCAATGCATAAAACATGTATGTTAAGGAAATCAAAAAGAGACTTGGAACTTATAAAGCTTATGAATTGAAAGAAAAATGAGAGCCCAGAAAATGCAATTGAGTATTAAAAAGAAGTATCCCAACTATGATAATCCACCATCTCAGAACAAAAAATACATAAGACACTAACGATATTCGCACTATAGACCCATCAGGGACGGCGACACTCTCTCTCTCTCACTCACCTCCAGCCTTCTGATAGACGTAGGTAAGTCCACATTTGCCGCAGTAGTGACGATCGAAATGGTTGGCCATGAAAGTCCCGGCACCACACTCAGCATTGGGGCACTCCTTCCTGAGTCTCTGAACCTTTCCGGAATCATCGACCTTGTAGAATTGAAGCACAGCAAGCTTAACCTTCTTCTTCTTGTGCTTGATCTTCTTGGGTTTGGTGTAGGTCTTCTTCTTTCGCTTCTTAGCTCCTCCCCTGAGACGAAGAACCAAGTGAAGTGTAGACTCCTTCTGGATGTTGTAATCAGCTAGGGTTCTTCCATCCTCGAGCTGCTTTCCAGCAAAGATGAGGCGCTGCTAATCGGGAGGGATGCCCTCCTTGTCTTGGATCTTGGCCTTCACATTATCAATCGTATCTGAAGACTCCACCTCAAGGGTGATCGTCTTCCCCGTTAGGGTTTTCACAAAAATCTGCATTTTTTTCGCTTCGCTGCCGATCTAATCTAGGGTTTCAGACTCTCCCCGTCGCTCGTCCACTGCACCTCACCGGCCCTCACCGTAGAGGATTTTAATCCAGTATAGTTGGCTACTTTTTCTATTTCACTAAATTAAACTCAGACCTGATCAGTCATCGTTAAAATATATACCTTATATGTTGATGTTATTTACTATATTTTATTTTAAATACTAAAATATCTTTATTAAATATAAATTACCTAAAATAGCCATGTAATAAGTCTACCCCAATTCGATAGCTACTATAAATTTCTTCCGAACGACCACCGGTGATCACGGCGATAGCAGCACCGGCATCGGCAACAGCGGCGACCAGCAGTAACTCGCGCAACCAACAGCGACTCTGCCATTAGAGACAAACGCAGAACGAAATCAAAAACAAAAACTGAAGAAACCCCTTCTAGAGGAGAAATCATCTCTGGTGATGGCGACGATGGCGGTGCAATTGGTGCCATGTCTCGCGATTGCTATCTCAACATGTATGCAGTGAAGAAGCTGATAAAGTTGATCCCAATGAGACTAGGTTACCGTGGTGGACGACTTGTGCGCTCTCCTTCGAGGTCCTGGAGCTCAAGATCAAAAGTTGGCTTAAAGCCGTCAAGATTGCAATGAAATCGCTCTTCCATGGCAAAAAAATCATCTGTGATCACGTCTTCACCACCTCCTATTTCATCTGGGAGTCATGTTTCTGGGATATCACAAAAGGAGGAGCCATCCGTCTCTTCTAGTTCCCGGAATTCGTGGGCAAGTGCCACAAGTCACCTGAGAAAATTTTCAGAATGTTCAACCTCTACGATGCCATGGCAGAACTCTGGTCAGACATCGATTCCATATTCTCCCTCGACTTCACCTTTGTCGTCCGCTCTCAAGCTCTGAATTCACTCACGAGGGTGGGAGACACTGTTCATGCTATGCTATGGGAGTTCGAATCTGCCATTCTGAAGGACTCATCAAAATCCCCCATCCCCGACGAGGCTCTTCATCCCCTGACTTGATACGTGATGAATTACCTATCTTTACTCACCAATTACAGCGCAATCCTCTCCGATATTTTGGCTAATTTCCCATTGCCGGTGAACGTGACTCTACCGGAGTCTTACTTCGAAATTACTAACCCTAACGAAAACCCATTGTCTGGGTAGTAGCCACTAGGATGGCTTGGAACATATTGGCACTCCTTTGCAAGCTCGACGGCAAGGCAAGACTATACAAAGACCCAGTCTTGGCTTTCTTCCTCACCAATAATTTAGAGTACGTGGTGCAGAAAGTCCAAACTTCTTATCGGAGTTATCTATTGGGAGAAGATTGGATATTGAAGCACAAAGCGACCGTGAAATAGTACGCTGCCAGCTACGAGAGGATTGGATGGAGCGATCTGCTATCGGCCACACCGGATGATCCGACGGCGACGACGATGACTACAGAAGAGGCTAAGGGATGTTTCGACAACTTCAGTTCTGCGTTCGAACGAACATAGAGAACTCAGTCAAATTGGGTCGTGAAGGACACAGAAAGCTTAAGGAAGAGATTAAGGTGTCCATCGCCAGAAAACTCGTGCCGGCTTACAGGGAATTGTATGGCAAGTGTCGGGACTTCAATATCAATGATGCTAATACAGTCGAGGAAGATATGAATTGAATTTGGAGTCCAATCTCGGCAGTGGACAGGAGCATTGTTTGCAGACAGGCGATGATTCTGGTTGTTTCAGTGGCAGTGGTAGTGGCGACGGTAGGCTCCGACCATTCTCAGTGAAGACGATCATGGATATGTTTTAGTGAATAGGGTATAATGGTCATTTTAACTCTTTATTTAACCGTGACTGATGGTGAGGGTCTGAATCTAATTTGATGAAACAAAGAAGGTGTTCTTATAATAGTGACATTATTTAGGGGGTGGCACTGTAAATGACCATTTTTAAATTAATTGGGCTATGAAATTACAAAAAGATCCTGTCATGACATTGACAAATTGACTATGTAACCCTTATGGAAAACTTTTCCATTTTTATGTCTCGGTCTTTTCTTTTCACATGAAATGACCTTGCTGTAATCTAATGTACAATACTATTTTGTCACATTTTATTAGTGTGATACTTTCTTTGGAGGACTTGTGTGGATGGAATTGCCTCAGCCATTGTTATTCATCAACAATCCCTTAAAACATTTCAAAGAAGTTCATTGATATTTTATTTTTATAAAGCGGAATAGACTTCGATTCTTGATTATGGTATTTACCTAATGGATGCTATGGAGCTTGGAGGAAACCAAGGAGTAAATCGACTTTGATTCTTGATTATGGTATTTACATTGTCCTTGCGCTTGTGCCTTATCGTTTGGTTTAAAAAAAAATTAAAATTATTTTTTTAATATAATATTTAATGCATTACATTAAATAAAAAAGCAACCCAGTGTACAAGGCTTGGAAACCTCTTTTGCAAAACAGGGGATAAGGCTGTGTACACACTTGCCCCTCCCAGACCTTACAGTACCAGGAGCCTCGTGCACTAGGTTGCTCTCTTTTTTTTAATTATAATATTTAATGCAATATTTTATGTGAAATGATAAGATTTAGGTAAACTTCACTCCCCTCCCCTAAACTAAGGCAAAATATCAACTAGACCCACCACCTTTGCAAAAATATCAATCCCCTCCCTTACAAGAAACTGATGTTATCTAACAGTTCCAGACCGTCAATTCTGGTTGCTAAGTCACGTTAATTTTTTCATAATCTCCAAAATACCCCCCATTTGTGTAATACCCAAGCTACCCCTTTCTTTCCCACCCTCACCCTCATCCTCTGAAAATCGTGAGTGAGAGGAGCGGAGCCCTAAATTGCGGTTTTGTCTAGACTGCTTGAAGCCGCTTGAAGGAGAAGGAGAAGGAGAAGGAGAAGGAAGCAACTGATGAAGAATCGCCCTTTGAAAATCGTGAGGAACCCTAAGTGTGATTGAAGCAGTTTGAAGGAGAAGGGAGAAGGGAGAAGGAGAAGGAAGCAACTGGTCGCTGAATCGCCTTTGAAAATCGTGAGGAGCCCTTCAAGTTCTTACGATTTGGTGCCCATACTCTGCAGGTAACACCCATTCGCTGAATCGTCTTCAATGGCTTCTTATTTATTTATTTATTTATTTTTGGGTAAACTTCACTCCCCTCCCCTGAACTAAGGCGATCCTTAGTTCAGTTCTCCTCAGAGCTGCTCCACAAGGGTCCTCCAGACTTCAGAATCACAAAACACAGAACTAAGCAAAGCGAGAAAGAGACACTCACAGAGAGAGAGAGAGAGGGAGAGAAAGACAGAAATCAAATCTCTCCCATACAATGGGGTGAAAGGGAGGAAGCAGCTGTTCTCATAGCTGCGTGTAGGAACTCCGAGACCAATTCTTGATTTTATGGTGAGATCTTCGTCTTTTAGTTCATTAAGACTGGATTTTGATCCCATCTCCATGAAAAAATCCACCATTATGTGTTAATTGGGTGGGGAGTCTCTCTGATCTCAGATTTTTTTTTTTTTTTTTTTTTTTTTTTTTTTTTTGGGATAGTTTTGTTTTGGTTTCGTTGATCGGTGGTTCCAAAGCTGTTAAGGTTGCTCTGGTTGAAGCCCTTTTCTTTCCTGGTTTTGGTGAGTGAGGGAATGTTAGTGAATTTGGTTCCTGGATTTTCTTTTTAATGTGATTTCAATCCATTTTATATTGTGAAAGTCTGCAATTTTTTGTAATGTTATATCTTCTGATATTCTTAATTCCATGATTTTATGCTTTCTAATCTTCTATTTCGGATCTGGTTGTTGATCAGGCAATTTTGACGAGTTTGAAAACAGAGGAAGGAGTTGTAGTTGTCGTATAATTTCTGAACTTGTTCTCTGTTGATCAGGTAGTTCACATTCCTTGTAAGGAATTACAGTCTATGTAGCATGAACTGAAGAAGTTATTTCATTTTATTCATGGTTCTGAAATTGATATTTTAGTTCGATCTTGTGTGTTAATTTTTCATTTTTCTGTCGGCACTGCAGGCACAAGGACTAAGAGATTATATTTCTCTTTTCACTTCCAAATCGGTTGTTTTAAATCCAGTCAAGTTTGATTCTGGCTTGGATCTCTTACTTGAGCTTTTGTAATTTGTACAAGGATCTTGTGTGAGGTTTTTTTTTTTTTTTTTGGTGATTTTGGGAGGGTGGTCTTGAGCAATGTTCTTGTTCATGAGATTCCTATCTTCAATCGGCTTCGATCTTGGTTTTTTTTTTTACGTTAGACGATTGATGTGGAGAAATCTTTGCTTCAATTGGCTTCAATCTTCAATGGGTTTTGATTTGCAGTTTGTGTTTTTTGTTTTTTGGTGGGTTACACAATCCACACGACCTTTGCGAAATGATTCGCAGATGAGGACATTTTATATTAGTCCCACAACCAGTGCAATCCTTGGGATTAGTCACTGCAGTTAAGTTTGGAACTCTGTACAGACAAGCTAGTGAATGTGAAAAAACAATAGGACAAAGAGGTTTAAATGGGATGTTGCTCTAATGCATGTTATTAAACCCTTTTTGTGGGCTGGAGCATCAAACAGAAAAAATGGGGGTGGAGAACCAAACACAAAAGTTCTAGCTTCCTTGACATCCAAGATATGGACAAATGAAGACCAGTCCATTTGATATGGACAATTTTTTCTTAAATCATTATTACTATACCTTATTGAACTGTGCATGCTTGTTCCTAATTTACTCAGCTTTCTATATTGTTGTAGTTGGAAGGACCAATTGGAAAGATCTACATCTGTTCTGTTATGGAGATAAGGGTAGGAATAT
>NC_056558.1:39248887-39267869 GCF_013358625.1 Macadamia integrifolia | reverse complement strand
TTGTTTGCATAGGAGGGCTGATTGTTAGGACTCTTATGTGGGCTTAACTGATATTGATTGACCCATTGGGCCCAAGAGAGTAAGGACCACTCTAATTAGAAAACTTCTAGCCTTATTCTATTGTGGGAATGGATTAGGGTTTAGGAATTCTATTATATATAGAATACTGACGGTCCCTGCAGCTATTATTTTCATAATAATATTTTGGGAGCACTGCTTTCTCACAAAGCTAGTGTAGAGACAGAGAGAAGATCCCATAGTAAGAGGCTGCAGAAGATCTCAGTAGAAGGACCCATATTGCGTGGTTCTTCATCATAATTCGTGGTACAAGCGTCAACCTTGATTTAGGGACTTTATTCACGCTCAACGGGTATGTGATTGATTTCTTTCCATTATTCATTCTTGTATTCTATACACTATAGGTAATTCAAATGATTCTAGGATTTAGAATCACTAACAATTGGTATCAGAGCCTACACTATGGTGTTAGAATCAAGAAATTATGTAAGAAAAAAAAAGATTTGGGTTTCTATTTATGAAAATTATTATTTTACTCTTACTTAAAGATCCCGTATGGGAAAACTTTCTTCACAAAAGTTGTAGAGCACAAGAAGACGGTCGCGGCGGTATGCCGCACGTCGCCGGAAACCTCCGGACGCGCCGTCACGCGCCACCGTAAATCGGCTACCGGAGGAGAGAGAAAAATAAAAATTTTTCAAAAAAAAAACGGCGGCGAGTCATCGCCGGGTCAACTCGGAAACCCTACCTAGTTGACCCGGGATGCAGTGGGTCAACTCATGACCCACTCGGTCAAAGGTTGACCGGGTCGTTGACCCGGAACTAATTTGCCCGAACCGGTTGACCCGGATTGATTTTGATTCAAAAAAAAAAAAACAGTAACTTCAAACGGCTCGTACGGGCAAACGGTGAAGAATTTTTCACCCTGGTTTTTTGCGTTGAGTCCAGTTTTTCGTGCTCTTCGTTTTGATATATTATGAGCCTAGTTTTGATCAACTTTTATGATCTATTTTGTATAAGTTACAAGTATGGGTGTTTAATGATTCTTTATAATTTTTCTATTAATTGGAAGAAATGAAAGAAAATCAACTTATACATTACTTGCATATCAGAATATGAACTTGTTTATTCTTGGTAATGTAGTTCATGTTTTTGTTTATGAATATTTTTTATTCATGGTTAAACAATCCCACTTTTAGCTGCCGGAATGAATTTGTAGACTATTACAGTAAGATTGGGTGGAATCCACCAAAGTGGTAAAGTTCAACCTTATTGTAATAGAATACAAATCAAAGGTCTTCTTTGTCTGAAAAAAAAATAGAGAATAATAGTTGGTAGCAAGGTTGCTAATGTTCACCCAAAGGTGACATTATCAAAGAAAAGTTAAAGCAAGAAAAAAAAAAAGGATTTCTCAACCTAGAAGATGCTGTCCATCCAAAGATGGCGGTACTTTTTGAAAGTTAGAAGAAGTCTCGCAGTAATAGTAGAAACTTGAGTGGACCAGTATGTTTCAGACCCAAAGGTCAGAAATGTAGTTCCGGTTGACACTCATGAAGTAATTGATACTTGAGCATGTAATGTTTAATTTAGCTAATTGTTACATGCTTATTCTTTTACATATATGTCTGTATGTTGAATAGAATATTCTTTATTAAAATATTCAACAGGATGTCTTCTAGTTTTGATGTACTTGATATTCCTAAGCTTACTGGGGATAATTTCAACAAATGGATGGAAGACTTAGAGGTCTACATGATTCTCAAGGACCTAGACCTATGTACTAGAACCACCAAACCAGCTGAACCTACTGCAACCAGTACCCAAACTGAGAAAGGGGATTATGACAAGTGGGTCACTGCAAATAGGAAGTCCTTGGCTGTAATTAAAAGTGCTTTGCCTGAATCTATCAAGGATAGTGTTGCTAAAAAGGATACTGCTTTTGAATATTTGGCTGCTATAAAAGCTAAGTTTGATAGCTCTAAGAAATCACAGGCTCACGATCTCATGAGCCAATTGACTGGGGCTAGATTTGATGGAGTAGGAAGTGCTAGAGAACATATACTGGAACTGGTTTCCCTAGGAAACAAGATCAGAGGTACAGGTATTAACTTTGATGATGACTTCGTGGTCACCATTGCCTTGAATTCTCTACCTGAGAGCTACAAGACTCTTAAGACTACTTATAATACATTGAAGGATAAATGGGGTCTTGATGAATTGATCACTGTGGTAACTCAGGAAGAGGGAACAATTAATAGGACCAAAGTTGAAAGTGCCAATCTTACTCAAGGTAAGACTTCATCATCTATGGGACCTAACAAAGGGATCAAGAAGTTCTTTAAGAAAGGAAAATTCACTCAATTTAAAGGAGGGAAAAACAAGAAGGGAAAGCAAAATTTCAAAGAATCAGGGGTACAAAAAGACATGAGTGGCATAGAGTGTTTTTGGTGCAAGGCCAAAGGACACATGAAGAAGGATTGTTTTAAGAGGAAGACCTACCTTGAGAAAAAGAAGGATGATGGTATGAATCTATCCTTAGTATGTTTTGAATCTTGCTTGATTAATGTACCAATTGATTCATGGTGGTTAGATTCTGCGTCATCTATTCACGTCACTCATTCCTTGCAGGGGTTCCTAAACAGGAGGGTGCCAAGCAAGGATGAAGTGACGGTGTTCGTGGGCAATGGAGCTAGAGTTGAAGTGGAAGTCATAGGAACTATTAGATTATTTTTTCATTCAGACTCATTTATTGATTTGAAGGATGTTGTTTATGTTCCCTCTATGAGGAGGAATTTGATTTCAGTTTCTAGACTTTGTTTAGATGGTTATTCTGTTAATTTTAATCAAGTTGGATTTTGTTTATTACATGATTCTATCTCTATTGGTAGTGGTACTCTTGTTGATGGGCTTTATAGATTGAATTGTAATTCTTCATGGGTTCTGAATGTGGGAGTGAAACGGTCTCTGATTGATGAGAAATCCTCTATGTTGTGGCATAGAAGGTTGGGTCATATTTCAATCAAGAGGATGAAAAGATTGGTAAAGGAAGGGATATTAAAAGATATTGATTTTCAGGACATGGAAACATGTATAGATTGCATTAAGGGAAAGATGACAATCTCCAGGAAAAAGGATGCTACTCGCAGCATTGAAGTATTAGACCTCATTCACACTGACATCTGTGGGCCTTTTACTGTCCCTACACTCACTAGGCACCGTTTATTTCATAACTTTTATTAATGATTGGTCAAGACATGGGTATGTCTTCCTTATCAGTGAGAAATCTAGTGCTCCAG
The DNA here is from genome assembly GCF_013358625.1 of Macadamia integrifolia. Lineage (NCBI taxonomy): Eukaryota > Viridiplantae > Streptophyta > Magnoliopsida > Proteales > Proteaceae > Macadamia > Macadamia integrifolia. Next base: position 39,264,555 of record NC_056558.1, on the reverse strand, counting down.
ATGTTTTCAAGATTTTTAAAGCTGAAGTTGAACTTTTCCACTCCAAGAAGATCAAAGTGGTCAGATCCGACAGGGGTGGAGAATATTATGGGAGAAGTGGTGATTTTGAGCAGTTGCTTGGTCCTTTTGCAAAATTCTTGCAAGAACATGGGATAGCTCCTCAATATTCCATGCCTGGAACACCTCAGCAGAATGGAGTAGCTGAAAGAAGAAATCGTACTCTGAAAGACATGGTCCGTTCTATGGTGAGTAATACTACCTTACCAGAATCCTTATGGGGAGAGGCACTTAAAACTGCTGTTTACCTTCTCAATAGAGTGCCAAGTAAATCTGTGAATAAGACTCCCTATGAACTCTGGAGTAGCAGAATACCTAGCCTTAGACACTTGCGAGTGTGGGGATGTCAAGCAGAAGCCAAAGTCTTTAACCCTCAAGAAAAAGTTTTTGACTCAAGGACTACAAGTTGCTATTTTGTGGGATACCCAGAGAGGTCTAAAGGGTATAGATTCTATTGTCCTGGTCCAGGACACAAAATTGTAGAGACCACTCATGCTAGATTTGTTGAATGCAATGAAGAGTCTAGAACTCCTCGTAATTTCTCTTTTGAAGAAGGGGAGTATGACACTCCTGAGATAGCACCTGTTGAGTTGAGAAATTCACTTATTGATCTCAATCCCATCCTGTCTGATGATACAGTCACTCAAACTCCAATTGAATATGATTTGCAAGTTGGGACAGATATTGCTATTGCAGACCCACTTTCACCTCCTGATACCGCTAATATTGGTAGGCTTCCACCTGAACCTATAAGGAGGTCTACTAGAGTGCGCAAGCCTTCTCTGCACTCTGATTATGTTTCTTATTTGAATGAGTGTGAGTTTGACATAGGACAAGAAGAAGACCCTGTTACTTTTCTTCAAGCAGTTAATCATAAGCATTCAGACAAATGGGTAGAAGCAATGAAGGAAGAGCTGTTATCCATTAGCAACAATGGAGTATAGGAATTAGTGCAAATTCCAAAGGATTGTAAGGCTATTGCATCTAAGTGGGTTTTCAAAACCAAGACAGATTCTCAAGGTAGAGTAGAACGCTACAAAGCTAGACTCGTGGCAAAGGGTTTTACTCAGCGAGAGGGGATAGATTACAAGGAAACCTTCTCACCTGTCTCATCAAAGGACTCATTCAGAATTATCATGGCCATTGTTGCCCATTTTGACCTAGAGTTACATCAGATGGATGTGAAAACAACATTTCTGAATGGAAAGCTGTCAGAGAAGGTGTACATGAGACAACCTAAAGGTTTTGAGGAAAATGGTAAAGAGGACTTTGTTTGTATGCTGAAAAAGTCTCTTTATGGGTTAAAGCAAGCATCTCGACAATGGTACTTAAAATTTGATCGAGTTGTGACTTCTTTTGGTTTTGTAGAGAATCCAATCGGTCAGTGCATATATCTGAAACTCAGTGGGAGTAGTTTCATCTTTCTTGTGCTCTATGTGGATGACATTCTATTGGCTAGCAGCAACAAAACCTTATTGATGGAGACCAAGGGTTTTCTTTCAGAAAACTTTGAAATGAAGGACATGGGTGAAGCAAGTTATGTGCTTGGAATCGAGATTAGTCGTGATAGGCCGCTGGGGTTACTTGGGCTATCACAACAGGCATATATTGATAAAGTTTTAAAGATGTTTAACATGTCTAAATGTTCTGGTGGTGAAGCACCCATCAGTAAAGGAGACAAGTTGAACAAGCAACAATGTCCAAAGAATGATATTGAGAGGAGCTCAATGAATGACAAGCCTTATGCCTCTGCCGTTGGAAGTTTGATGTATGCACAAGTTTGTACTCGCCCTGACATTGCCTTTGCAATTAGTGTACTTGGCAGGTTTCAATCTGATGCTGGTTTGGCTCATTGGACTGCAGCCAAGAAGGTCATGCGCTATTTACAGCGGACAAAGGACTTCAAGCTAGTGTTCAGTAAATCAGAAAAATTTAAAGTTGTGGGGTATTCTGACTCGGACTTCAGTGGGTGTACTGATGATAGAAATCTACCTCTGGATACATTTTTGTATTGGGAGGAGGAGATATTTCTTGGAAGAGTGCCAAACAAACTATTTTAGCTTCATCCACTATGCAAGTTGAGTTTGTGGCACTTTATGAAGCTACCAAGCAGGCAGTGTGACTGAGGAATTTTATATCTGAACTGAAAGTTGTAGATTCCATCTTTAAGCCTTTGCATTTGTGGTGTGACAATATTTCTGCTGTTTTCTTTGCAAAGAATAACAAGAGATCTAGCAGCTCCAAACACATTGAGATTAAATATCTTGTGGTTCGCGAGAAGATCAACACTGGGGAGATCGCTGTTGAGCATATTATTACTGAAGAGATGGTTGCTGATCCTCTGACCAAAGCTCTTCCAGTGGGAATTTTTAAGACTCATGTTTCTAACATGGGTGTGATGGAATCTTTTGATATGCTTGTTTAGTGGGAGTTTACTTATTCATAGTGGTATTGTAATGAGCATTATTTTGTTAGATCATACATTATGAGCACAATCTATATTGAGGATGTTTACTTTCCAGTATAGTGTTCATTTATATTTTCTCTCATCGTATTGTTGTATGATTATTGTGGTTTACTTTGACATGTCACAGTTAATGGCGGTATTTAGTCAAGTTTCGTGATTTATGGCGGTATTTAGCCTAAATCCATGGAGATGGTTGTTAACCATAGGCTGTATGCCAAAGTGAGATATTAATACAAGAAAATGGCGGTTTGCCTAAGTATTGATTAATATCAAAGTTCTCTACCTGTGAGGTTTTCAAGGTAGGCTGGTCTTTAGATCAGGAACGGACCTATAAGGAAGGATATATCTTATGTGATCACAGTTATGATATAATTCCTTATATCTATGTTTCCAGGCGATTTGAATTGATAATTTTCTGTGGTCTGTAACATTAGATAGTTATATGCCGTATATTGAGGTGTATTTTCTACTATTGTTCAACAATGGAGATTATTGATTGGATCAAAGTTTGTTTTGAGTGGTATTCAATCTTGGGATTATTTGGCCAGATGTCAATGGGAAGACATCAGTATCAGTGTAGCCCAAGTGGGAGATTGTTAGGACTCTTATGTGGGCTTAACTGATATTGATTGACCCATTGGGCCCAAGAGAATAAGGACCACTCTAATTAGGAAACTTCTAGCCCTATTCTATTGTGAGAATGGATTAGGGTTTAGGAATTCTATTATATATAGAATACTGACGGTCCCTGCAGCTATTACTTTCATAATAATATTTTGGGAGCACTGCTTTCTCACAAAGCTAGTGTAGAGACAGAGAGAAGATCCCATAGTAAGAGGCTGCAGAAGATCTCAGTAGAAGGACCCATATTGCGTGGTTCTTCATCATAATTCGTGGTACAAGCGTCAACCTTGATTTAGGGACTTTATTCACGCTCAACGGGTATGTGATTGATTTCTTTCCATTATTCATTCTTGTATTCTATACACTATAGGTAATTCAAATGATTCTAGGATTTAGAATCACTAACACTTCCTATCAATTCCCTAAAAATCTCATGATATAAGGGGATACTGTCAGTATTATTCCTCCAAAAATGAAAGTAGCCTGATTATGGTTGACATAAGCACCAATGACCAACTTTAGTATGTTTGCAATGATTTTAGTATAAACTTATACAGAAAAGTATCGAGAGAGATGGACAAAAAAGAGGAAATTGAATCCACCCCCTTTAGCTTAGAAACAAGGGGAATAAAAGTCTGATTGATGCAACCAACATTAGACGGATTGAAAAAGAAGCTATGATCTACCTTAATAAGATCGGATTTCACAATATCCCAGGCAGCAAGTTAAAACATTGTAACTATATCTTCAAAGCCAAGGGCTTTCTTATCTCTATGAGATTTGATTGCATACAAAATCTTGTTCTTGGAAGGAATAGATGAAAAAATCCTCTTAAGATTAGGGCCTTAGAGAAATCAATATCCTCCAAAATGGGAGAAATGGGGCTTAGGTTGGGGGAATTCAACTGATTCAAAAAATAGAAGGAAGAAGAAAAAAATCAGAAACAAGAGAGGCAGCAGGTAACTAAGCTCATAAATGAAATCATGACTCTGCCTAGCTCTCATCAATTTATGAAAGAAAACAATATTAGAGTCCAAAGAGTTGACCACTTAATTGTAGACTTTTGTTTAAAAAATTCTCCTCCTGCTTTATAAGACCCCACAAACCTAGAGCGAATTGCCCTCTTCTCTTCAACTAAACTCAGATATTGAGGATTACCATAAAGTCTGTTCTGGAATCTGGATATCAGTAAGTTAAGATATACAATCATCAACAACTTGAGAGATATTATAAAAAAAAATATTCTTATTCCAGGATTTTAAAGCTTGCTTCACAAATTTTAACTTTTGAACAAGGCTGAGAGGACACGAATTATTCTTACTCAAAGAATTTCAAGCCTTATTAACCAAAGGGACGATCTCACAATGAGAAACTCACATATCAAAGAATTTGAAAAGCTTTAGACCAAAATATATATTTAACGGCTAATAGTGATGACAACCAGACTTTGATCCAAAATACTTGGGGGGTCAAAATTTACTTGAGAACTAAGGAAGGAAGAAAGCAATTTCCAAGGTAAATTTTGATTTGCATTTTGGTAGTACTTAACATTTAAAGTGCACGTGTAGGAAAGACTCCTACTTCAACCTTGAATAACCATGCTTAAATAAATAGTTATATAGTAAATTTTGGATTAGTTATAAAATCATGGGATAGGATTTTCAAACCTACCAATGTGGGGAGGAATCTGCATGCCACCAATAGATATCTTGAAAAAATTGTCATCCACATAAGGCCCACATATTCATAGTAGGGAGAGAAAATAATAAAATAACTCATGTGAGAAGAAGATTGCACTATGACATTGCGGAGAAGTTTTCCTAAAATCATTGTTAATAATGATAAGACAAATTTTCCACAAATTTTACATTCCTTCACAGAATTTCATATCTGGATGGTAGTTCAATATTTTTGTTTTATTTTCCATTTTAGTTGGTAGTTGGTACTTGGTAGTTGGTAGTTGGTAGAACATTATCAACATGTATGAGCATTATGATGCTTAATTTTTATAACTTTTAGCACCTTAAATTCGGTCATTTAGATTGACCATTGAAAAGGTATGAGATCGGTCAAAAGGAAAAGGGTAATCCGAAAAGAATAGACGGAACGATGAGAAGAGGTGCTGATCGACTTGCTGATAAAGACGCTTATAGAAGATCGGGCAGGAAGATGATTGATCGATCGATCGATCTTGTGACAATGAACACATCAAAAGAAGATTTGGGAGGAGTTGATACGTGGTCCATGATGGGGTGTGTAATCACAACACCAGAAGTAGTGGAGATAGGTGCTACTCAAGAAAGAGGGAGTCAATAAACTTCCACTATTTAGAGGATTGGTGGATCAAAGGCAATGTTGACAACCGCCAATGACCATCTTGAATGAATAAAGGGGAATGGGCAAATGGAAAAGCATCATTAACACATACAAAAAACCACATACAATGCGTAGTCATTTTTATCTTTTCTACATGTTCCCAAATAGAGTAGTTAAAGTCTTTCCTTTAGTTTTTAGTGGAGAAGTAGATCCCTCACTTGTACTTTGTGTTTACCTAAATAAATTTCGTAGTTCTTTCCCAAGTGTTTCACAATCTATTTTCAAAGAAGTTATTTTCGTGTTTAAGTCATTAGAGCAATTGAGACATAAACGAAGAACATCATTTTCAGTTTGAAAGATGCCGGATATTAGAAATTTGGGCCTTTAGAGGCTCTGTTATGAGATATGCTACTCGTGTCAAAGGGGTGCTAATGAGGGGAAAGCTGAGTGGGATAGAAGGAATGAAGACCAAGGTCCTGGTGTGGGTTAAAGTTACAAATGTGGGCATCGAGAGCTACAAGTCAGACAAGGTTTGGTTCACAGCTGGTGTGAAGAGATCAAGATCAGAGGAAGCATATGAGATGCCTTGTGATGCCATTACAGTGGAAGAGTTTTGAGGGCATAAGATACTGTAATCGTCATCATTACCATAACGGCTGACCATTTTCTGTATTTTTCACATCCTGCATTGTTATGGGGTGTTCTTGACCTTATTCATTAGTGCATTCATATTTGTACACATTAGTGTTAGATATCTATTCTTTATCGGGAAGATCAATGGATTTTTTTTTTCTTTTTTGCAATAAATTTTTGGAGGCCACTTCAATAATGTGTTCCCATAATTCTTCATATACTTTTCCCTGATCAGCTACTCTGATCAGAACTGGTTGGAATTCAGTGCGAAGGAACCACATTGGTTTGGCTACTGAATGTGCATCCAGCACTGTAATGCAATGTTGAGTTACATATCCTGTGCCATGTTATCCAAGTACACTTTACCAATTAAAGATAGTTTGTTTTGAGCCATTGTTGCTGTCACTGCTAAATACTTTGAGATTCTGCTTACTCTTAGAGTGGTTATCTTTTCTTGTTATTTATTCTTGTTGAGCAGTCCTACAACATTTTAGGATAGCATGGCAACTTCCTCCTACCTTACCCTCTATAACCACCACCACCATCATCATCTATGCTGACAGACCAAACCAACCATTTAATCGATTTGGGCATATTTTACTAAGCTTCTGGGCTCTAGAAGCTAGCTTTAGGCGATTAAAGAGGGGGAGGGGGGGGGGTCGTTTATGAAGGCTGTGCCCAATACATACATACTAAATATCATAAAAGATGAAAAATGTTCCTTTCACAAACATTTTAAATTGGACCGAGTTGTTCTATAGAGAATCTCTTCATCCACCTCATTTGGCAATAGGGTGAGACTCGTGAGACGGGGGGAAAGGGTATGTTATTTATGTCATTATGAGAACGGGACGTTCACAGCTGAATGGCAGGGTTCGATTTGATGGGGGGATCTGGGTCTCAAAAGTTGATAAAGAGTTGTCATCTAGATTAGACATGGGCTAATTATTCAACTCCACTTTGAACGGATCCAACCATGAATTTGGTTCGTGTCAGGTTACGATCCCTATGAAGGTGTTAGGAACTTTGGTCTACTTGGTTAACCCAAACTTCAAATCATGGGTAGACCAAACAAATAATAGGCCAAACAAATATCAAGCAAAATGAAGGAAACAGAACTCACCGCAATCCATCCGCGCTGCACGGTTAGTGTATGGAAAAAGCAAACACATAGACAATATTTGAGCACATTTTATAATATTCTGTCAGTGAAGAATGAAACTCGTAGTATTACAAGTTAGATGAGTCCATATTTTATAGATAGGAACTTAGAGTCTTTTGTTCACATGTCAAGTTTCACCCGAAAAAAATTGATCCTGTGGCAAAATGAAGTTTTAAACATCTACTAAAAAAAAATTTAGAAAAATAATTGAAAAAAAATAAGTGACAACATAATGGTTTTGTAATAAGGCAGAGAGTTGGTTTCTCGTGAGGAGAAGAGATATAGAAAGAGCATGCTAACATACCCTTTACTGGAGCTTTAGATAATTTTTCTTAAGATTTAAGTTTAGAAATTATTCAGCTAAGTAAAAGTTTAATTTAAATTTACTCCAAACATACTCTTAATCCATAAAGTGCTTCATGAGTGTTTCACCAAAAAAAAAAAATAAAGTGACTTATGAGTGCACACTACAATACTTGAAGGCATGACCACCCTAACTTTTAAGAGCGTGAATTGGAGGATTGAGAGCAATAGGGGTACCCCACTAAATGTAGAATTAGAATTACTAAAATTGTCTCCACACACACCCACATACGAGTTATCCCTAGTTTTATTCTTATCATTCTTATCAAAAAGAATCTTATCTTGACTCATAAATGTGTCACTACAACAAGGTTTAAAAGTGCAAGATCAGGGCTCCTCTACTGCGCAATAGAAGTGGCAACGTAGATTCAAAACTTTGGAGCATCTCGAGGCATGCTTATATGTGTTATGTGTTAGCGTTGGATTTGCGCTGCCACCTCCAATTGTGCAATAGAGGAGCTGGATCCCCATCAATTCTGATTTAGATTGAATTGGTAGATGGAATCAGTTGGACTTGATAAAAACCTTGAAAAAAAAAATGGACTGAGAAGAAAAACATGTAGATTGTAGTATATGGAGTATTTGATCCACAAGTCTTACAGATCTAACCACAGAAGGTGAATTTTGTTAACTTTCCATATTTCTATTGATTAAAAGAGGAAAGAACAAGGAAGGCACAGTATCAGGGTGTCCAACATGTTCCATTCTCTCTTCTCATTTTTTAGGAAAAGACTTTAAGACTTTATTAAGAAGAAAATGAAAACTTGAAAAGAAAAGACGTGTGAGAATTCAGGATCGATTTCTATGGGAAGTCTTTAAAATGGGGATTAATTGGAATTGAATTCAGTTGATTCCATTGATCCCGATCCCATTTCATGCCATGTATTACAAGTGTAATCGATGACTAGATCTCCATAGTGACTTTGGGCCCTGAAGTATGTTTGGCTTTTGTCTTTATTTGGTACCTAGAAATATTTTCTGTTTCTCTGCCATAAAAGGAGTATGGTAACTACTACAACAGCTAATTGCTTACTCAGAGAGAGAGAGAGAGTTTTCTCTAGGGCCTTATTCAACCCCAGTGTCTCACCAAGGAGGACCTACATTTTCATGCGAGACACATAATGGAAAATCAGGTTTGCGTGAGTCATCCTAGTCTAGTCAACAAAACATGAAACTTGGTAAAATGTCATGAAGACTAACCCAAGTTTAAGAAATGATCAGACTAAGTTTGAATCGGTTTAAGTTTTTGAGGTGGTGTTTTTGCACAAGTCCTGTGAAATTCTCCTAGTATATTATTATTATTAGGATATATATTATTCATAGACCATAAGTTTGGTCAACAACTAAAAAAATCATAGTTATTTTGTTTGTTGTGTTCAATACTAGCCCATTACATGTGAAGCAACCATAGCCTCACTCCTTCCTTGCACAGAGAAGGAGAAGAAAGAAGATATTGAAAAAATAAGAAGAAAAAAATGACTTGCCCGACCAGGTTTTACTAGCCTCAAGTCACTAGGCTTTGTACAAGACTAAGTCAATTCGAAAACCTTGTTTTCCAACTTTGGTGGGACCACACTACAATGCTCCTGAACCAAAATTCCTAATGTCCCTAAATCAACTCGATATCAAATGTCATAGATTTGATTCACACCCTAAAAGATGCACCTATTAGAGAGTTTCTCCAATTGTAAACCAAGATATCCCAAAGGTGGCCAATATGGCCAGGAGGGGGGTTATCTCCACATGTACGTGAGAAAGACCCTACTAACCCTTAGGGGATAACTTAATTAGGAGTTTAGATCCTCAACACGTAGGATCACCGAAACATACACTTCATGTGACAACACCTATCCCTTATGCGTCCTTGAATATCCCTTCTCGTCCTTTAAATGACACTAAATAAGATACATGTCGGCACCTAAAATGTATGTACTGATAAATGTACGTTCAAGGAATCTGAACTCCTTTATTAACTAGGACTAACACCTCACAATTCAGAGTTTTTCAACACTCTTTTGGGGCCCTACCTACACCCAAACACTCCCCCCTCTTCCGAACCCTACTTTGATGACCCCTTGTCATTGGGATCTTGTGAAAAGAAACCGGATCGGTACCGATTGGGGCTGTTTATGGACCTGAAAATAATAATTTCTTTTAAACCTTTTTCCGCACAAGGGAGAACAAAAGTAATTAAACTAATCATCTCATTTCAATATAAACGACAAGATCAAAATAAGAATTTCAGTTTAGCTTTTCTGATAAGAGAGGGAAAGAGGCTTAAATTTTGCTTAGAAGCCTAGAAGAAGAGAGACAGAGCTAGAGAGAGAGTGAGACATTGTAGAGCAGGCAATGGCGGTGGTGGGACGAGGCATTGCATCGCCAGGGGTGGTTCTAACCCTCACAGTGGCGGTGCTGTTGGTGATGATATCGAGAGTTTCTTCCACAAGATACATCGTCGGATCGAACATGGGATGGACTAGCAATGTGAACTACACTAATTGGGCCAAAGGCAAACACTTCTACCTTGGAGATTGGCTCTGTAAGCTCTCTTCTCCTTTCCCCTCTCTCCGTCTCTTTCTATATCTGTATGTTCCTACATCTTTCTCCATGGATCTACTTTCTAAGCTTTGTTATCCATATTTTGAGCTTTGTTTCGACATTGCTAAGTAGATCTCTCTCTATATCTCTTAAACATTTTACTGTTTTGCTGCTTCTCATTGCATCCTCTGCTTCTGTTTTTTTCTAGTTCTTTTGAATATAAATCTCTCCATTTCTGTAACTGATGTCAAATTAGTGTCTTCTCGCATTCACCAGATGATTTTTTTTTTTTTTTTTTTTTTTTTTTTTTTTATCGTTTTTCCTTTTCTTAATTGGAAGAGGTCATATCGATTTCTGCAACTGAATCCCCAATTTTTTTTTTTTTAAGGTTTTATTTTTTACGCATACCTTGTGTTTGAGGTTTTTCCCTCTTTGAATCTAGATGCATTGCTCTGTATTTGCAGGAAATGGAACAGATCTTCGATCTTCACACCCTAGTACAGTTTCGTAGGTCTTAGGTTGTGAAACTGATTTAATTCGAATTTCGAACACACTTCTCTGCTTCCTAGTTTTCGCGAAAAAGAAGGATTATCGGTTCAATTTTTTTATCGAACTTATTATCCATTATTATCCGAGCAAATCTCTAATCCTTCCTAATTCCAGCTACTTAGATCTCAATTAGTTCAAAGGTAAGTAGTCAGACTACTCTTCTTTTGTTTCGGACGAATTCAGAGACCGTTTTTTCCATCATTTGTCGCCCCTCCACTACTGCAAAACAGCTCAGATCTTCATAGTTTGGCTGGACCTCTCACCTGTGTTTGTACTTTCCTGTTCCTAAAAGTAAACTCAACTTCACTCTTTTCAGGCTTTCTCAGCTGCTCTCTGACTTTCCTTGTCCATTATTAACTAAGAAAAAAATTCAGGAATCTCAATCTTTTCTCTTCTTTGACTCACTCACTGTAATTTTGACTCGGAAAAAGTTCTTGTGTTGGGTTGTTGCAGTTTTCGTGTATGATAGGAACCAGATGAACGTGTTGGAGGTGAACAAGACTAATTACGATCAATGCATAGAGACTCATCCAATCCACAACTGGACGACGGGAGCTGGGAGAGATGTGGTTCCCCTCAATGTGACCAAACGTTACTACTTCATCAGTGGCAAAGGTTTCTGCTTCGGTGGAATGAAGATCTCCGTGCTTGTCGAAAACCTGCCGCCGCCGCCAACGGCGTCGCTGAACGAAAAGAGCGGATCTCCTCCAACCTTTTGTAGCTACAGAGGTCACATTGTTTTACCAGCTGCGTTCGCCATTGCTGCTGTTTGGAACTCCTTCCTTCGTTTCTGGTAGCCCTTTTCTCTTTTACTGTTTTCGTGTTTGATGAGAGTGAGAGATAGTGTGTGAAAGCGAGAGATCGAGGGAGTGACATTAATGAATCTGTCTGTCACTTCCCCCTCCTCAGTCCTCCCCCCTTTTTTTTATTTTTTTATTAGAGAGATTTTTCAAATCATAGGGAGAATCTGTGCTTGTCCGCCGCAAGTCATGGCGGTTCTTGATGTAGTCTCGTGTGATGTGATTTCTCTTGTTATGTTCCACTCGTTAGGATTTGGGAGTTGCAACCCAAAAAAAAAAAAAAAAACTCATTAAAATTTTCAAATAGATATGATTGGAGACATGGTTTCAGATTAAACTGATAGTCGAAAATTTAAATTCAGTTTGCATTTATATCTGTATTTAGAAAAAATAATTATTGATTTTGAGGATCCTTGAAGTTTAGACAAATTCTAGAAAAAGAAAAAAATATCTATGACAATTTGGAAAGATTGATTAATAACAAATTGTATTCATTTGGAGAGGAATGTTTAGATTACACGAATCAGAGATGTAATCCGATTGCAGAAAATCTAATTTCAATTTGCATTTGTATTTGTATTTAGTTTGGATCATATCACATTCCACACATATTTGATCCATGTTTGATTTATTTACATCCCTATGTGGAATGAGTATCTACCGATCTATTCAGATATGATTCTAATTCGATCGATACAATCCGATTTGTCAAATCTTGATTTTTTTTTTTTTGGATGGGGAACTATTGGACAAGAAAGAAAGAATGGCCGGAACTCTGACTTTGAATAGAGAAGAAGCAACAATTTCCAGAGAGGAACTATTGTCTATCATTGACCGTCAGCTTGTGAATTAGATCACTACACCAAAATAAAAAAGAAGTACATCTCTGATTTTATGAAGTTTGTAATTCAAAACATCTGCAGATCAGCAGATGTTACTAAATGAGGTAAGTTTCGATTACTTTTTTGTTATTTTACTGGCTACAAAATACAAATAAAAATAAAGATTAAAGAATATGAACCCAATTTTTATGGACGTACATGTACGAATACCACGCCTCTCAACTGAACTGTTGGATGGAAGTGGAGGACGAAAGTGTAATAAAACGTTACCCATCCCACTTCCTACGGTTGGAGGCTGTTTGTATAATCTTTTGCCAAAGAATATTTTATGACCAATTCCAAAATAGGATTCAAAAATTAGAATTAATGGAATTAATTAGGTGGATTAATTTTTAAAATTCAAATCTTGACCAGTTCTGTTGATCAGATTCTGCGGCCGCGTGGGTGGGGTGGGTGAATTCATGGGGACGAGGGTCCGAAACCATGTGAGGGACTGAGGAAAGTGAAAATTACTTTAAGAAAGTGGATCCATGATCCTTCCCAGCTTGCCCATGTGCCCATTGGTGGATCTTCTGTACCCTCTACTGTTTAAAACAAAACTTTGAATTCTTTTTTCAAAATAAAAACAAATGCCCTTAGAACTGTCCAAGGAAACTTTACTCACACACTAGAGGGAGAGAAGGGATTAAAAGAAATGCATGTGACAGGAGTCTGGTGGTGATTCATTTATTCATTCATTCATAACTTGGTTAATGGTGATATTGGCAAGTAAATTTGCACAGATATGTTACAAGAGAGGTCTTGAGCGGACTCTGGTGGTGATTCTTGGATGCCCAAGTTAATGATTCTTGCAGTAATAGTAAGAGTGTAGGGAGAAAGTAAAGGTGAGTGTGAATCTGAGCCCGATCGAAAATCAGGCAACTATCACTAGAGTGCAGTTTGATGCATTCCAGCAGTAGTATGATCAACTAGACAACACTGTGCCCAAGGTCTCCAAGACCGTTGTCACCCAGGTGAGTGATAGAGTTATACAAAACCAAAGTGTCCATTCGCACCAATTTCCATGTGCATAACCCCATTCATCCCATTCAAATCCAATACAATTGGATGATTACAACAACTACGATTACATGGATACATACATACATACATACATACATACATTTATTATACTGACATTTATCTAGTCTCTACAACACAATGGATTATATGGATCAGATCGGGACAATAACGTGCAATGTTACATGTTGAACTGCAGACCTACATTGATACTTACCTACATGTATAGAGTTGGTTGGCCAAGGGTCATGCTCTAGCTTTGCATTGGGATGTATAATGCCAACCCATATTGAATATAATTGCTTATCATAAGCATTCTGTGAACTAAACCCTTCGTGAATGCATTGATATTTTCCTAAACCTTAAAAAATAATAATAATAATAAATAGATAAAAGGACAAATTTGAAGTAAATAGTTTCGTGGGGGCAAAAGCCAAAAAGTCCCAACTGCAGATTATAGACTTTAAAAGGACCTTAGTAAGTATGTATTAGGTGCTAATTGGCTAACTTTATCTTACCGCGCCTTACATTGTCCCCTTTAACCTAGGAAAGTAAGTCACCCATGTGCTTGGAGAAAATATCTTTGAAAACAACGTGCAGACAATCACATAGAGGATTCCACAAATTAAATAGTTTTTGTTATCTTTTAAATTTTTCTCTACACAAGTTTTTTGGACCAAGATTCCCTACACCCTTTCCATTTACCGTGGGGGTATACAAGTGCACGGGAGGTATTTTTGGGAGATTTTAAAACCCTTAGATGGGGTTTTACAAAAAAACAAAAAACCATAGGATGGGGCAATGAATCTCACTGGCCAGTTTTTTGACTAAGTTTTCCTTCTTCACCTCCATCATCAGGGGCATCATGAGATCATATCGCTACAGAAGAGGCAATTTTGACACCGTTAATAGGGATTGGAGTTTATTGAGGATCTAAGATTCCAAACAACTCCCACCCATGAAGGATGGGTGAAGAAAACTTTCTAATTTTTAGAATTTTTTAGATTTGAGATAGAAACAATAGCCAACCCAAAATCTCAAATATGTTTCAGTTATTGTTTGACAAAATTTTACACTTCAATTCGTTGGTGATGTGAGGGTGTGCGAGAGGAGTCCTTGAAGCTGATCTCACAAGAAGAGGGCAGGTACACAATCAACTTAGCCTTTGCTTCATCGAACTCGTAACAAGTAATATTTCAGGGAAAGAGGCCAGGAGGTAGGTTATACTCTTGAAGGAGATCTGGTAGGGGCTTTGGTGGCTTGCCTTTAGGAAAAAAAAAAAAAGATGAGTAAGCCTTGTACTTACTTTGGTTTTTCAAAAGTTTGCAATGCTTTAATATATGTGCATAACAAAATGCATGTAAACATCCTGACATGAATAGATAGATATTCATGAAAAAACATTGTAGATATTCTGCAGCACTGCTATTACATTAAGTGAATGAAACTGACAATTTGGAAAGATTAGTCTAGAATGATTTAAAATGAAAAAAGTGAATATAGGTTTCAGAATAAGTTGCTTTGAGTCATCATCATGAGAGGAACAAGTGTTCTCCAGGTTACGTGAATTGATGAAAAAATGGGTAAAAATAATACAGAGTTTGTCATTAGAAATTAAGAAAGGGAAATGTTAAAGCCAAAGGAATCATCTTTTAAGGACCTTTTTTCTTCTCTCCATTAGGAACATGACTGTTTTGTTGATCATATGACTAGGGTACCATTCAAAATGCTATCTTTCTTTTGATTACCAAAAAGCGTAAACAACCATTACAAAATTTCATATAGAAAGAGATGCAAAATAATTTTGGAATGCATGCTCATAAGATTATTGCTGCCACTTCGACACTGTAATGTGTTGTTGATTGAGTCAATCGCAAAACACAGATTTATGAATTGAAGAATAGATTGATGAGTGAGTAATCTGGAAAAACTCAGAATAGACTTTTGAAGAGGAAAACAAACGATCTTGCTGGTTGAAGTGCAAAAATTGTGTCTCTGAATAAATTATGTTTTCTATTTGTTTAATGCTTTTTCTTAAATCTGAGATCCTGGGTACAGAAAACCAAGTTCTTGTTCTGTGATTGAACATATGGGTGGTCAATGTTTGTTTTTTCTGTTATATTCTCAATGTATTTTGTGATATGCTCTTAGTTGGAATTAACAGAAAAGTTCAATTTGTTTTAGAAATGGCCTTCTTCCTACTGTTAAAATCTTTTCTTTTCCAAATGGTTTGAAAATAGGAAGTATGGGCAACCTTC
>NC_056558.1:39219972-39245490 GCF_013358625.1 Macadamia integrifolia | reverse complement strand
AAAGCTTAAACAATTATTAAAACTACAATTTCATATAGAAAGAGATGCAAAATAATTTTGGAATGCATTCTCATAAGATTATTGCTCCGACTCTATTATGTGTTGTTGATTAAGTCAATCACAAAACACAAATTTATGAATTGAAGAATATATTGATGAGTAAGTTATGGCCATGTTCAAGGAGGCTCATGGATGCCCCATTAAGGAGGAGTAATCTGATACAAATGGAATGAGCTAAAAGAGCTATGCGCAGGTCTAAAATTACCATAGATGAAGTGGTGAAGAATGACATGCACATTCTCGGTCTTGTCCCAAGTATGACTTTGGATAGAGCCCATTGAAGGACTAGGATCCACGCAGCCAACCCCATTTAGTTGAGATTCTCCTGACTTGTTGGGCTGTAACCTCTTTCCTTTTACTCTCATCTTTCGACTTTCATCTCTCTTCAATCTACTTTCATTTTGCTTATCCTTTTATTTTTTTATTTTTTATTATTATGTAACCAACCCATTATGTTGGTTCAAGGCTGAGTTTTTTGTTGTTATTGTTGTATTAATGAGTAAGTTATTTGGCAAAACTAAGGATGGACTGTCCACTGAAATTAAGGGAGTGACATGATCAACCCAGACTGTTCATTTGATTGGGGAGCCACTTGAACCATGCCATGGTCCCTGTCAACCACTTGCTGGCCTTTAGGCTATTAGTAAGACCATAAGAGTCCAACCTGCTTAGTCACCACCCAATCCAACTCCCACAACCACTAGGAATTTAGACCTCTACAAATCTTTCTAAGTTTGAACCCAAAAGAAGTGCAGAAAACACCTTATTTCATTCTCTTTACTATTATCATGTAACTCTAGCAACAGTTCATAAATAATTGAAGGGCAGCTAAACAGCGTCTGATTCCACATTTAGGCTCCATCTGGTTGGAAGTGAAGTGATGAAGGGAAATGTAATTGAAACAAAACTAAAATGGAAACTTTTCTAATATTACCAACAATAATTTTATGACTAACTCAAAAGTTTTTGGATTTGAAAAGGAAAATAAACAATCTACTTGAAAGTTTTATTACTATATATGGAAATATTTTAATTTAGTTACAACAATCATGATTAAAAAACATCACTTTTCTTTTTTAAATTAATTCCACTTCCTTATACTTGTGACCAGATGGAGGTTTGGAGAACACCCGAGTGCTGAAACCTGCTAAAGGGGGCCAACAAACAAATTTGGTCCCAACTTTTCAGCTAACACGTAAAATCCTATATTAACATCTAACAGGAATGCAAGCCAGGATCCAAATGCATGTGATGCAGATATGGCTGCCCTTTCTTGGTTGGACCAGCATGACCGACTTTGGAAGCCAAGAGCCAAGAAGAACCGGTCCAGCCCAGGGTTTTGGTCCAACAAGGGTTGGAAATAAAATTAGTAGTTTACTTAGTATTTTATTTCATGTTTTTATTTTCCAGACTTGAACGTAGGAGTAGGATTTATTTCCTTGCTTTGGTTTCATTTTTATAGTTGTTTCCTAGTTTAGACTAGTTTCCATTCCAGTTACGTTTCTAATTTCATGTTCCTATTTTCCTATATATTAGTTGTAATCGATTGAAGTTTTAGAGAGCAATTTGATTATTGAATGAATGTGTGAGTGTGATCCTCCTTTTCCCCATCTCTACTCTGATTTCCCCTCCCTTCCCTAAGGGTTCTCCATCAATTGGTATCAGAGCCGAAGGATCCTATTCCTTCCCCATCTTTCTTCTTCCCTTCCCATTCTCTGTGTCGGATTCCACCGATACTGAGAACACAGTGAAAAAAAAAAAATAAATCCATCGCTCACCCACCCCATCCCTTCAATCCTACTGAAAACCAAAGGGTAACCCCTCGGCCCTCTGTTTTTTCTTTCCCCTTCAATCAAAACCCTTCTAGGGTTCCAAATTGTGAAAAAAAATAAAAAAAAAAAGGCGAGAAGAGCAGCAAGAAGTAGCAGCAGAAGAAAATGAAGCAGAAAAGAAAGGAAAAAATAAAAAAGAGAAGTCGAGGTCGAAGTCGGAGAAGAAGCAGAGAGAGCGATAGCAGCCAAAAAAAAATCCCAAAAGCTCCCTGCCCTCCGCCTTCTCTGTTCCTTCCGGCGGCAGAAAAAAAAAAAAAAAAGAACCGAGAAGAACAGAAGGAGAGAAGAACAAAGAAGAAGAAAAGAAGAGGAGAGAGCCGACGAAGAAAAAAGAACAGAAGAAGAAAAGAGAAAGCAAGAGAAAGAGGAGAACTCACATACCTGGTTCGCAGGCTCCCATGAGTCGCCTTGCAATAGCTACTCCTCCAGGCGAAGGAGAAAGGCTCAGTCGAAGTCTTCGTTGCAGTCGCAGTCATCGTCTCCATCCCTCCTCTGTTGCGGCGGCGGTCGCTGGTTCTCCATCTCCGAGGGGCAGAAACCTCCCCTCCTTTTGTTTTTCCCTCCTTTGTCGGTGAAACCCCAACCCAGTCTTATTTCTTGCTTCTTTTAATCTAAATTCTTTGACTTGCCAGAAATACCCCTCCCTTTCTCCTTTATTCCCCTTTTTGTCCCATATATTTTTTATTTCCAAATCAAACCCCTGTCCCACACGTAACTGACACACCCTTTTGTGGTTTAATTTGAACTTCCAAAAAAAAAAAATTATTTACTATTCTGTCCCTGCCCTTTAAGCCTCCAGTTATTTACTATTCTACCATTATTCTTTGAGTGCTATTTTGTTACTCATCACCATGGTAGCCAATAGTGAAGTTGTTCAACAGCTGAATTCCTATAAAGGAGAAACTGATACAAAATTTGATGCTCTCACTAACATGGTCACGTCCCTAAAGACAATGGTGGAATCTATGCAAGTTTCTATTGATCGTTTGGTGGCAGCAGATAAAGGAAAGAGTCCCATTCAGTCTGGGGATTCTTCCAACACCACTCCACAGGATCTGCCAGTAACACCACCACCACCACCACATCATACACCACCACCACCACCTCCACCACCATATGGGACTGGTAGACATGATGATGGAGCAGAAAGAGCAGCAAAACTGGATGTCCTTGATTTTTATGGAGACAATAATCCAGAATTGTACCTTGACTGGATTCACAGTTTAGATACATTCTTCAGATGGTACGGGTTGACTGAGGCTCGAAAGATCCTATTTGCAGAGGCCAAACTGAAAGGCACGGCTCGAGTCTGGTGGATCAAGCAACAACAACAGAACCGAACCCGAGGCATTGGTTTGGTCACTACTTGGGCTGAAATGTATGAAGTCATGAATCGGCGATTCTTGCCTTCTGATTACAAGCAACGCATGCATCTCAGATTTGCACAGTTGAAACAAGAGAATTTGACCGTTGAGGAGTATGTTGCTAGATTTTATTATTTGGCCACTCGTTCTGACTTTGAGTGGGATGAAGAAGTCTTAGTGGCCCAATTTCGCAATGGTTTGCACCCTCAACTTAGTGCTGCCCTTGCATCTAGTCGACTACCTACAATGGAAGACGCCGTACAAGTAGCATATCAGGTTGAGGAAAGTCTGAAACGTCCATACAATCGGAGAAATTTTGCAGATACTTTTTCTCGAGGTACTAGTTCCGTTTGGCAACAGTCTCCTACCCAAGAGAGGTCATCTAGCAAGCCACAGGAAAGTGCTACATCTCTGGCTTCTTCACGACCTAGTCGGCCGTATTCTCCACCTCGACATGTTTCTGAAATGTCATCTTCACGGCCTACTCGCCCATACTCACCCCCTCGGCGTGGTTCAGATAAACCTTCTGATTCTTCAAAATTTACAGTTCGGTGCTACTCATGCCATGAATTTGGACATATCAGTGCCCAATGTCCCAGCCGTTTGGTTGCTTTTATTGATAAGGATTCTCCTATACCATATATTCCCGAAGAGCAACTTGGTTCTGACACAGTTGATTTAAGAGAAGAGCGTGCAACAGGTGAAGTCAATGACACTCTTAGTGACGATGACCAACATCCTTTTTATGTCATTCGTCATGTGTTGACCACTCAGAAGGCCACTGAAAATGAAGATTGGCGCCGCAGTAGTATTTTTCAGACTCGTGTGAAGTGCAATGATCAGTTGCTAACCTTGGTCATTGATGGAGGCAGTTGCACTAATGTTGTCTCTGAAGACGCTGTTTGTAAGCTGGGATTGAATACAGAACCACATCCTAATCCTTACAAGGTTGCTTGGGTGAACAACACTAATCTCAAAATCACAGATAAGTGCTTGGTCACATATTCTATTGGTGGATTTAAGGATACAGTCCAATGTGATGTCCTCCCTCTGAAGGTGTGCCATATCCTTCTTGGTCGACCTTGGTTGTTTGATAAGAAAGTACAGCATTGTGGCTATGCCAATACCTATGCCTTCAAGCATGCCAACAAGACTATGAAGTTTCATCCTGCCAAAGATCTCCCTGAAATTAAGCTCAAGAAGATGGTGGGATCATTCCTCATTCAGCGTATTCCTTCAGACGGTCTCCTCGGTCCTTTCCCTAACTCGACGGAGTCGAGTTCTTTTCAGAGGAGGAGAGTTGATGCAGATACGGCTGCCCTTTCTTGGTTGGACCAGCATGACCAGCTTTGGAAGCCAAGAGCCAAGAAGAACCGGTTCAGCCCAGGGTTTTGGTCCAACAAGGGTTGGAAATAAAATTAGTAGTTTACTTAGTATTTTATTTCATGCTTTTATTTTCCAGACTTGAACGTAGGAGTAGGATTTATTTCTTTGCTTTGGTTTCCTTTTTATAGTTGTTTCCTAGTTTAGGCTAGTTTCCATTCCAGTAACGTTTCTAATTTCATGTTCCTATTTTCCTATATATTAGTTGTAATCGATTGAAGTTTTAGAGAGCAATTTGATTATTGAATGAATGTGTGAGTGTGATCCTCCTTTTCCCCATCTCTACTCTGATTTCCCCTCCCTTCCCTAAGGGTTCTCCATCAGCATGTGTGCGAAAAATAACAAAAATAGACGAGTACACAAATAAATGAGTCAAGGGAATATCCTCATATATGAAGTGAAAAATCAGTTCACGTATGCTGTTTACTTGACATGTGTCAAGGAGATGTGGGTCCCACAATTAATTTGTTAAATTTATTATTCAACCCCTTAACATACATGTAGGTTCCCCTCCCTCCAAATAGACCATCACCATTCTTCCTATCTCTCGTCAAGACTTCAGTTCAAAGTCCAAGTTTTTCTAATCTGAATTCATTTATTTTAACCATTATTGGATACAGTAGCCTTTAGAAGTGAGCCTTCTAATACTATTCCCATCAATTATCGTCACTCAAAATCAACACAAAAGAAAAGATCCTTGGAGAATACAACCATTACCATTAAAAGGAGCTCTAGTCTAAGCAACAAACTATTTCAACACTTTCTCAAGAAAAACCTATGAATGACAACGCCTAACACAAACTCTACTGCAACTCCTTGGTCTGTAAACCAATGCAAAATCCACCATCTTCTCTTCAACAGTATCAGATAAAGACTGCAATAATGGGTATCATTTCAATATTTGAAAAAAGTTAATACCAAGGAAAGGGAAAAAACAGCAGAAACAAATGTATCTAAGATAACATCAGATTAGTACTAAAATTTCATCGCATACAATCATGTGTTTGGTTTCATCATGAAAAAATTAAGAATGTGCATCGGATGACCCAAAATGTTTCGTTGATGCATCTTCTCAGCTTACTCCATGCTTGATCAGCAAACCATTCCAAAAGAGGTGGAAATTTCAATACTCTGAGGATACTTCAACATGGCTGGCTACCTAATTATGTAAGATACTTCTACTTTCAACTTAACTTTTGTGTCAGGTACTTAAAGAAAGATGTCAAGTGTATCAGGGTACAATATCAGGATCCAATGATCATACTGCTATGCATTATCCAAAAAGTATCTTTATGAAGACTTTACTATTCTTAACTTCATAGTTCTTCCCACTTCTGCAAGTTCATTAAATGAGATGGAAGGAAATTCTAAATTTGCCAATGGAAGGATCAAATTTTTAAATTACTGATCTAACAGTAAAAAAATTAACACATAAATTGCTACCTGTGCAGATAATGCATCTTTGGTTACATGTGGAAATATAACTAAGATATTGGTGCACATTTTTATTAGAACAGTTACATAGTTCCTATTCCTCTTAGTAGGATTTTTCTTTCACCTTTATTTAAGTAATAGTTTCAATACAAATGTGTTACTTCTGCAAAAAAACATCAAAATCATATCTAAGAACCTTTATATATGTCATATCCATACACAACAAACAGAGTTAATATTTAAATGTTGAACAACATGCCAGTCATTCTTGTAGATGGAATACATTTTAGAAAAACATGAGAGTAAAAATGTAAAACTTTTGGCAACCTAGGGACATTATGAAACAATATATGTAAGAACATTGTTGAGCCATTATATCAATTAAGACCTGATGGTAGGGGTGTCAAAACCTAAACCAAACCAGAAAAAAAAAACTGACAGGCCTGAACCGAAAATAGCCCCAACCAAACCAAACCAAAGCCTTATTGAATCGGTTTCGGTTTGGGATATTGCAACCCCAAAACCAAACCCAAAATCGAATGAAGCCAAAACCAAACCGGATTGGTGCAAAACGCTGACCGAAACTGAAACCAAACTGGTAAGAAACCAAAAACAGCCCAAAATTCATTAAAAAAAATAAAATAAAATTGCATAGTTTTGTATAAGTTTGTATGGCAAATCGGACCAAAAATCGAAACCAACCCGATTACAACCGATACAAGAAACCGAAACCAAAATTTCCTTATTGGTTTAGTTTCAGTTTCGCCATTCCCACACCGAAACCGATTCAACCCGGACTGAAACCAGACCGAGCCGACCGATTGACACCCCTAACTGATGGGATTCCAAGCTGTAAAAATTGAAGCTCATAAAATTTTCAAGTGTTGGATGCTTAGTTGCTAACTAGTACGCCTACAAGCATTTTTCCTGCATTTTGGTAGTTTGACGTTAAAGTTTTAGTCCATATGTATAGCGTGGATTAATAAAATCAAGATCTTGGCCTTTGGTGTTGATATTATGGTTTTCTCCACATAGTGATAATTATTTCATCCTTCAGAATTAAAACAGGTCTTTAAATCTTTTCCAAAGCTGGATGATCCTCCTTTCGTTTTGCTAGGAGAACGATCCTCCGTATTGGAAATGAAATGGGGAAAATCTGCAGTTTGAATTGTGATCTAAAAGCACAATCACCATCTGAATCCAATTTTAATTTGTTTTCTCTTAATCATGAATCTTGGTTTAACACATTACTAGAACTTCCTAGAATTTTCACAAAATCCCCCCTAACCTTAGATTCTTGAAACCTACACCTTGACCCCCTCTTTAAGAATCAGGATCCAATAAGCCTTCCAGGAATGACCCTAGATGCCTACAGACCAAAGCTATGATGTAAAGAATTTTTGTCAAGATTGTGAGACAAATCTCATATCAACAACAATTTTAAACGAAAAAAAAAAAAAGTTTATGCCAACAACAGCCTTAGAGATACTAATGCCGTAGCATATAAAAGGACATATGGCTTCCAAATACTGATTTGTTTTACCTTGGTTGCAATGACTTATTTACAGTACACGAGTCTTCTTCTCCTTCCTGGATTGCCATAATCATCTGATAAAAGAACACTTTTCAACTCTCTAGAAAAGGGTGAACCAAGACCACCTTTCTCCTTAAGTTTGCAAATCTCCCCAATTCACCACCAGCCACCAGCTCATATTTTCAAGTCATCCACCCTATTATTCCATAATAATCCTCTTAAAAGGAACTCCAATTTGTTAGCCACCAACACCAGTAATGAAAAGATATACGGTAGCAATAAGGTACTAAAAGGTTTCCAATGGAGGAGACACATTGATCTCCAGACAGATTCCAATTGATTATTAAGTTTTATTTAGTTTCTAAGAATCTTGCAATAGACATGTCAAAAAGCTTGAAACAAGTAGCAACTAAATGAAAATTATTAAAACAGTTGTGTCAATAAAGAAAGAATTACATGGAAAAAAGATGAAGAAAATAAAATAATTCAAACAAAGTTAGATGGGGATAGAATTTTAAATGGGTATTAGTACTGTACCAACGAACAGCATTGCATGAAACTAAGGCCAAAAGTATCGCAGGAAACAGGGACAAATTCAGAGAAAGGAGGATAATAGCTGGGAACGCAAACAAATTACAGAAAGACAGAAGAAGAAAAGAAGAGAGATGGGACTCATTACTCACAGAGATCTCTTCAGCAATGGTGGAGATCTCCTCCTTGGCTTTCCTGGAAATCCAAAATCTCCCAGCTTTTAAGCTTTTTCCACTGTCGAGCTTTCTACATTACCGTCCCCTCTCTCTCTCTCTCTCTCCTCTGTTCTCTTTGAGAGAGAGAGCAGAGAAAAGCTCTACAACGCGAGACAATTACACGGAAGCCCAACAACACTTCTCACCTCTACGAGAGAATTAGAAGTGACTTCGCGTAAAATTCTAAGAAGAGAGTAGCGTGCCACCATTATATTCTTTTCGTACATTTTTCTAAGTTTCTCCCATTGGTTTTTCTTAATGTTTTTTTAGTGATGGGGTTAATAATGAGATTGACGTTAGGCTAGGAGGAAGATCTAGAGTTCTATTTAAAGTTTTTTTACCCTCCCATTAAGGTATGCCAAATAGAATATGACTCTTTTCCCTAATTAAACGAGAAATTGGTTTCCTATTTGGAATCAAATTCTATGATTTTAGTATCGATCAATACTTAATTGATATATGGGACAATAATAGAGAATATTTTTACAATCTCCCACTTGAACCATATGACCACATAATAATAATCTCAAACATAATTTGGATTATAACATCATACTATAGTATTTGAAAGTAAACTCATCAACTTTATGTCATCACAATCATAATACCATATTTAAACAAAACTACTAATGTGGATCATGGCGATTATACATCATATAACGACATACTCTCCTCTATAGTCACCACATTAATAACCTCATCCAAACAAGTGCAAAAGTAGGGAATAGACTAGAAAAATCTATAACTAAATGGTCCAACATAATATCTCACATATATTAAATAAAATGTGTGCACACAATAATAAAGTGAGAAATATTCAGAAACAACAAATATCATGATCATTTAAATAAATAAGTAAAAATGTCTAACATAATATGACCATTACATCAAACTTTACATAAACTCATGTCTATTACAAGATCTGTAAAGTGTTTATGCGTTAATGCCTTGGTTATAGGATCAGCAATCATCAGACTTGTCTTGATGTGTGTAATAGGCACTTCTTGTTTCTGAACTGATTCCTTCACAAAATTATATTTTACTCCAATATGCTTTGCTCTACTTGAATGCTTATCATTCTTGGAGTAATATACGACAATAATATTGTCACAATACATTCTCAGCGGTTTCGAAATAGTATCGACAACCTGAAGTCCTGAGATAAAGTTATGTAACCAAATTGCCATAGATGTCGCCTCAAAGCATGCCACAAACTCTGCTTCCATAATAGAAGCAGAGACACAAGTCTGTTTCTTGAACTTCCAAGAAATCGTCTCACCAGCAAGTAGAAAGATGTATCCTGATGTAGATTTTCTACTGTCGAAGCATCCTGCATAATCAGAGTTTGAATATCCGATCACTTCTAACTGATCAGATGCTCTGTAAGTAAGCATGTACTCCTTAGTCCCTTTTAAATACCTCATCACCTTCTTTGCTCCAACCCAATGATCCATGTCAGGATTACTCACATATCTGTCAACATACCAACAACAAAAATGATATCTAGACGAGTACAAGTCATTGCATACATAAGACTCCCTACTGCAGAAGAATATGGAATATCATTTATTTGTGCTCTTTTCATATCATTCTTTAGGCACTGATTTATACTGAACTTATCTCCTTTGATAATAAGGGAAACACTTGATTTGTAATTCATTATGCCGTATCTTTCCAAAACTTTATTAATATAGGTTTTCTGTGATAGCCCAAGTATCCGACAAGATCTATCAAGAAATATCTCAAGTGCCGATAATGAAAGAAGCTAAACACATATCTCTCATTTCAAAGTTCTTAGAAAGAAAGGTCTTTGTATCACTCAACAAACCAAAATTATTACTAGCAAGTAAAATATCATCCACATATAAGACCAGAAATATAAATTTACTCCCACTTAGTTTCAAATATATACATCTATCAAAGTTGTTCTCAACAAATCCGAAGGAAGCAATGGTGTGGTTAAATTTAATATACCATTGCATTGAGGCTTGTTTAAGTCCCTATATGGATTTCTTAAGTTTGCACACTAGATTTTCTTTTTCTTTATCACTAAATCTCTCAAGTTGGTTCATGTAGACTTCTTTATCTAAATCCCCATTCAAGAATGCAATTTTCATATCCATTTGGTGAAGCTCTAGATCATAATGAACTACTAATGCCAATATGATTCTCAAAGAATCCTTCTTAGAGACAGGAGAGAAGGTTTCATGGTAATTAATGTATTCTTTCTGAGTGAATCCCTTTGCAACTAGTCTAGCTTTATGTCTCTCAATATTACCCTTCAAGTCGCGTTTGGTTTAAATACCCATTTACAACCAATCGCCTTAAAGCCCGTTGGTAATTGAATGAAATCCCAGATATCATTGTCACTTATGGACTTCATCTCATCTTTAATAGCATCTACCCATTTAAGAGAATCATTATCGTTTATGACCTATGAAAAGGTTAATGGGTCATTCTTGATTCCAATATTGAATTCTGATTCTTGGAGATATACTATATAGTCATCAGGAATAGCAAACCTCCTAACCCTCTGAGGTCTTCCTTGAATTTTTGGTTGAGAAACATTCATAGTATTATCAGTGGTAACTACATCGTAGAGTGATACATCTTCAATAGTTTGTTATTCCATACGATCATTTTTAATAGTTACCTGTGGGACAACATCATCATGATGAATATGTACATTTTCTATAGTTTGTTGTTCCACAAGATCATCATGAACAGTCACCCGTGGAACAACAATATTATTACGATGTACATAAGTCGGTAAAAAAATTTGATGTTCTTCAAATACCACATTACGTGGTTTCTCACTCCCACTAATGTTACCATCCTCTAAGAATCTAGCAGTTCGAGTTTTCACAATTCTAGTACTGTGTGTGGATGCATAAAACCTGTAATCCTTTGACCACTGACAATAACCAATAAAGTAACAACTTATGATTTTAGGATTAAGTTTTCTTTTATGTGGATTGTACAATCTAGCTTCAGTAGGACAACCCTATACATGTAAATGCCCTAAACTAGGTTTCCTTCCATTCCATAACTCATAAGGAGTTTTAGGAACTGATTTGCTAGGAACCCGATTCAAGATATACACAACTATCTTTAATGCTTCGCTCCACAAGAATTCAGGCAATGAGAAGTTGCTCATTATGCTACGTACCATTTCTGTGATGGTACGATTGCATCTTTCTGCAACCCTATTTTATTCAAGTGTACCAGGAGTTGTGTATTCGGGGGTTATACCCTTCAACTTAAGGAATCGGGCAAATGGTCCTTCACTTTGCCCTACATCAGTATGTCTACCATACTATTCACCCCCTTTATTAGATCTCAAAATTTTAATATTTCTGTTTAACTTGTTTTCGACTTCAGCATAGAACACTTCAAAAGCATTCAAAGCATTAGATTTTTCTTTTAATAAGTAGACATAACAGTATCGTGAGTAATCATTAATGAAGGTGATGAAATATTTTTCACCAGTTATACAAGGATCAAAATGGCCACAAATGTCAATGTGTATCAATTTCAAAAGTGAATTGGTCATGTTGGCAGCAACTTTATTTGTCTTAGAATGCTTACATTTGATGCAATCTATACAAGTGGTGAAATCAGTGAAGTCTAGATTTAACAATAGTTGATGCTTCACTAACCTCTCCATTCTAGGTCTAGAAATATAACCTAAACATCTATGCCATAGGGATGAGGAATCATCATTGTTGAATTTACGCTTTGATCCAACATTCACATGCAATGCAAGAATGAATTTAGAAAAATTAGAATCCAAATCAAGTTTATAAAGACTATTGCATAAATATCTAGTACAAACTAGATTGGTGTCTTTAAAAACGTTTACAACCTTATTACCAAAAGTAAACTTAAAACCTTCACAATCAAGTCTCGATAATGAAACTAAATTTTTAGAAATAGAAAGAATATAAAGAGTATCCATAAGGTCCAACTGGAATCCGGTGTCCAAAATGAGTCTATAAGTGCCGATGGATCGAACTTCAGACTCTTGCTGGTTTCCCATGTAGATGACGCTCTCACTTTGATTTGGTTTCCAGGTTGTAAGAAAGTCTTGTATAGAATTAAAAATATGAACAGTTGCTCCTGAATCAATCCACCAAGTATTACAAGGAACATCAACAAGATTGGTTTGAAAACATACTAAGATAGAATCAGTACCCTTCTTTTCAAACCATGTCTTGCGTTTCTGACAGTCTTTCTGAAAGTGTCCTACTTTCTTATAGAAGAAACACTTCAACTTGTTAGTTTTCTTTTCCTTGTCATCAGACTTTGGATTGGAGGCTTTCTTTGATGCATTGTTCTTTTTAAAATTTCTTCTCTTCCTCTTATTCTGGTTGGATACAAAATTAACCACCTAGCCTCCCTCGTCATTCAATCACCTTTCCTCTTAGACGCACATACTCTGAAGTTCATTCAAAGTCCACTTATCTTTATTTGTATTGTAGTGGATCTTGAATACTCCAAAACGAGAAGAAAGTGAAGTCAAAATGATTTGGACAAGGCAACCTTCATTCATTATCAATTTGAAGGGTTTTAGTTATGCACAGATACTTGCCATTTCAGAGATATGGTCCCATATCCCATTAGTACTAATATACTCCATTGTTACTAGTTTGGTCATCAAAGTTCCAGCCAAAGATTTATCAACAGTAGTAAAACGGTTCTTTACATTGGTTAGGTATTCCTTTGCATTTTCAGAAGTTGGTGTGGAGCTTTTGATAGTCTTACTAATCGTCTTCATGATACATAAAAGGCAAAGACGATTGGAATGCTCGCACCAATCATGTAATGTAACCTCATCATCAGTGCTCTCATCAGTGAGAGCAGCAGGTTTCTCAATACGCAAGGCATAATCATGATCCATGATAACAAGGTAATAAATAAATTCTTCATGCCAGTTATTAAAGTTTGATCCATTCATAAGTGGCACATTATTCGTAATAGGGATAGGTGTTGAACCTATGAATAAGAATAAATAATACATGTTTATCAATCATCATGCTTTGAGTTTCAGTACTAGAATATTAAAATTCTAGAAAAGCAACCTATTGCATCATTACAATCTATCCTGTGGGATCGAGATGGTAACATGCTAATGGTTCACTTTACATTAGATGGAAGACATCATTAGGGTAAAAAATATTTAAGTCATCAAAATGGTCAAATAAGATGCATACCTGTGGATATTTTCATCCTATTTAACCGTTAAATGATCATATATAGATCAGCGTAGTCAATCAAGAATGTATACCTACGAATATTCCCATTCTATCTTGACCGTTACATAACGATCATCATAAGATCTTAAAGTTTGAAATTTAAATTGAATGTGTGATACAATTATATTTAAGGTCAACATATATTGTCACACCCCGTTCTCACAGAATCGGGCCAGTGACTGGGTTAACACCGGTTAACCCAAACCTGCCAGGATCATCAGACACTGTATTCCACCACAGCATACACACAACTAATATACGCTCATCAGATCAGCGGAAGACTAAGTTTTACCTGTGAATAATCCCCTAATACTTGATACCCGAATTGTGATACAATAACTATATAATTGTGGGCCCGAAGGCATGATATTTACACAATAAAAGTATAATTCATATATCAAGTATGTAAAGGAAATCATCAAAATAATCAAAGTACACAGCTCGGCTCGGCATCAAGGCTAGAGCTCACCTCGGCATCAAGGGTTGAGCCCAGCTCGACATCACATGGTAGAGCTCAGCTCGGCCTCAGAAGTGGAGCTCAGCACGGCCTCAAAGGTGGAGCTCAGCTCGGCCTTAGAACTGCTGTCCAGCAGCACAACTCTCGCACGAGCAGTCAGCGCCGTGCTCTAACTCCTCAGGGGTCCACCAGTCCTCTTCAGGAAACTCGACTGTGGGACCCACCCCATGCTCCTCAGATGTATGACCTGCATAATCATCTAAAAAGGGGTGTACACGTGGGATGAGCTCACTAGCTCAGTAAGTGGTAAGATGGACCACACAGTAGTCCACACATCAAAACACATCATATGCACTACATGCTATGCAATACATTTTAATTCACATCCACCTAAGCAACAATTACTAAGTCCTTGGTTTTAGTGCTACTACAGCCACAGGGCGTGTATACTCCGGGTACGAGCCGTGAACTCCATCCCGCGATACGCCCATAGGGCTGTCGGAGAAGGCCCACCGTGAGTACTCGGAAAAGTAAAGACAATGCCGTCCACTGGCTCTCAACGGAAATATAAATGACTGAAAATAAAGGTGCTAACTCCAGCAATTTAAAAGGAGTACGATTGGCCCTCTTGAATGTATCATCGGGGTTACCGACTGTCCTACATGACCCGTTGGGCGTTATGTCTAACCGCCACAGTGACCCGACAACCGCGACCACTGTTTCCCCCCAAATGATAACCCAACACCTTAACCCCTGTTGGGAAAGGTCGTAGCACGGGATGGTGAAAATCCTAATACCGCATGCTCCTATATGACAATAGTACGATTGCATAGTGCCATCGCATCCCATTCCACGGGCCACCAATGCACTCATTTCCAAGCCGACTATGACATCTAGTCTATCAATGCATCATGCACAATGATGTCCACATTCAACATATAAACATCTCATTCAATTGGCATTTAGAAAGTAAACATAGCACACATGCATAACAATGTGAGGAATGACTAATCTACATAGTATATTCATGATGGCATGACTAGACTAGATATAATTAAATGAATGCCAAACAATGCCTTGAAACAAGGTCAAACGTCCTCTCCCCACTTACCTGTAGTATACAAGGATTCCCGTTCGGTACGGGAGAGATCCGGTGCGAATCGGGTAGGATTTGGTGAACCTAACATAATTGAGCGGGGTTAGTACTTCACCATTTGGAATCAAAATTAACGAGATTCGATGACAAAATCATGTTTAGAACGTTAAAAGAAGGTCACACGTCCGATTTGGGTTCAATCGGACATAAGGATCACCTTCGGGGCCACACGGGTGGGTCAGACAGGTGGGCTGTCTGGCCCACCGGTCCTACCCACCGGTTTGGACCGACGGGTAGGGGCCCACCGGTAGGGCCCATCGGTCTGGCCCGTCGGTTGGGCCAGGGGCCCCTGCTAGGACCGGCGGGTAGGGTGGCCCGCCGGTTGTGCCCGAAGGCCCCTGCCCTCTCAGGTGGGTGCCCACAGGCGGGTAGGGGCCTACCGGTTCCACCCACCGGTCTTGGCGGGAAAGACACTGTTTCTTTCCAACTTTCTCCATTCTTTGGGGATTCAAATGGGGCTTTTCCGAACCCATTCTTCACACCTTCAAGGTCTTATAGGATGGTTCTAACCTAGATCTAGGTTAGATTCAAGGGATGGGAAACCATCTTACCTTCTTTGCTCAAGAACAACTTCAAACCCTCCAAATCACTTCAAACTCACAATGCTTCTTCCACCTTGTCAATACCTCTTCAAATCCTTCAAGATCAACACCTAAATCATCCATTAAACCTTAGATTCATCATTTCAAAGGGGATTTACAAGATCTCAAGAAACCCTACTCAAATCAAGGGTTTAAGCTTGGGTATGGTGAATGTTTAAGGAACCCGACTTTGCTTACCTCCAAATGTAGATCTAGAGTTGAAGATCACTCTTCCGGCACCGGAATGGGAAGATCAAGCTTCGGCGCCGCTGAAATCCTTCTCTTCTTCCTCTTCCTTCTCTTCCCTTCTTCTTCCCTTTCTTTTCTCTCTCCTCTTTACTATCCTCACCAACGTACGGGTGTCATAAATGAAAAGAAAAGAAAATCATAAAGCTATATATATAATTCCTAAATAAGTGAACAGTGCACATGGATGGGTCACTCAGGTGGGTGGGTGCACCCACCTGTCCGCCCACCTGAGGCCAAAACTTGGGATTTTGACAGAGTTCGGGCCTCGGCGCGAACCCCACCCCTGGCATACGATGTAGCATACGTATATACCTTAATATACGGCTACAATACCTGCTTTATCCATACATGGCCTTATGGTAGGTGCACGTATACGGCTTGGGCACTCCCGTCTCTTCTGGCACTGGCTCGGACTTGTCGGGCCAGCCGGTGTTTAAGGTCACCCTTGCCATCATAGCCCATAAGGAACCCGCTCTAACTCCCTCTGGTTCGGTTCCTGCACGGTTAAACCGGTTCAACCGCGAAATCAGACCGGGCTTAAGAAGTAGGGTATTACATTACCCCCCCCTGAAAAATTTCGTCCTCGAAATTGCGTACCTGGTTGATCAAAAAGATGAGGGTACTTGGCTTGCATTTCATCCTCTACCTCCCAAGATGCTTCTTCAAGTGAATGATCAGCCCATCGCACCTTTACATAGGAAATGGAGCGGTTGCGAAGGGTTTTCACCTTCCGGTCCAAAATTTCAGCCAGCTGTTCTGTATAGGTCATGTCAGCTTCAAGGTATTCTGGCTCCACGGGTAATACATGAGAGGGGTCATGAACATATCGCTTCAGCATGGATACATGGAATACATAATGAACATCCCCAAGTGAAGGTGGCAAAGCAAGCATGTAGGCTACTGAGCCAACCCGGGATAAGATCTCAAATGGTCCAATGTATCTTGGGCTCAACTTCCCCTTTCTGTGAAACCTTTGCAACCCTTTAGTAGGAGAGATCTTGAGAAATACCTTTTCTCCTGGCTGAAATTCAATGTCTTTTCTGTGGGTGTCTGCATAGCTCTTTTGACGGGACTGAGCTGCTTTAATCCGTTCTCTAATAACGTCGACTTTGTCACAAGGCATTTGTATCATCTCAGGTCCTAACATTCGACGTTCACCTACCTCATCCCAATACAAAGGAGTTCTGCACTTTCTGCCATATAACGCCTCATACGGAGCCATCCCAATTGTAGCTTGGTAACTGTTGTTATATGCAAACTCCATAAGAGGTATATATTCTTTCCAACTGCCCTCATCTCCATTGTACATGCCCTGAGCATGTCCTCTAATATCTGTATGGTTCGCTCCAATTGACCATCTGTCTGTGGGTGAAAAGTCGTACTCAAATTCAGCTGTGATCCCAAGGCACGCTGTAAGCTTTTCCAAAATCTGGAAGTGA
Organism: Macadamia integrifolia; assembly: GCF_013358625.1. Classification (NCBI taxonomy): domain Eukaryota; kingdom Viridiplantae; phylum Streptophyta; class Magnoliopsida; order Proteales; family Proteaceae; genus Macadamia; species Macadamia integrifolia. The sequence continues at coordinate 39,228,000 of NC_056558.1, read as the reverse complement.
ACCTTGGGTCCCTATCTGAAACAATGCTCATTGGCAGTCCATGTAAGCGCACTATGTTGTCCATGTAAAGTTGTGCTAGTTTGGCCATGGAGAACTTGGTCTTGATGGAAATAAAATGAGCAGTCTTGGTAAGCCGATCAACAATCACCCATATCGCGTCCATTCCCTTAGGCGTACTTGGTAGTCCGGTGACGAAGTCCATTGTAATCCTTTCCCACTTCCATTCTGGTACTGGGAGTGGTTGAAGAGTACCATAAGGTCGATGCCTCTCAGCTTTTACTTTCTGGCAGGTAAGACAAGTCGCCACATACAAAGCTATGGCGACTTTTATGTTTGGCCACCAGTAACTTTGTTTGAGGTCTTTGTACATCTTGGTACTTCCTGGGTGAAGTGAGTACTCGGAGCTATGTGCTTCTCGCACTATCTTGTCTTGTATATCTAAATCATCGGGTACACACAATCTGTCTCGAAACATCAATGCCCCATCACTGGCTAAAGCAAAATCTGGGTCGTTCATTGTTTGATCTTGAACCTTAACTCTGATCCGCTGCAATTCAGGATCCAAAGGTTGCTTCATCATTACCTCTTGCCTAATTACCGGATGCACCTGTAGAGCCGTCAAGGATACAGTCAACCATTTAAGGTTTTCTGGTTGAGATTCAAGCTCTAAGGTTGCCCCTTCATATAAGAGGGTTTCATCCATTAGCATCGCCTTTTGCACGAGTGGTGGGCTGACTGCTAAGTATGAGAGCGACACAGTCTGTGTCTTCCGACTTAATGCATCTGCCACTACATTAGCCTTGCCAGGATGATACTGAATGTCGCAGTCATAATCCTTCATGAGTTCAAGACATCTCCTCTGTCTCATGTTCAGATCCTTCTGGGTGAAGAAGTACTTCAGGCTTTTGTGATCGTTGAATATCTCACACTTCTCCCCATACAAATAATGTCGCCAGATCTTAAGGGCAAAAATGACTGCAGCTAGTTCCAAGTCATGAGTGGGGTAATTCTTCTCATACTCCTTTAGTTGTCGGGATGCATATGCTATTACCTTACCGCGTTGCATGAGAACACAACCCAAACCAACTTTGGAAGCATCGGTATAGACCATCATTCCACCTGTGCCTTCAGGAATAGTCAACACAGGGGCCGTCACCGACCTTTCTTTTAATTCATGGAAGCTCTTCTCACATTCCTCTACCCAATCGAATTTCACACCCTTTTTAGTCAACTTGGTCATTGGTGCTGAGATTCGGGCAAAATTCTCAATGAAACGCCGGTAGTATCCAGCCAAACCCAAGAAGCTTCTGATTTCGGTGACATTCTTGGGGCTTTCCCATTCCACTACTGCTTTCACCTTATCAGGATCTACTTCGATTCCGGTTTTAGACACTACGTGCCCCAGGAATCCAACTTGTTCAAGCCAGAATTCACACTTGCTGTACTTGGCAAACAACTGTTGATCTCTCAACCTCTGTAACACCATTCTCAAGTGTTGAGTGTGCTCCTCTTCGGTCTTCGAGTAGATCAAGATGTCGTCAATAAATACAATTACCCATTTATCGAGCACATCCTGAAATACTCGATTCATTAGATCCATGAATGCTGCCGGTGCATTGGTTAACCCGAAAGATAACACTAGGAACTCATAGTGACTGTATCGAGTCCTAAATGTTGTTTTGGGTATATCACTGCTCTTTATCTTGAGCTGATAATAGCCGGACCGAAGGTCTATCTTTGAAAATACTCTGGCTCCCTGCAACTGGTCAAATAAATCATCAATGCGTGGCAATGGATACCGGTTCTTAATGGTTAGCTTATTCAACTCCCGGTAATCTATGCACATATGCAAACTGCCATCCTTCTTCTTGACAAACAACACCGGGGCACCCCAAGGTGAAACACTTGGGTGAATAAACCCCTTTTCTAATAATTCCTGCAACTGCATTTGCAACTCCTTCAATTCAGCTGGTGCCATCCTGTATGGAGCCTTAGATACTGGAGCTACTCCAGGAGTCAAATCTATGGCAAACTCCAACTCTCTATTAGGTGGTAAATGCATCAGATCATCTGGGAAAACGTCGGGAAACTCTTTAACCACCTTTACCTCTTCTAGAGGTGTAATCCTTGCATCAACATCAAGTACCGATGCTAAGTAACCCTGACATCCACTTTCTAGCAACTTTACCGCTTGAAGAGAAGAGACAAGGACCTTCTTCACTCGTTTCATTGTATCTGCTCGGTATACCAATTCTTTCCCTTCGTCATCTGTCACACTAATCAGCTTTTCCGCACACATCACACTAGCTCGATGAGTCGACAACCAATCCATGCCCAATATAACATCAAAATTCTGCATATTAAACTTAATGAGTTGTGCATCAAAGTGCTTCCCACTAATTTCCACTGGGCATGGCCCATATACCTCCTTCAACTGAGTAACTTTACCCGTAGGCATACTAACAATCATTCCGTGATCTAGGACCCTAGGTGACATCCCAAGTTTCTCTGCGAATCTCTTAGATGAATGAGTAGCTCCTGAATCGAATAAAACATAGGCTGGTATGCCTGATATGGGTAGGATACCTAGTGTAACAATGCATATAATTTCAGCAGGTCATCAATATTTATCATAATGAATTTCTTAATTTAAAATGTACCTGCCACTACTTCTGTACTGGCCTCAGCTTCCTCAGCTGACAGAGCATGCATTCTTCCCTGCGGTTGATTTCCCTGAGTTAAGGGAGGTCGGTACGCAGAGGGCTGACTGGAGGGCAAGGCTGGTCTGGCCCGACAATCTTTCACATAATGCCCATACGAATGGCAGTTGAAGCAACGAATCTGAGACGTCAGAACTGGGGTCGGGCCCCTCTGCACTTGACCCGTTGTAGATGGAGGTCGAGGTGGCCTTGGAGCTGTAGGTGCCACACTAGTGTTCGGGCGAAAAGAGGTGGAACCCGAACCACCAACTGGTCTAGGAGGGTAGCCAGATGGCCTATAGGGCTTTCTATACAAAGGCCCAGAACTGTACGATCCGCGGTATGCCTTGGAGGAATTTCCCATATCCGAAAATGGGTTTGTTCTCTTCCACAGTCCAGGGGTGAGGGACTGTTCTCCCTTTTGCTTGTCCTCCATAGTCTTGGCCTTCTGCACAATCTGGCCATATTCAGTCAAATCCAAGACCTCAAGTACAGACCCAATAGATGCTTTTAGGCCTTTTAGGAACCTTGCTGCTTTCTCTTCAGCTGTCCTCATGTGCCTTGGGGCAAAATGGAACAAACTCTCGAATTGTTGTTGGTACTCAAAGACAGTCTTACCTCCTTGAGTTAAGGCCATGAACTCAGTCTCCTTGTGGTCTCTGAAGCTGCGCGGATAATGGTTGTCCAAGAACAACTCCTTGAACTGCTCCCAAGTGGGTTCTGGATGGGCAGCCAACAATATGGGCTTGGAGGCTTGCCACCAAGAATTTGCCTCCTTTTTAAGTTGCAACCCAACACAAATGAGTTTCTGCACGTCCGTGCACTCAAGCACCTCAAATATTTTCTCTAATTCTTGGATCCATTGGTCCGGTTCCAGAGGGTCACTCCCCACCCTAGAGAATACAGGTGGTAAGTTCCTCTTGAATGACTCCACTACCATTGATGTATTATTCGTCGCCAGGAAGTTAGGAGCATAAGCAGGATAGTAAGAGTATGGAGGAGACATCCCATACTGAGGAACACCGAATGGTGGGATTACAGGTGTACCTCCCACCTGTGGTCCCGTTCCCGACCCTACAGGCGGGTCCTGTGGAGTGAGTACCCGGGGAGGTTCACCCGGTTGAGAAAAGTTCAACTGTTGCTGAATAGCAGTCATAAATGCTTGCTGTTGCTGAAGCATTTGTTGCTGAAAAGCCTGTTGTGACTGCTGAATTATAGTAGCAACATCTCCCGGAGTAATGACCAGTGGAGGGTCCGGGAGTGTAGTCATAAGTGGGTCCCCATGTGCCCACCCTGACCAAGGGTCTCTGGAGGTAGTGGAGGTGAGGTTTGCCCCACAGAGCGGGACCTCCTGGGATTTTTTGGTCGATCGACCGGACGAGGACCCCGCGAGGTACCTCGGGCATTACTATCGGATCTAGTACGTACCATCGTATCCCTGTACCTGGAACATATCACACACCATATTGGTTAAACACCATAGAATTGATTTCGGCACACAATTATATGCCATCACATAAGGTGCTGTAGTATATGATAGTCCGAAATTAACCGCAACTTAATTTCTGAGATACAGGGCCAATACCCCAACAGGTACGTCAATGGTCCCACTTGACCATAACACATTAATATAGGAATAATATCAATGATAAGAAGCAATATAATCATGCTAGGAGGAGGGGGAAATTTTTTTCAAAATTTCCCAATTTTCACAACCGGTGGGCTGCACCGACGGGCAGGGGCCCGTCGGTCCCAGTACCTCAAACCGACGGGTGGCACCGGCGGGTAGGGGCCCACCGGTCAGACCCGTCGGTCCTGCCCGTGTAAAAACACGAACAGGGCCCTACAGACCCTGTTCTGTCTTGTCTCTTTCTCCAACTCCTTTCTCTCTCTCCCTCTCTTCCTTGGGCGATCTTGGAGGTCTCCTCGGCGCGTCTACTCGCGAGTCTACTCATCAACTTGGCGCCTTTTTGAGAAGGTTCAACTCTCCCTCCCTCAAGTAAGTTTCTTCTTCTCTTTTCTCAGAATTTTCCTTTTGGGGTAAAATGCATGTGTAGGCTTTAATCTAGGCTTTCTTTCCATATTTTTCTCCATAGAATAGTATTGCCATGTGATTATGATGCTTCTCCTGCGGTCTTTTGTAGTTTATTAGGATTTTATCTCTTCATTTGGAGAAAAACCCCAATTCGTGCCCTAGGTTTCCAAATTTGGGGATTTCTTCAATTCTCGATCCTTTTCTCCGATTGATGATTCCTTTGTGATGCATTTCACTTGTTTTGTGCTTAGCATGCCATAGATTTCATGAAATATCCATTGTGCTTGGAATCCCCATGTATTCCCATGAAAAACCCCTCTTTTGTATTGATTTCCTTGGTTTTCATCACATACTTGCATCTGTGGACCTCCATTGTCTATTTGGGTATGTTTTTGTACATTCATGATCCCGCTACCATGGTATTTCGTCGTAGTCCTATGGTTTCTGGTTGTTCTCCATTATGTTCGAATTTGTGCATTGGAATCAAATCCCCTCGTGTTATTTATGCTCTTTGCAGTCATTTTACTGTTTTGGCATGTTTCTCTGCGTTGTCACCTACCGTGCATCATGTCCATAGGTTCTCTGCTTGTCGCCTTCTCCATTTTGCAAGAATTTGGGTTTTGGGTTTCCCCTCTTTTTCTGTTGTCATTTTCCTTTTTTTTACTTACCCCACCTTCTTTTCTTCTTGCTAGGATGTCATCTCGCACCGGCAAGGGACCATCTTCCTCTGGCATACGACGTAAGACTACCGCTTCTAAGCGGAAGAGTGCGGAGACCAGCTCTTCAGCCCCCCGCACAGGGAGACCCGGACCTGCCTGGTCTGACCCTACAGACTATGATGAGGAGCACTTCCTTAGTGCAGAGGCAACAGCCAACTGGCCTATTTTCCTCAAGAGGTCAGTGATGATGGAGAAGACCATGGTAGTTGACGACTTCCATAAGGCTCGGCTTCAGGAGAGGTTCTCAGCACTGGGCTGGGATTCTATCCTTCACGTAGACCGACCATGCTACGAGTAGCTAGTCCACCGGTTCTACTGCAACTTGGAGGTGTCTTATCCATTAGGGGAGTTCACCATAAGCAGCTTGGTGAAGGGGGTAGACATCCAGTTGACGGTGGGTACCTTGGCCAGCATCCTGGGCATATCGGCAGCTGGGCACCGATACTACAGTCCTCCCAGGAGTAAGCCTCTGGGACCGTTCATGAGCCTGGAGACATCGGACTTCATCTACGAGACCATCTGTGGCAGCAGTACCCGTCCGGAGTCCGAGACGTCCTTCTACCCCGAGGTCGTTTATTTGCTCGGTTGGTCCAGTTCAACCTGCTCCCCAAAGGAGGTCATCGGAACCAGGTGGGTTTCATGGCGGCCTTTATCGCTTTCTGCATCTTCACGGCCGCAGAGGGAGGCGGCGAGCACTTATGCCTTCTGTACATCATTCTCAGGACGATGGAGCACCACACTTCCCACCCTGAGGATGGAGGATTCCCCTATGGCAGGATCCTCACAAGGATCTTCGAGTTCTTCGGGGTGGACTTGAGCGGTGAGGAGGGGAAGACTCCGGCTGATAGGTTCGACAGGAGTAACCTCCTGAGGATGGGTCTCCATACCCTCATGGATACGCCCCCGAGATCAGGAGCTCAGAGAGGTAGGGGTAGGAGGGCTGCCCCTATGGAGGATGTCCCCATGGAGGAGGAGTCCAGCGAGGAGGATGAGGACTACGTTCCTCAGGATGAGGGGGATGATCTGGTGGGTGGTGGTATCCCTGAGGAGGTGCCTCAGGAGTCGAGAGGCCCCGGTCCTAGTTCCTCCAGAGCTGCGGCCTCACCGCATAAAGCCCCACCACCTGAGGGGGGTGCATACGACTTTGAGGGCATGATGTCCACCATGCGGGCCTTGCAGGATGGCCAAGTCCAGTTACTGAGATGGCTGGATGAGAGTGCCTCCAGAGAGGAACACATCCTACAGAGGCAGGCTACTTTGGAGAACTCCTTTCTCCAGCTAGGCCAGGACTTGAGCACCACAGCTAACGCCATGTCCGCAGATTTTGGCCGACTACGGAGGGCAGTACGGCTAGTGAACGCGAGGTGATCATTGATGATGACGACGATGACCAGTGAGGGCTTAGCTCGCCCACACCAGCTGTTTATCTATTTTTCCTTTTTGTAGACCTTGTTGTACATTTCATTTCTTCTCATTCCTTGTATTTATACTGTAACTGGACTCATTGTGGAATAATATATTTTGATAGCGATTTTTGTGGTGCATTCATATGTGGAATACTTGTATAGTTTAGTTGTGTATTTTGCTTCTTGTGATCATTGTTATATCATATTATCTGTTGTTTATCAGGTATTTGTGTGTAATTTTTTTTGAAAATCCCATTTTACGCCGTTATGCTGCCGAAATTTCGTCAAACTAGCACGCGATAGGTTATATCACCAACTTAATTACCTTTTATCTACACTCCCGTATGCCATGAATGCAATCCCTAAATGCAACTCTTTTTTTTTTATACTTTCTTTCTTTGGCTTTTAACTCCTTAAAGCTTTTACATTAACCCAACCCAATTTCCCTATTATAGAGTCTATGGGATTCTAATGGTATGCTGTGAGTGGAGCAGAGCATCACGCTCTGATACCACCGTTTGTCACACCCCGTTCTCACAGAACCGGGCCAGTGACCGGGTTAACACCGGTTAACCCAAACCAGCCAGGATCATCAGACACTGTATTCTACCACAGCATACACACAACTAATATAAGCTCATCAGATCAGCGGAAGACTAAGTTTTACCTGTGAATAATCCCCTAATACTTGATACCCGAATTGTGATACAATAACTATATACATGTGGCCCCGAAGGCATGATATTTACACAATAAAAGTACAATTCATATATCAAGTATGTAAAGGAAATCATCAAAATAATCAAAGTACACAGCTCGGCTTGGCATCAAGGCTAGAGCTCACCTCGGCATCAAGGGTTGAGCCCAGCTCGGCATCACATGGTAGAGCTTAGCTCGGCCTCAGAAGTGGAGCTCAGCACGGCCTCAAAGGTGGAGCTCAGCTCGGCCTCAGAACTGCTGTCCCGCAGCACAACTCTCGCACGAGCAGTCAGCGTCGTGCTCTAACTCCTCAGGGGTCCACCAGTCCTCTTCAGGAAACTCGACTGTGGGACCCACCCCATGCTCCTCAGATGTATGACCTGCATAATCATTTAAAAATGGGTGTACACATGGGATGAGCTCACTAGCTCAGTAAGTGGTAAGATTGACCACACAGCAGTCCTCACAGC
>NC_056558.1:39203104-39219952 GCF_013358625.1 Macadamia integrifolia | reverse complement strand
TCACAGCAAAACACATCATATGCACTACATGCTATGCAATACATTTTAATTCACATCCACCTAAGTAACAATTACTAAGTCCTTGTTTTTAGTGCTACTACAGCCACAGTGCGCGTATACTCCAGGTACGAGCCGCGAACTCCATCCCGCGATACGCCCATAGGGCTGTCGGAGAAGGCCCACCGTGAGTACTCAGAAAAGTAAAGACAATGCCATCCACTGGCTCTCAACAGAAATGTAAATGACTGAAAATAAAGGTGCTGACTCCAGCAATTTAAAAGCAATATGATTGGCCCTCTTGAATGTACCATCGGGGTTACCGACTGTCCTACATGACCCGTCGGGCGTTATGTCTAACCGCCACAGTGACCCGACAACCGTGACCATTGCTTCCCCCCAAATGATAACCTAACACCTTAACCTCTGTTAGGAAGGGTCGTAGCACGGGATGGTGAAAATCCTAATACCACATGCTCCTATATGACAATAGTACGATTGCATAGTGCCACCGCGTCCCATTCCACGGGGCACCAATGCACTCGTTTTCAAGCTGACTACGGCATCTAGTCTATCAATGCATCATGCACAATGATGTCCACATTCAACATATAAACATCTCATTCAATTGGCATTTAGAAAGTAAACATAACACACATGCATAACAATGTGAGGAATGACTAATCTACATAGCACATTCATGATGGCATGACTAGACTAGATATAATTAAATGAATGTCAAATAATGCCTTGAAACAAGGTCAAACGTCCTCTCCCCACTTACCTGTAGTATACAAGGATTCCCGTTCGGTACGGGAGAGATCCAGTGCGAATCGGGTAAGATTTGGTGAACCTAACATAATTGAGCGGGGTTAGTACTTCACCATTTGGAATCAAAATTAACGAGATTCGATAACAAAATCATATTTAGAACCTTAAAAGAAGGTCACACGTCCGATTTGGGTTCAATCGGACATAAGGATCACCTTTGGGGCCACACGGGTGGGTCAGACAGGTGGGCTGTCTGGCCCACCGGTCCTACCCACCAGTTTGGACCGGCGGGTAGGGGCCCGCCGGTAGGGCCCGTCGGTCTGGCCCACCGATTGGGCCAGGGGCCCCTGCTAGGATCGGCGGGTAGGGTAGCCCGTCGGTTAGCCCACCGGTTGGGCCCACCAGTTGTGCCCGAAGGCCCCTGTGGGTGCCCACAGGCGGGTAGGGGCCCATCGGTTCCACCCACCGGTCTTGGCGGGAAAGACACTGTTTCTTCCCAACTTTCTCCATTCTTTGGGGATTCAAATGGGGCTTTTTCCAACCCATTCTTCACACCTTCAAGGTCTTATAGGATGGTTCTAACCTAGATCTAGGTTAGATTCAAGGGATGGGAAACCATCTTATCTTCTTTGCTCAAGAACAACTTCAAACCCTCCAAATCACTTCAAACCCACAATGCTTCTTCCACCTTGTCAATACCTCTTCAAATCCTTTAAGATCAACACATAAATCATCTATTAAACCTTAGATTCATCATTTCAAAAGGGATTTACAAGATCTCAAGAAACCCTACTCGAATCAAGGGTTTAAGCTTGGGTATGGTGAATGTTCAAAGAACCCGACTTTGCTTACCTCCAAATGTAGATCTAGAGTTGAAGATCACTCTTTCGGCACCGGAATGGGAAGATCAAGCTTCGGCGCCACTGAAATCCTTCTCTTCTTCCTTTTCCTTCTCTTCCCTTCTTCTTCCCTTTCTTTTCTCTCTCCTCTTTACTATCCTCACCAACGTGCGGGTGTCATAAATGAAAAGAAAAGAAAATCATAAAGCTATATATATAATTCCTAAATAAGTGAACAGTGCACATGGATGGGTCACTCAGGTGGGTGGGTGCACCCACCTGTCCGCCCACCTGAGGGCCAAAACTTGGGATTTTGACAGGGTTCGGGTCTCGGCACGAACCCCCCTTGGCATACGATGTAGTATATGTATATTCCTTAATATGCGGCTACAATACCTGTTTTATCCGTACATGGCCTTATGGTAGGTGCATGTACACGGCTTGGGCACTCCCGTCTCTTCTGGCACTGGCTCGGACTTGTCGGGCCAGCCGGTGTTTAAGGTCACCCTTGCCATCATAGCCCATAAGGAACCCACTCTAACTCCCTCTAGTTCGGTTCCTGCACGGTTAAACCGGGTCAACCGTGAAATCAGACCGGGTTTAAGAAGTAGGGTATTACATATATAATTATTGTGATAAAAAAAATGTGTACCTATGGATACTCCCATTCAACTTAATCACATAATCATTGATGCCCCAAACGCATTTAAATTTGAGAATTATACACTTTCAATTTAAATTTAACATAAATTATCATCCAAGCATCATAGGTGTTCTAAAACAATGCATAAAGACATAGACAACATCTATTTCTACCATAAAAAGTATTCTAAAAATCATAGAAATTCAGTTGGTAATAGAGAGCATAAGTATAAATAGATGTACAATTTATGAAGTATGTACAAACTTTAGTAGAGAGTACAAAGAAACCATCTCTATTATGTATAGAATAAAAAAATAAGGCATATTTACAAATATAAATAAATAACCAAGAATAAAAACAATGAGAAAAGTGTTTCTGGTTTCTTATTTCTCTTTCTATTTATACAATAACCCTTTAATAGGCTTAAGTAAGAAATAGATATGAGTTTATTTCATAATGGGCTCATGGTTTCATTTAATCAAAAGCCCTTTAATAGGTTTAAACAAGGAAAAGATGGACTTAAATAATGGGTTTATTTCATTAAATCTCATAATATGGGCTTTTATAATGATTTTAGTTTATTAAACCCCACATATGTTTTTTTTTTTTTTTTTTTTTTTTTTAAAGTAAGGTGCCATAAACCCAAAACCCTAAATTAACATAATATGGGTATTGTTAACAGAGCCGATTACTGTTCATGAACAGTGCCGAGTACTGTTCATGAACAGTACTCTTCATTAAATTCCATAATGTACGACGCGTAACGTGATCATAAACCTTTCGCATATGAAACCATTGTTTCGTGCATCGACATAGATTAAATTTCATGTGATTTAGGAACGCATTGGTGTAACCATGAAGCTCTGATACCACTTGAAGGATGTTATTCCTACTAATAACAACAGATATGATCTTACCATACAATCATTGAATCACAAAATTAAACTATAAGGGTCGATGTATACCGTTCACCATCGACTATGAAGAATTTACCGCCATTATATTCTTGCAGTATCTTTATTTCTACAATCCCAATCACGAACACAATGGATCCTCTAGGTTTCTCCCACTACCTCCCCTTAAAACTCTCTTGGTGATGGAGCCAATAATGAGATTGACGTTAGAGTAGAAGGAAGACCTAGGGTCCTATTTAAAGTTTTTTTGCACCCTCCCATCAAGGTGTGCTAAATAGAGTATGACTCTTTTCCCTAATTAGATGATGAGTGAGTTTCCTATTTGGAATTCAATTCTATGAGATTAATATCTATCAATTACCTAATTGATATATGGGATAATAATAGATAATATTCTTACATTTTGAACAAGGTTTTCCTTTTCCCATTGCCATTGGTGAGGCGAGATCCTTCCCATTTATTGTCCAAGAAAAGAAAAGAAAACAATACAAAAATATAATAAGAAAAGAAAAGAAAAGAATACAAAAATATAATAAGATACAAAATAATGATTATACAATAATTTTTTATGTACCTATTTCTCTCTTTAAATTCAAAATTTTTTGAATCTTTAGTCAAGAAAAGAAAAAAAAATTAAAAAAGTTTTGAATTTGAGAAGAGAGATAGGCATATAAAAAATCATTGTATAATCATTATTTTTTATCTTATTATATTTTTGTATTATTTTCTTTTCTTTTCTTATTATATTTTTATATTTTTTTCTTTTTTTTTTCAAGAAAAAAAATTGAATTTGAGAAGAGATAGACACATAAAAAATGTAATCATACTTTTTTTTTTTTATCTTATTATGTCATTTATACTATTTTCTTGGTTATCAAACATAGACTAAACATTTACTCCCTAAAATTTTTCTCTTTGAAAACGCCCTTCCTTGTTAGCTCAAGATAGGTTTTCAAAACAACTCGCGAATTTTTGCCACATAGTAAATGCATGTGTGTATTTATTTATTACTTTTGATTCAAAACCTCACTCTTTAACTATTTTGAGAGTTCTTAAATAAAAAAAACAATTGGGTAAACTTCACTCCCCTCCCCTGAACTATGGTGAAATTTCAACTGGATCCATCACCTTTGTGAAAATATCACTCCCCCTACAAGAAAAAAATGTTATCTAACAGCCACCAACCGTTAGTTTTGACTAATAGATAGAGTTAGTTTTCTGATAAACCCCAAAATACCCCCCATTTGTGTTTTACCTAAACTTCCCCTTTCTTTACCACTCACCTTCATCCTCTCAAAATCGTGAATTACAGGAGCAGAGCCCTAAACTGGTTAAAGCCGATTAGGTATCGACTGATGAAGAATCGCTCTAAGATAATCGTGATGAGCCCTAAGTGCGATTTAAGCCGTTTGAAGGAGAAGGAGAAGGAGAAGGAGAAGGAGAATGGAGAAGGGAGAAGGGAGAAGGAGAAGAATCGCCGAATCACCCTTTGAAAATCGTGAGGAACCCTAAGTGCGATTGAAGCCGTTTGAAGGAGAAGGAGAAGAATCGTCGAATCGCCCTTTGAAAATCGTGAGGAACCCTTCAAGTTCTTGCGATTTGGTGCCCAACTCTTCAGGTAACACCCATTTTCTGAATCGTTGGCTTCTTATTTACTCTTTTTCTTTTTTTTTTTTTTTTTTTGGGAGGGGGTCTTGAGCAACGATCTTGTGCGGGAGGAGTTTCCTTTCTTCAATCGACGAATTCTTGATTTTATGGTGATTTTAGTTCATTAAGACTCGATTTTGATCCCATCCCCATGAAAAAATCCACCATTCTGTGTTTAATTGGGTGGGCAGTCTCTCTTTGATCTCAAAATATATATATATATATATATTGGAATAGTTTTGGCTTGGTTTTGTTGATTGGTGGTTCTAGAGCTGTTAAGGTAACTCTGGTTGAAGCCCTTCTTTCCTGGTTTTGGTGAGTGAGGGAGTGCCCTTTTCTTTCCTGGTTTTGGTGAGTGAGGGAGTGTTAGTGAATTTGGTTCCTGGATTTTTTTTTTAAATGTGATTTCAATCCATTTTATATTGTGAAAGTCTGCAATTCCATGATTTTATGCTTTCTAATCTTCTATTTCGCATCTGGTTGTTGATCAGGCAATTTTGACAAGTTTGAAAACAGAGGAAGGATCTGTAGTTGTCGTATAATTTCTGAACTTGTTCTCTGTTGATCAGGTAGTTCACATTCCTTGTAAGGAATTATAGTCTATGTAGCATGAATTAGAGAAGTTATTTCATTTTATTCATGGTTCTGAAATTGATATTTTAGTTCGATCTTGTGTGTTAATTTTTCATTTTTCTGTCGGCACTGCAGGCACAAGGACTGAGAGATTACATTTCTCTTTTCACTGCCAAATCGGGTGTTTTAAGTCCAATCAGGTTTGATTCTAGCTTGGATCTCTTACGTAAGTTTTTATAATTTGTACAAGGATCTTGTGTGAGTTTTTTTTTTTTTTTGGTGATTTTGGGAGTGGGGTCTTGAGCAATGTTCTTGTTCATGAGTTTCCTGTCTTCAATTGGCTTCAATGGTCTTGTTATTTTTTTTTTTTCTCTTTTTCAGTTTTCTATATTGTTGTAGTTGGAAGGACCAATTGGAAAGATCTACTTCTGTTCTGTCATGGAGATAAGGGTAGGAATATATTATCACTACAATGCAAACACCTCAAAGCTTACAGTAGTGGATCCAGATGAGTATTGTTATAGAGACATGGTGACCGATATATATAATACGGTTATCAGGCATGTCCCCATAGGCCATAATGTGAGATTTAAGGTGAAGTGCTTACTTTCGAATAATTATGATCTGTAGGTTGACAAGGATGAAGTTGTGGTTCAGTTGTTTTAATTGAATTCAGAAGTTGATTTCATTATATGTATATGATCTGTATGTTGATGAAAGACCATCTGGTACTTGCATAGTAAATGCATTACCTGGTCACTTGGTTAAAAGAGATGATGATGCTATAGTTGGTGTTGGCACTATTATCCAACAAAGTCAGACTAGATATGGTTCTAATGTACAACAAGAACAGATGAGTTGTGGTAGCAGAAGGAAGCATCAATAGAGAAGTGGTGGGGAATCCTTTAAGGCTTCCAGTAGTAAAGGGACTTGTGGAATTGAAACTGATAAAAATACAGTTAGTAGTGGTGGAATTGACATGATAAGTGATAATGACTGTGATGAAGAGAGTGACAAGGAGTGGAAATTAAATAGTGAAGATGAAAATAGCTTGGAAGATAGTGATAGTGATCAGGAACTTGAGCCAGAAAAAGAGCATTTATCTGACTTGCAGGATGATGTAAGAAGGGATGAATCAGGTAAAAATGTAAAGGGTGATCCACATGATAGTTGGTCTGATTATGATTCTGATGAATTTTACAAACCATATATTGAGAATCTTAGTTCTGTTGGTACTGAGAAAAATAAATTAGAGGTTGGAATGGTTTTTGATGATGTTAATCACTTTAGGTCTGTACTTAGGGACCATGTAATTCAAGAAGGCTTTCAAATTTTGAGGGTTAAGAATGAGAAAACCAGAGTAAGAGCTGTGTGTGCCTCAAAAGGATGTACATGGAGCATCTTTGCTTCAACTTGTGATCTTGGAGCTACTTTTATGATCAAATCAATGTGTAATAAGCATTGTTGTGGGAGAGTTGATCAAAACAAGAATGTTACATCCACATAAGTAGCTTCCCATCTTGCAGCATAGCTAAGGACAGACCCAGACGTGAATACTGATGCAATGAAGGCATATTTCATGAATAATTTCAGGATCAATGTCCCTTACCAGACATTGTATAGAGCCAAGAAAAGAGCAAGTGTGCTGAATGACGGCAGCCATTCCAAGTCATATGCCAAGCTACCTGCATATGGTGAAATGATATTAGAAAGAAACCCAGGGAGTATGTTCAATCTACAGTTTTATAAGAGGACCATAGTGTCAGATCCCCGTGTTTAAAAGGCAATTTGTTAGCTTTAAGGCATGTGTAGATGGATTTTTGAATGGGTGCAGACTCTTCATTGGGGTAGATGGTTGTCATCTAAAGGGGGCATATGGAGGTTTTTTTGTTGGCAGCAGTGATTGTTGGTGGGAATAAAGGATTGTTTCTAGTTGCATATGGTGTGGTAGAATGCGAATGTAAAGAGAGTTGGAATTTTTTCCTCAGCAATTTGTATGTCATTCTAAATAAAGCCAATTATGTCAAACCTATCACTTTCATATCTAACAAACACAAGGTATGGTAACATGTATTCCCAATTCAGTTTTAGTATAATCATATATTCAATATCAGGATTAGTAATGACTAAAATTTTTTCTTATTTGTTTGAATGTTATAGGGACTATGTGATGCTATATCCAATACATTCCCGGGATCTCATCACAGATGGTGTAGTAGACATCTATATGCCAATTTCAATAAGGAAGCTTTTGATTGGCTGAGTAGGAATCCTCCAAATATGTGGGCAAGGCATGCTGATGCAGATTAATTACCAAAATAGGCTTGTTTTATTAGAAATAAGCTTAAGGTTGGGTTCCATACATGTCAAGCCTTTGATCCTATGTGTTTTGAGTGTAATAGACCACTTTTATGAGTATAAAAGGGGGGCTCTAAGATTGAGTACGGGATTACTAGTTAGTTTCCATTTTCATTAGTTTCCTTTTTAGTTGGGCTTGATTTGAGTTATATTTGTTTCCTTAAGAGTCAAGTTATTAATTGAGTCAAGTCATTAGTAGTTAGTTTCCCTTTTCAACTAGTTTCTAATTTCAGTTTTTAGTAACTATTGTATTAGGAGAATATTTGGTTTCCTTTTTGAGGAACCTTCTATTTTGTAATTCCCTCCCCCCATTAACATTATAAATAAAGAAGAGGAGGCTCTTAAAAGCCTAGAATGATTTTGAAAAAAAAATTAATGGTTGTTGCTATTGTCTTCTTCATGAAGAGTTGTCTTGTGTTTGATCAAGGCTGAAGGAATTGGTGTTTGATCCAATTGACTTTTTGCGGTGTGAAGCCCAAGAGGTTCCTTTCAAGTGTTTTATTCTTCTTCTTATTGTTACTATTCTTCTTCATCCATCTTAGGTAAGTGATCTGATCTCTTTGTAATTCTGGTTTTAGGAAACCCAGATTTCTCCTATTCTGGCTGATTCTTATTTCTGCCCAGAATAATGATCTGAGTTGTTCTGAATATTGTTGTTTGGTTCAGGTTTATTCTTCACTGAATTGGTCTCATTAGCTGGGAATTTAATCCCTTAAATCCTAGTTATTATTCAGTTGCAGAAAATTATTTCTTCTTAAAATTCTGGTCTTTGGAAGTTTTGTCCTCTTCTGTTTCTGTGGATAAAATTCTGATTTATGGTCTGTTAGAACCCTATTCCTATATCTGAGTTAGGCTTTCATCTGGTTTATAGCCTGAACTCATAAATTCCAGTTTCTGGGTTCGAAATTCTGATTTACAAAAATCTGTTTCTTCCTTAATTCTGATCTGTTATATTGCTGCCTTACTTTGGCTATTCTTGGTTGTTCTTAGTTTAAAAGTTCCTGCAGTCTTGGGTCTGGTTTGGTTGTCCAAATCTATTCCTACATTACATGCCTTTGATTTCAGCAGCAAATCTGATCATATCACTAATAATATGACAGAATCATTTAACCAATTGATTGGACTGTACAGAAGAAAACCAATACTGATTTTGATTGATGAGATCAAGAAGCTACTGATGAAGAAGATGCAAGAAAGATATTAATTGGGATGTAGCTTTAAGGGTAGAGTCACACCCAAAATCAAGACTAAATTGGATGTGGTGGCCATTGAAGCTAGGGGGTGCATGGTCCTTACTGCTGGGATAGATGAATTTGAAGTCACAGATAGTGATGGCAGATGTGTGGTAGATTTAAGGAAGCATACTTGTACCTGTAGAGTATGGGATTATTCTGGACTACCATGCAAGCATTCAGCCGCTTGTGTAAGATACAAGAGAGAGAGCTTGGAAAAGTATTGTGATGAGTACTACAGTGTGGCAAAGTACACGACAATTTACAAGGATATTGTTCATGCAGTGCCTGGTCTAGATGAGTTGAAGGAGGAACACATGATGGGGATTGTTCAACCTCCACTTTAAAAAGATTGGTTGGTAGACCAACTAAGTGTAGGAGAAAGGACCCAGATGAAGAACCATCAGGACAGTTCAGAAAAAGATCCCATACTATCTGGTGTAGTAGATGCAAGTTCACTGATCACAATGTGAGGAGATGTAAAGGAGCCCCAGTGAAAGACAAAGCTGCTTCTTCTAGGATGTCAGTAGGGACTAAGGTATTAGGTTTAATTCTACAATAAGTATAACTAACTTATAGTTGCATGTTACTAATCACATTTTCTTTTTTGTTTGTGCAGAGGAAGGAGAGAAGTATGGGAAGCCAATCTACCATCAAAAATTCACAAATGTTGACCAGGTCACAAGCTTCCTCTACCACTACTGAAGTGAACATACAGTTGAAATCAAAAGAAGAGAAAAGAAAAGCATGGGAAGCGCAGAAAAAGGCAAGGAAAGAAGGGAGTACATTTGGAGCACACTGAGAAGGTTGAAGGCTTTCAAATGGGACTGAACATAGTAGCTTGGGATGGGATGGGATATCACTTTGTAATCTTTTTTGACGTTATTGTATTCCTTAAGTAGGTGGATGGCACCAGTCATTGGCTGATGTGTTTTTGAATTTTTTTTTTTTTTGGGAGATGTTGATCTTGGTATCAGTTCTTGAGTCATTGGCTGATGTGGTTTTTGATGTTTTTTAGAAGATATTAAACATATATGTTTATTAGACATGTTAAATTTATATGTTCATATATGATTGCATTATCAGGTTCATTTTGGAATGTCAAATACGGTGGCAAAATGCTGTCAAATTTTTTCATTTTTTTTTTTGGAATGTCAAAATATAGTGGCTTGGAATGACAAAGCAATGATGACATGCAAAGATTCCACTAGAGGATTATCAAGTCCATTCTACCTGATGCTTAACTTGAAACATCTAATTCAGGTAACAAAGAAGCAATTCATTAAAGAGGAATTGTTACAAGTACTCCAATACTATCACACTATTTTACCCATACAAAATAGTTAGGTTACAAGTACTCCAATATTGTCACATTATTTTACCCATATAAATAGTTACAAGAACTCCCACAAAGAAAACAACTACAAATTGACACACGAGCTTGATTGATGTTGTCAACTTCTCAATCTCATTCAATCTAAACTTCTTAATTCCAAACTCTTGTTGCAACCCTTGTACGATCTCTCGCAAGAGTCACAACTCCTCCCGTAGCTCATGAATCCCGACTTGCAAGCCAGGACCTTTTCTACCAAGCCTTGCACCTCCGCTTGCAACTCAAGCAAGTTACAGATAGGGGTGTTTGCTGGTACTTCTTTGTTCGATAAATCAATGATTGGGGCATTAATGGGGTCACACCAAGCAAAAAATTTACATCCATTGAAGTCTGGACAGCTATAAAAAGTCTATTTGGATTCTCATTTGTCTAAGAGACCCTAATGACAGCTTTTCGATTGCATGTACACCTTACACATTTGTACTTCAATGCATCACACTTGCTGCAACTGACACTTGAAATAGACATTTATCTGCAAATATCAGGAATGAAGATCACATTTAGTCTAGTCAATCAAGGATTGAAAACTGTTTAAAGCCCTTAGACTGTACAACCACTGAAACACCATTAGACTATATAACCACTTAAACACCATTACACCATTAGCCCTCACTCACCAAAACCAGGAAAGAAAAGGGCTTCAACCATAACCGTAACAGCTCTGGAACCACCAATCAACAAACCAAGCCAAAACTATCCAATATATATATATATATATATATTGAGATCAGAGAGAGACTGCCCACCCAATTAAACACAGAATGGTGGATTTTTTCATGGAGATGGGATCAAAATCAAGTCTTAATGAACTAAAATCACCATAAAATCAAGAATTGATCTCAGAGTTCCTACACGCAGCTATGAGAACAGCTGTGACAATACTTGAAGCCGATTGAAGAAAGGAAACTCCTCCCGCACAAGATCATTGCTCAAGACCCCCCCCTCCCAAAATCACCAAAAAAAAAATGTAAATAAGAAGCCATTGAAGACGATTCAGCAAATGGGTGTTACCTACAGAGTATGGGCACCAAATCGCAAGAACTTGAAGGGTTCCTCACGGTTTTCAAAGGGCGATTCAGCGATTCTTCTCCTTCTCCTTCAAATGGATTCAATCGCACTTAGGGTTCATCACGATTATGAAAGAGCAATTCTTCATCAGTCGATTCCTAATCGGCTTCAACTAGTTTAGGGCTCCGCTCCTGTAATTCACGATTTTGAGAGGATGAAGGTGAGAATGGTAAAGAAAGGGGTAGTTTAGGTAAAGCACAAATGGGGGGTATCTTGGGGTATACAAGAAAACTAACTCTCTCTAATCGCCAGAACTAACAGTTGGGGGCTATTAGATAGCATCTTTTTCTAATCCTTCATATTGTCATCATTACCGGGGGGTGACAAAATTCGGTGTCTACAGATTGTCCCTCTTTGACCGAGACCTGTGTAACGGTCGAAAGGGAAAGAAAAGAACACACCATTTTGTCACCAAGAGCAATGTACTGCCGACATCCGGCTCAAGGATGGCGGAGGTGCAAGTGCAAATGCAAAACGAGAGATAAGACCAAAGATAGGAAATGTCAATCGATAACACATGCAAAATCAAGTAGTGTGTGGGTGCTACCGTGATGTAAAACCTATCGTAGTCGATCAATATGCAGGTAAAACCTAGACTAAGGATGCACATGTAATATGCCATTCTTAGTGTAAAGAACCAAGTAGACAATGAATGCAGGTATGAAATAGTACAAATGCAATTGGCTGTCAGGTATAAATAACCAAACACACCATGAATGTAAAAATGAGACAATGGTGTAAATGCAATCAGCCAACATTGGTATAAATAACCAAGTAGACTTAAATGCGAGTATGGAAAAGAATGTAAATACAATAGACCGTTAGGTGTAAATAACTAAACGGATTGCGAATGTAAGTATGGAAAAATGGTGTAAACGTAATTAGCCAATATTGGTATAAAGAACCAAGCAGACCATAAATGCAACTATGAGACAATGGTGTAAATGAATGGTCAAACACAAGAGAAACTAGGTTTGACCTTGGTGTAAATAACCAGACTTGAAATGGAATTGGCCATGGTGTAAAGAACCATTGAACCAATCTTCGGTGTAAATAACCGGACTTGAAATGGAATTGGCTATGGTGTAAAGAACCATCTGAACTAATCTTCGGTTTGAACAACCGGACTCGAATTGAAGCCGACATTTGGTGTAAATAACCGGACTTGAAATGGAATTGGCCATGGTGTAAAGAACCATTGAACCAATCTTCGGTGTAAATAACCGGACTTGAAATGGAATTGGCCATGGTGTAAAGAACCATTGAACCAATCTTCGGTGTAAATAGCCGGACTTGAAATGGAATTGGCAATGGTGTAAAGAACCATCTGAACCAATCTTCGGTGTAAATAACCGGACTTGAAATGGAGCTGACATTGGTGTAAATAACCGTCAGGCCCGATCTTCGGTGTAAATAACCGGACTTGAAATGGAATTGGCCATGGTGTAAAGAACCATCCGAACCAATCTTCGGTGTAAATAACCGGAATTGAAATGGAATAGGCAATGGTGTAAAGAACCATCTGAACCAATCTTCGGTTTAAACAACCGGACTCAAACTGAAGCTGACATTTGGTGTAAATAACCGGACTTGAAATGGAATTGGCCATAGTGTAAAGAACCATTGAACCAATCTTCGGTGTAAATAATCGGACTTGAAATGGAATTGGCCATGGTGTAAAGAACCATTGAACCAATCTTCGGTGTAAATAACCGGACTTGAAATGGAGTTGGCATTGGTGTAAAGAACCATCCGAACCAATCTTCGGTGTAAATAACCGGAATTGAAATGGAATTGGCAATGGTGTAAAGAACCATCTGAACCAATCTTCGGTTTGCTGATGCATTTGGGGTTAAATACCTAAAAAATATTAAATGTTCAACATTTTAATCATGAGATGTAATGATATTGCAATTAAATTTAAACAAACATCAACCTGATTGGTTAGACAAAAGATTAGTCATATAAATCCTAACACTGTGCTCACGTAAGAGAGTGTAAATGACCACTACTATGAAAAGGAGCGAGAAGTGTTTACATTGGAATATGACAAAGAAGGATTTTGCCAAAACAAAAATCACCATGAGAACGAAGCTAAAACAAGGGAGGTAACCCATCAATGATTGTTGCCCCAGACTGTGACATCTCCAGTTTGCTCGGCCTAAACTCAAATAAATCTGGCCTGAATATGCATTACTTGCATGTATCTGCAACTTATGGCAATATAGTCTGATGTCTTCAATTGTAATGGCTTTCGGTTGCTCCGACCATTACTTGAGGGATCCACAACATGTTGATCCCTTCTTTTTCCTGTGAGTGCAACTTTATGATGTTGCCCGCATTTTATGAGTGGGGATAGTAGTAACTTCCTTAGCCGCTTCTCAAGACTTGAGGGGTGGCTCCTTAAAATACTCAAAACATCATGTTTGTGGCACAAGCTCTAAGAAACAAGTAGTAAGACAATCAAACAATAAGGAAAAGGATGCAGACCCAATGGTTCAACCAAGTGTAGAGTTGGGAGCTATTATATGGAATGACGAGCTCACTAGAGAAATCACGCCAACTAAGGAGGCTTAGAAGAAAGGACTAAGTGGTGAAACTCTTGGGAATCCGTCAAAATAAGAGACGGGAGAAAGAGTTCGAGTCTAAGTAGGCCATCTCCTGATGATAAAAGTAGCAACGATCAAATCACCTTCAAAATAGGAAGCCAAGAAAGGAAATTCATATGAAGCCCAAACAAAACAAGGTAATATGGTGATTGAGGTGATGGACCGAGCTTGAAATTGACTTCTCAAGCTGCCTACGTATCCTGAGTAAATCAGGAATCAGGTCGGACGTAGTTCCTGCCGCGGATGATGTATTGGTTGTAAAGCCTTGATAATTAAGTTCCATCATAACTGGGTGAGCTCGAAGTTATCGGAGAAAATCTCACCACATTTAGCCTAGGAGGACTTGTTGGGTTATAATGGGGCTTAGGACTTGGTTCCAAATGAGGGTAAAAGCTCAAATATGCCCCCAGGGTCTAACTAGAATCTTGCAATTTTTGCCTTTATTGCCTTCTTTCTTACTCTTACAAGGATTACTCTACTTGACTTTAGGAAAGGGAGACAATTAAAATAAAAGTAATAAATTGATGATTCTATGGCTAGGAGGGGTAAAGCCAACACACACTAGCCATGAACCTTGGGGGAAAGGGATAGCAATAATGTAACGACTAAAATTAAAATCTTAAATTAAGAAAAAAAGGGTAGTCAGAAGAGGGAATGAAAGGGGGGAGAGAATATTACTGTATAAGCCTACTTACTTGAATTAATGCTTGAACTTGAAAGCTTGGGTGATTTGAGATACTACCAGTACTAAAACCAGATCTGGAATAAACCAAATATGAAATTTCTAATGTTTGAGATTTAATATATAACCGCAAGCGTATGGATCAGTGTAGCTACGGGTCGAATACAGGGAGAGCAGCCATTTTATTTTTTTATTTATTTTAATAATACGAAAGTGAACTGATTAATGGTTGTGATCTAATTCTAATTACCGTCCTAAACATATGTATCTAAAATAACGTCCTAACCATTCGTCATCTAAGAATTTAAAGACACAAGCCATGCAATTAAAATTAAATAAATAAATAACTGAAAATAAACAACCCACGTAATTAAAAAAAATAAATAAAGGAAAAAATACCGAAATAAAAATAAAGTAAAAGAAAGGGGAGAAAGCTAGAGAGAGACTCACAAGTAGGTTTCTCTACTTAGCCCGAGGGATGCATCATAATATGAGCTTCCCTACTTGACCAGAGAGTCACTCTTACAAGGGTTACTCTACTTGGCTTTAGGGAAAGGGAGACAATTAAAATAAAAGCAATAAATTGATGGTTCTATGGCTAGGAGGGGCAAAGCCAACACATACACTAGCCTTGAACCTTGGGGGAAAGGGATAGCCATAATGTAACGACTGAAAATAAAAATCATAAATTAAGAAAGAAAGGGTAGTCAGAAGAGGGAATGAGAGGGGGGAGAGAAGACTACTAAAGGAGCCTACTTACTTGAATCAATGCATAAACTTGAAAAAAAATTGCTCCACGGCTCGTGATCTTGTCACCTAGATCTAAGCCTAGAACTATAACTTAAAAAATTACAACTCAATTGCATAAATCATAAACATAAAAAGACTGAATAAAAATAAAAGAGTGCTTGCATTAATTGACATAAAAAACTACTACAAAAGTGATTAAAGCAAAAATAGAGAAGAACTAAAACTAAAGAGTGAGAGAGGGAGAGAGAGAGCAACTTAAAAAAAAACTAGAAGAATAATGAATTGTCTCCCCTCCTCTTACATGAGTTGTATTTATAGGGAATGGGGAGATAGAGTGACAAATTTCTCTTTCCTAAAAAACAGAAACCCATAATTGATTGTGAGATCTTTTGAGACCAAAAGTGCTAAGGTGGAGGAGAGAGAAGAGAGAAATAAACTTTGAGAATTTTTCTGTAATTTTTTCTTATTTTCTTTCCTTTTTTTTCTAATTTATTTCTTTTCTTTTTCTCCCTCCAAGGGACAATTTTCTTCTTGCTTTGTGTGATTTGGACAATATTTTGGTGATGATGTGGAGGAGAGAGAAGATTTGGACATCTCTATTTCTCCCTCTTTTTTTTTTTTTCTTCTCTTCTTGCGCAGGAACCCTTCCACGATTTTGCTTGCTTCTAATTTGATGTGAAAATCCCCTCCATGTCCTTAGTGCTTTAAGTGAGTGAAAAACAGAAAATCTTCAACAAATTCTCTAAAAAAAACAACCATGAGATTCGAACTTGAGACCTTTTGGTGAGCAAGGGAATTTTGTACACCATAGCTCACCAACTACGCTAGGTAGTTGTTGATACCAAAAACGAATCTTCAATCACTTAAGGATGTGGTCCATCGATCCTTGTTGGCATTTAGAATATTCTTTGTACCTCTGGGACAACTGCAAATGGGTTGGTTCTACATCTCAGTTCAGTTCTAATCCATTTTTCTTTTTCTTGCCCGAAAAGAATAATCATTTGTACGGGTGACCAAACGAATGTGTACTTTTAATTGAACATGTCCATCTTGCTCAGAGTTTCGTCCTCTTCGCAACCATGAAAAGAAATAGGACCTCTTTACGTGTAAAATTGAAGATATAGCGTCCGATAGTCCTTAAGGCCTTGAAAATATAAAACCTGCAAAAAGAGAGTAAAACCCAAGGTAGCTCCATTCTAAATATGTAAAATGCATGTTTTACTACCCTAGATTTCACACATAAATGTGCTCATCAACTACCAATACTAAAAATCAGATCTGGAATAAACCAAATCTGAAATTTCTAGTACTAGAGAAAACAAATCTAAAGAAAAAAAATGCAACTTGAAAGACATGCTTCATAGCTTGTTCT